>NW_028270144.1:31204467-31512589 GCF_037043375.1 Chiloscyllium plagiosum | reverse complement strand
TTATGTTTGTCAAATAACATTTCTGCACTCCAATAGCTTCCGGGTGAAGCTTTAATCACCTCTATGTCATTCAATGTCCTTGATTTCGCTAATTTTTGTGTGTAGTTTTGTTTCAGAAACATGAGCTTCTTGATGCATTATACTGCTTTAAAATGCTTTTTTTTACAAGAAAAAGTACTTAGCAGTATTATTGGGACAATCTTCGTTAATAGCACCCACTATACACTCTTCAAGCTGCACTCTTCCTGTGCAGCCCCAATTTTATATTTGAAGCTTACCATACTGCACAAGGTTGGTCTTTTTTTTTGTCAATAAGTCACCTTGAATTCATGATATTGTGGAAAGCCGCAATGTAGAACCCAATCATATGGAGATCAGTTTTGCTGAATTCAACATGTAAGCTTGAGCAGCCAAACTCAAAATGGTGGATAGCCCCTACCCTTATTACCTACTGATGGTGCCCACTCAGCTCTGCCATTTCTGATATTTTTCAATGTCAGGGGAACCTCCAATATCAGAAAGATTGCATTCTCTCTGATACCATGCAAATAGCCTCCGCCAGGGCTTTTGCCAGCAGAGCAGTCTGTTATTATAAAGGTGCATTCCTGATGCGGTGCCCCCTTAGTATTTTCAGTTCTGTTTTCTAACTTTCATTTGCCTGGCCAACTGAACAGCCTTCCACAATGTCAAATCACAACTTGACTCCAGAAAATCTGTCAATGTTAATTAACTTAGAGACAAAAAAATTGTGGATGCTGGAATCTAAAGTAGACAAACAGGAGGCTGGAAGAACACAGCAAGCCAGGCAGCATCAGGAGTGGAGAAGTCAATGGTTTTGGATATAACTGAAGGGTTAAAAAATGCTGCCTGGCTTCCCGTGTTCTCAAATCACGAAATGGCTTTGTCTCCTCTGATTAGGGGCAAAACAAAACTGCAGATGCTAGAATCGGGGTGCTCCCCTTACACCCACCCCCACTTCTGAAGAAGGGTTACACCTGTAAAGGTGACTTCTTCACCTCCTGATGCTGCCTGGCTTGCTGTGTTCGTCCAGGCTCCTGTTTGTCCACTTTCGATTCCAGAATCTACTATTTTTTTTGTTTGAATTGAATTGACTTTATTGTCACGTGTACCGAGGCACAGTGAAAAGCTTTGTCTTGCGAGCAACACAGGCAGAGATGGTGTAATTGCTGTAAAAGTAGGGGCAGGAGCTGGCAGGAAGTTGGTGGACAAGCTGCCCACTGGATTTTATGAGCATACCCTGCTATCAAACTTGCAAGGTGTTGGGGGCAGTGAGGATAAAAATCTGTGAAGACTGCAACAGCGCACTCTGTGAAGGGACAGCATGTCATCAAAAGCAAGTTCAGAATCTCCAGGTTTTACTGCACATGGGCAAGTGCCACATTTCCTGTCAGTTCTGAAAAATTAAAGTTGATGATATATATGCTAACACTGCAAGTTACAATGAAAGACAGGAGTGGAAGTAGCCAATCAAGGCCAGCTTTGCCACTCAATGAGATCGTGATTGATCTGATAATCCCCAACTGCACTTTCCTACATTTTTGCCTATATCCTTAATTCCATAACTGATTAAAAATTTGCCTATCACAGCCTTGAATATACCCAGCCTCCACAGCAACATCAACTCTTTACTCGCTGTCTTTGAAAAATCACAAGGATTTGGAAACAAAAATAGGAAGTGGGAGAGTTGTATGTAAATCACCATACTTTGAATTTTTAAAACACCTGCATGCCTGTACTCAGTGAGTTAAAGTATTCATTTATGTCCTGCCTTGAGAATGTATTCAATTGATTGAAGTAAGCATAACCAAGGTCCTTTTAGTAGCAGCCGTGAAGTGGAAGAGGTCTGTACATTCCAGTATCTGAAAAGAAAGTGAGTTAGTTGACCATTATCAGTATACAGTTTATGAAAATAGGAGCAGGAGACCACACGGGCCATTAATCTTACTTCACCTCTCAAATTCCATCTAACTGAAGGCAGTTGAACTTAGCCCACCTGAACCACAAATGACCAAACTCCAGCCTCCTATGCCCCACCACTTCTGGCAGAAATGGTGGGTACAGAGTTCAGTGGAGACACTTCTGGAATACAGACTCAAGTGCTATTTTGACCTTTTCCATCACTGTGAAACTCAGGCCTCCATTTTGCACCTTGTTGCCCTTTCATTTAACTTCTTAGCAGTCCCTTTATGTCCTCCTCACAAGTTGTGTCCCACCCAGTTTTGTATCATCACAAAATGAAATGCATTACTCTTGCTTTTTAATTAACCTGTTCAAATATATTATTACAAGCTTCTGGAGCAGATGGGATTGGAACCCAGAACTCCTGGTCCAAAGATAGGGATACTGCCTTGAGCATACTTTTATAACTGCAGGTTGCTCTGATGGCAGAATCCCAGACAAAGGCATTGCTCTTGATATCAGAAAGAATATAGTCTTTTTGATTATGGACATTCCACTCCATGTCCCTGACCAAAAAATACCATTGGTAGAGATTAATGGACCCATCGAGAGGATGCAAAGGTAGGGGCTGTCAGCTATTTTGGATTTCACTACTCAACCAAATGTTGAAGTCAGCAAATTAATCTCCATGTTATTGGGTTGTGCAGACTTTCAACAACATCAGAATGGATAGCATAATCAGACTGGCAAAGTCACGAATGAGACTTTTGAGTGAATGCTTAATTACTGTTTTGCAAAGTTAGCAAATTGAGGCAGTGTTGTTAAACAGGAATTGGTATAATTACTGACATGAAAATTGACACAATTTCTGAACCAGGCCACCAGAGATAAACATAAACCTCTCCAATAGTGGCAGATATCCTATCCCTGCATGCCTTTAGATTGGGATTTTGGAGATCAGTAAGCAGGAACAGTAATATGCAAATAGAACCCGTGAACTGTGCATGTGCAAAGGAACAGCATAATCTATTAATTCGCCGTTGCCATGGTGCTTTGAAATTTTCCTGCATTGTAAACGTGCAGAGTACCAGTTTTCTTCTAATGGAAACTCTTTTGCAGTATAAGTTGTGCATATAATAAAATATTATATATTCAATATATCAACAGTATCTAAACCCTTAGTACTTTGGAAGCAAATATCTCACATGTTGAGGATATAGTGTTCAGTTCTGGCAATTTTTCTTATCCTTATGCAGAATAGGAAATAATTGGCTGGAATTTTCAATAGGAATGAGAATTAAAATGTCAGCGTTCACTGCCTTTGCTCCTTTACATGCACAGCGAAACATGGAAATCCAGAATTGATGGTTGTTTCTCAGAAGGGGGTACTTTTGCTTGTCAGAAGGGGGTACTCTTGCTTTCCCCTCTCAACCACCTGCTAATCTTCACTGGCCAAGTTACAATCATTATAAAAACTTGTTGTTTAATGCTAATAGTCACACTGTTAAAAAAAGGCCTTGGAAGAATTCCACCTTGTTATATGTAAGTGGTTTTAGATGAGGCATTATAGAGTCATAGAGATGTACAGCATGGAAACAGACCCTTCGGTCCAACCTGTCCATGCCAACCAGATATCGCAACCCAATATAGTCCCCACCTGCCAGCACCCGGCCCATATCCCTCCAAACCCTTCCTATTCATATACCCATCCAAATGCCTCTTAAATATTGCAATTGTACCAGCCTCCACCACTTCCTCTGGCAGCTCATTCCATACCCATATCACCCTCTGTGTGAAAACGTTGTCCCTTAGGTCTCTTAGCCGACGTACTCCTCATTGCATTAAAGCCAATCTCAATACCAGAAACTTGGCTGTTTGTGCTACATTCCCCTGAGAATCCATCACCCCCTATATTTCCAAAACAGCATATGTTCATAATTACTGTTGAAAAGCCTCCTTGGCTCTGAAAAACTGATATCATACATTTTTTACAACTGCTTGATACTTAATGTTCAACAAGAATCAGCATAATTATTTGTATGAACATTGAAATAATTTTAGAATCAGGTAAAATTAAATGGCTTCTATAACAGCTGATGTCCTATCTTTTTTCACTTTCATACCATGCATGATGGGTAGTAAGAGCAGGAGAGTCTCCTGACCAGCCAGAATCTCAGATATGGTAACTCCAAGGCAACTGTCACCTTATATAGATTCTTGCCAAGGGCTGTACTCAATTCCAAATGTTTTCCTAATTTCAAAGGACTACCAGAAAGAAGTGGTTTCACTCTCAAATTTCCAGCCAAAGGGAGAGAAAATATGCATTATGTGTCGTGGCTTGCTGGACATAGGAATATTGGGTACCTGGTGATTCTCCTGACTTCCATCAGATTTAAATTAACATTGGGGAAGGGGAATTCCATGCTGCAAATGCTACACACTGGTTGTTTTGTTTTATGTCAGTTTCTATTGTGCAACTGGAACTCCAAACAAAATAGCAGCTGAAGTCAACACTTGTTTACACCAGCTTACTTGCATGCAATACAGTGTTTTTGATTTGTGTCAGAGAGAGAGAGAGAGAGAAAAGGCACATTTGTTGCCCAGCCAAACAAAATTTGCATAGCAGCTGCACAGTGTAAGGCACTAAGGAAAATGCTGCCTGATAGTTGATATGAATTCTTGCTAGGTTGTCTGGCTATGATCCAACACTTTTGCAAGAGCATTGTCCACTTACCAAAGTTCTTAAAAGACATCAGTTATTTCAAAATCCAAGGAGTCCATTTTTAAATGCTGGGGTATCAAGGTCAGGTGCATCACTGGCCAAAGTTGGGAATGGGACCAGGAACAGGACTAGAATCAATGGAGGTTAATGCAGAAAAGTGTGAGGTGATTCACTTTGGAAGGAGTAACAGGAATGCAGAGTACTGGGCGAATAATAAGATTCTTGGTAGTGTATTTGAGCAGACAATTCTCGGTGTCCATGCACACAAATCCCTCAAAGTTGCCACCCAGGTTGATAGGGCTGTTAAAAAGGCATACAGTGAGTTCGATTTTATTAGTAGAGGGATTGAGTTTCAAAACCATGAGGTCATGCTGCAGCTGTACAAAACTTTGGTGTGGCCGCACTTGGAGTATTGCATGCAGTTCTAGTCACCGCGTTATAGGAAGGATGTGGAAGTTTTGGAAATGGTTCAGAGGAGATTTACTAGGATGTTGCCTGGTATGGAGGGAAGGTCTTATGAGGATAAGTTGAGGGACTTGAGGCTGTTTTCATTAGAGAGAAGGTTGAGACGCGACTTAATTGAGACATATAAGATAATCAAAAGAGTAGATTGGGCAGACAGTGAGAGCCTTTTTCCTCAGATGGTGATGGTTAGCACGAGGGAGCATAGCTTAAGATTGAGGGGTGCTAGGTATAAGACAGATATCAGAGGTAGTTTCTTTATTCAGAAAGTAGTACGTGCGTGGAACACTTTGCCAGCAACAGTTGTAGACTCACCGACTTTACGGGCATTTAAGTGGTCTTTGGATAGGCATATGGATGAGAATGGAATAGTGTAGGTTAGATGGGCTTCAGATTGGTTTCACAGGGCAGCGCAACATCAAGGCCAAAAGGCCTGTAGTGCGCTGTAATGTTCAATTAGGATGTTACTTGCCGAATGCTGCCCAAAATAACTGGGAAGTTGATGGGAAGCAGTTGCCATGCCATTCATGTCAGGACAGTCAGGGGACAAACTGCATCTGGGGTAGGGAAGGTTCAAGGTTTCCTTGTTGGATCTGGTGGAGCACTCCAGTTCTTCCTCCTCTGCTTCCTCCACAAGGTATTTCAGAGGTAGTGGAGACTCTGACACTGGGGCTGAATGTACAGAGTGTGAGTGGGACAGAGTGGGAGGAGCAACATTCCTTTCACAGGTATTAGAATCCATGACCACATTTTGCTGCCAGCAGCCAGTCACTTAACTGCCGCTAAGACTGCCTATTAAGGATGATGCCCTGCTCGCAAGAGATGGCAGAAAGCAGGAGAGTCCACTAGAGGTGGCCATTATTGGGGGCACGCTGGGCGGATATGGTTAAGTGACTTTGAGGTACCCCACCTCGACAGGCAGGCTCAGCATGGTTGGGCGAAGACATTGCCACCAAGAGACCTCTTCCTAGCTAAACAGGGCTGAAAAAGGAGTCACCTGGCTATTGAGGAGCATGCTGGATAGCTGCCAGTGTTTATCTCAGGGTTTCTCCAACTTATGACAAGTCCTCCCTTTGCAAACAAATTGACTGTGGAAGTGGGAAGTGGCTTTCAGTCAACCACTGCCAATACCCCATTCTTTGACACAGTCCCCACCATATTGCAATCCATTCCTTCTCTCAGCTTGATGCGAGCAGTCCTGGAAAATTGGTGCCATAAAACATTTTTAATAAATTCCTCTCACTAGGATTTTCTCCTGGTATCTTTAACCAGGCAACAAAGCCCCCATTGCTCCTTGGCCTCAGGAAGTGTAACAGTTGTGGGCCTCAATTATGTCATTGAAACTCAATTTGCATTTTGAAAGTGACAGTCCTTGCTGTCTGCCAGATTGGTTTGGGAATGGCTCACAGGAAGCTGCCACTGTCTTTTACTTGACTCTCACCCTGTTTCTGCTGTGCAGCTTAGGTGAAATTAATTCTAAGAAGATGATTCAAACTTAACCTCGAGGTTGGGAGAGCAACAGGATGGGGTTAGATAACAATGTTACTCCTTGCCTGACATTTATTTCAATGCAGAGTAAAGCTGGGTGGGATACGAAAGCAATATTGTCATTGATCCTCTTCGGTGCACCAACAGGGAAGGTAAAATGTAAAATCTCAGCATATTTTTGAGAGTAAGGTTTGGGTTGAACCAAATTAAATATTTGGTCTGGTAAATATTATCTTACACTCCAATTCAAAGCCACATTGCATTTGTCTTAGCTGTCTTCTTAAATGCTAAAATGATTTGTAGAAGGCGTGAACATTACACAATGCAAAGACTGTCAGATTCTATAATAGTGTAAGTAAAACAGCCTCTGGGCCATCCAAACACATGCCCAACTCACCTTTGTATCCACCTTTGTTCAGCTGTGATGTTTCAGTCAGGGATTTTCTACTATGTAATTATTCTGAGATCATTCCAGACATTTTTTTCTGTTTTGGAGAAAGGTTTACAGCTGTTGCCTGCATGAATGTTTGTGATTTGAACAGTGTCACAAGGGACTTAGTAATGTTTTCGGATTACGGAATGGTTCTGAATTGAAACAAAAAGTACCAAGCTCTGCGCTTTATAAATAAGTGGAGAATCAGAAGAGTTGTTCATTGTAAACAAATAATGGCTATCCACATTTACCACAGACAATTTTCTGTAAGTCCAGCTCATGTCTTATCACATGACAAAAATTTTTGATTGTTGCTTTGTGCTGACAGCCCAGTAATAAAATGCTTTGTTTGGTGCACTGTGAGCAACTGTAACCGCACTCCACCAGGCCAGCTTTGAGTGGGTTAGAGTTGGAGCATATCAAATTAACAAATTTGCAAAATCTGACCTCAAGTTCAATACAAATGGGAATGCTTCCATTTCAACTGAGGAAGATCTTGAAGCATCCTATTAACTCGCTCTGTAGAGGCATGCCTATTGTTAAGAATGACAAGAGGCTGGGTTCCTAAAATTTGAGTTGCCCATCTCCAGCATGCAGCTGGATCCAGCAGGTACGTATTTATGTTTTACAGCACTCCACGTGAATCCGGCGGAAGAGGAAAGATACTTTCTTCTGCTTAAGTGGATCTGCTCACACAATTAGTTAACTCCATCAGCCCAAATCCACAATGTTTTCCAGTTCCCTTCTCTCCTGATTGCCAGTTCAACATCTCACACCAACCCGCAATTTGTCCCAACCAGGACATTCTATTATCAGCCTTTAAGGGGTCAGTTAGCTCACTCAGCTGGCTTACAATGCACAGTGACACCAAGAGCGCGAGTTCAATTCCCACACAAGCTGAGATTACTATGAAAGTCCTACCTTCTCAATCTCAGCCCTCACCTGAGGCATGGTGACCCTCAAGAAAGATTCGCCACTAGTTGTCTCTCTCTAACAACAAAGCACCCCTCTGGGACTCTGACTGCATCGCTTTACCATTAGATTTTCCACATTGGCCAACCTATCAACCCAACTTGATGCCAGGCAGAAACATGATTACAAACATGATCCCGTTGGTGAATTGAGCAGGACATCTATGTTAGCCACTTTTCTCATGTAAACACAGTCCCCTACTCCTTCTCTATAAATATTTGGTCCTCTGTAACCACATACAGTGAACCTCTGGAATCAGGTAAGCATCTGTTCTTAACCTCAACTTCAGCTGATTGGTACAGGGCCACAAAGTAATATACTATTTCCAATGAAATAGGAAGGCAAAAAATGTAAGAAGTGCTTTTAATTGCTCTTTCCTTTCCATTTTTGTGTAGAATAAATTGTATTTAGATTAATATTTGATGTAGTTTATTCAGATCCACAAAGTAAAATATAAGGATGTTTTAAGAGGGGCTTTAAAAAAATTGAAAGATTTTCATCCACATAACTGTATTTCAATTTATAACCACTTACAATAAGAGGGAATACATGGGACACACTTCCTGACAATTCTTTGGAATCTCAATGCAATGCATGCACTTGGCAAAAACTTGCAGGGGTTTGGCTGACATAGGCTGTGGTAAGACGTGTAGCTGAATTGGTGAGAAGTCGGAGGAGGCTGATTTCAATGCAGCAGCATAACCTTAGGTTCATCAAAATGCTGTTTTACTCACAAGTAGTAGCGAGTTATCAAGCAAGAGGGATTATTGCTTGTTAACAGCCCAACTCACTTTACAAATGTTCAACTTCCTGTTTTACCAAACTCACCAGCAACCTCGACATTAAGAATTTTCAACATGGAACTTGGCCATTTTAGCTCACTGCCTGCTCTAAAGGAACTCTATGTTCGACATTTAGTATCAACATCTCAGAATATGTTCCATGGATACCAACCACTTGTACCCCACCTTCACAGATATTGACATTCCATGCTTTTGTATTTCAGTGCTACACTGACAACTATCATTCCAATGCCACAGAAAGGACACTGTCATCCAGGAACTCACACCTAGCTCATGGACAGGACTAGGCTGCATCACAGGGCTCTTCATTCACTACTCATAGTACCATAAAAATGAAACAACACAGAAAGGGGCTATTTAGTCCATCTTGCCCATGCTGACTTAGAGCACCCAGATGACTTTTCTGATCCCATTTTCCCAAACAAGGCCCCATAGTCCTGCAGCTTATAACATTTAAGGTGCAGATCCAGGTATTTTAAAAAAAAAGGTTTTGGCTCTCTGCCTCCGCCACCAATTCAGAAGCAAATTCCAGACACCCTCCACACTTTGCATAAAAATGTTTCTCCTCATGTACCCTCTAATTATTCTGCCACTTAGCTTAAGTCTATGCCCCTTGGCTTTTGAACTCTCTGCTTTTGTCTATTCCATCTCTACCCCTCACATTTTTTATATCTCAATCATGTCACCTCTCAGCCTTCTCTGTTCCAAGGAAAACAACCGCAAGCTCTCCAATCTCTCCCTGTAGCTACATTTCACCAGATTGAGCAATATTCTAGTATATTTTCTCTGCACTCTCTCCTGAGCAGCTACATCTTTCCTGAAATGTGATGTTCAGATCTGCGCACAATACACCAGCTGTAGCCTCATAGAGCTCACATGCCACAGGACCACTTGGATGTTCCTAGCATTCTGCCTTGCATTGCCTAGCCTTGCCTTATCTTTTTCTGCTTTACCTCCTCACACAGTGATACCAGGTTTACATTACTTATGTCTTGCCTTGCCATTTAGTGCAGACGCAAAGGAAATTGGCAGCAGGCCTCATTTTAGTCAAGGGAGATAGCCTTTGCTCATGGTGTCCCAGCACAGAAAATCAAGGGCAGCCCCCGCTGCCAGTCCAGATGTTTGAACAGAGTCAGTCAGCCCCTCGGAGCAGTCAGAGTCAGGTTCTTCTCCTTTAAAGGGATCAGGATCCAAATGTTGGACATCCCAATACCTGACTGAACTCTTCCTGCTCTCGTGATGACTGTCTCTCATATGAAATGAGAGAGAGGCAGGTATTACAGAAGATGAAATTGGTGCACAGCAGTTACTTTTGGTGTAGGTGGAGAGATGTTTGAGTGAGTAGACAGTGCAGAGGGCATGCACAGTTGTCATAAAGTTCACTGTTACATTAAGTTTTTTGAACCTTGTCCACTTGAGGAATTACATTTATGACCCTGTTAACGTGAATATCCAAATTCTTCTATTCTCTCAGATCACTCTGTCTTCATCCAAAGTACTATAATTATTATTAACAACCAGAATGTACTGCTTAAATTCCATTTGCTATTTTTTCACTTCTTTCATGGCACATTGACATCACTGGCAAGGCCACTAATTGGTATCCATCCGTAATTGAACTGAGAACAGTTAAGAATCCAGAAGCACCTGAAGAGCAAATCAGATAAGGACAGCAAATTTTCCTATCCTAAAAGCCATTAATGAGCAAGGTGGGTTTTGTTTTGCCCTGATAACCAATGATAGCCATGTTCACTAAGGCTAGTCTTAAATTCCAGATTTGTTAACTGAATTGAAATTTCATAAGCCACCACAGTAAAATTTGAAGCTATGCTCTCAGAACATTGGGATGGCCCTCTGGATTACTAGTTTAGTGTGATTACCACTGCACTAGTGCTTCTATTTTTTCATTTAACTTGCTCACTATTTAGCTATTTCCATTTCCTATTGGTGGCCCCTTGATAGCTTTTCTGAATTATTAACTCTGCTTCCCACTAAAATAACTCCACGAAGGTCAGTATCCTGTAACCAAGTCACCCTTCACTTATACGTGCAGAGTACATGACACTGACCAGCTAGCACAGAGCCAGTTCCTAGACTGAGAAAATCCCTGATACTCTTGTTTGTACCTGAACTCCCAGATTGGATCAGGTTAACAACTCCAATCAGGGAACACATATTCTGTGACATTCTGCCACCTGGCTGACATTGTTCCAATCATTACACCCACTTTACTGTAACCTGCACATTTGACCACAACTCCCTTTAGTCATAATAAGATCTTCAAATTGATCAAGATTCTAACATCTTCCCTGATGTACAATAGAGAGCAAGGTGACTTAATTTTCAAAAATCGAAACTAATCAGGATTAGTTAGCACCTCCAGTACACCTGAGTTAAGCTTTCTCTGGTGTTGAATCTTATAGAAAGCAAATAATCGCAACAAGAGGAATATTTCAAGTTTATGCTCGAAACTTCGACTCTTCTGCTCCTCAGATGCTGCCTGACCGGCTGTGCTTTTCTAGTACCACACTTTTTGACTCTGATCTCCAGCATCTTCAATCCTCACTTTCTCCTGGAATATGTCAAAATAAAGACTAAAGGAATTGATCAAGTTGTCAACATTTAGACGTACAGGTTAAGATGCAATTCTACCCAGTGAATTAGATTAGACAGCATGACATACAGAGAGAGGTTGATGAGGAAATGATGTCTGTGAAATATTTAGGTTGAAAGGCAGGTTATCAATGGTCAAGAAAATTAGCAAAATCAGACTGGAAATACTGAACGAAAACAATAAGCTAGTGGAAGTAACAGACCAACTAACTGAATGGTAAAAATGACAGATATGGATCAAGACGGCATACAACAACAGATGGAGGAAATAAGGTGAAAGATTATCAAAAGCTTCACCTAAATCTTTGTGGGCAATTCTAACCTAACCCGCCCATCAATAAACTGATGAGTGCCACAGAGTCTGCACTCCACCCAATTTTAGTCAAAGAGAATAATAAGTCTCCCACCCAATAAATTTGGTTAAAATTAACCTATTTAACTCTATCATCATCACAATCAACAAACTGCCAAAAGTTCAAGGTATAGACTTATAAAGTAACTTCTCGCCTTCTAAATTACTAACCTTGTCAGTCTGAAATTTAACAGGATGTTAACTCCCATTTATTTTACTCAGGACAAAATTAGTTGGGAAGGTGAGTTGTGAGGAGAATGTAAACAGGGGATTTCAATGAGGTAAATTAATGGTCAAGAACATGGACGATGAAGCATGATGAAAATGGGAAATTTTCTATTGCAATTGGAAAAACTGAAATAAAGTGTTTTACTTAAATGATGAAAGATTGGGAATTGTTGATGTCCAAAATCGGGGTGTCCTTGCGTATGCATCACTGTAAGCTGGCATGCAAGTGCAGCAAACAATTTGGAAGGTAACTGGTAAATTAGCCTTTATTTTATAAGGATTTGTGTACAGATGAAAATATACCTTTCTGGCATTGCAGAGAACTTTGGTGAGCTTGCAGCTGGAGTACATTTTCAGTCTCCTTGCCTAATGAAGGATACACTTGCGATAGAATGAGTTCAATGCAAGTTCACCAGACTGAATTTAAGCCTGAGATGGTAGGATAATCCCATGAGGAGAAATTGAGAAGACTGCACCATAGAGAAGCATACAGGGCTAGAGTTAGGAAGGGTGTTTCTCCTGGCTGGGAGGTCCAGAACTGCAGGGGAGAGGGGGGTGGGGGCAGAGGGAGCAGAGTTTCAGAATAGGAGGTAGGCCATTTAGAACTGAATTCAGAAGGAATCACTTGTATCAGAGTGTGGTGAGTCTATGCAGTCCTCTGCCAGAGGATTGTAGAGGGTCAGTCATTGAGTGGAATCAAGACCAAGAGTGATAGATTTCTAGATAATTATGATATCAAGGGATATATGGATAGTTCAGGAAAATAGTGTTGAGGTAGAAGATAAGCCAAGATCTAGTTTAATAGCTAAGACAGTTTAAGGAGCCAAATTACCTATTCTCGTTCTTATTTCTTATATTCCTATCAATATTTCATAGTTTTACTTATGTTGACTCAGAAATGGGAGAAGTAAACTGTCCACTACTTCACTGATCACAACAAATAAATGTAAATGTTTTACCAAGTTCTCAATGTGGCTTTCCCTATATTGGACTTAAAATAAAAAGATCTATTATCAAAGGTTATTTATTTATTACAAAATATTAACTTATTATAAAACAAAACTTCAATGAAGATTCAAAACTGGCCAACACTTTGAGCTGAATCTTAGTTTTTTTTGACTAAGTCTGAGTTGTTTTGAGTCATCTTGAAGGTAAATTTAAATTACACCATATAACTGATTTGTGCGACATGGAATTCCATCCTTTCCATACAGAATTAAGAGAAACGTATTGTCTCAAGTTCATTCAATATCAATCATGAAGGATTGAGGGATTTTAAAGAATGTGGGAGGGGGCAGAGAGTAAAATATCTAAATGTAGAGAGGGATCGAGCAATGCCTTATGATAAACTCTTCATATATAATTAATCTAGTTGGTTCCTTCAGCTGTGGTTCTTTCCACACATCACCTTTCTTATCTTTTAAATATTGTGACATTTTACACAAATGAAAACTAAACACAGACCTCTGATGTTACTCTTGTCTCCTTTTCATCCTCATGGGTGCAATTGTTTTCCTATTGAACATCATGAGCAGGGAATAAACTTTAAGGTATGGTTATGTCATCAGTGGCACTCCCTGCTGTATATCGATTATGGTTTGCCAGTTTGTCTTCTCATTTCATTACCGTATAAAGTACCATTAAGCCTGTGCTCAATTAATAAAGTACCTGACTGGACCTCATTAACAAGCACCCACATACTCAAAGTCAAGCCCACATACTCAAAGTCAAGTGCTCAATCATTTGAACTAAGTCATTGCAATTATTTTGGTTTGGCCAAAGTGATTTTTCAAATTATGATTGCATTTTTATTTTGGTGTCTGACAACTGATGCACAGGTAAATTATTTGATAAAAAAACCTGAAACCTGACATGTTAGACCACAGATAGTTCAAGAGCCTTCTAATCACCACAGTTTACCGGTATTAGTTGCAGTTACAATCATCAAAACCACAAGTAAACTTTACAAAGATGCAGATCTGTATTCTCTGAAACACATTTACTAGCAGAGTGTGAAATTTCTGGCAGTGACTCTGAAGAGATCCACTGCTATTAATACTCGCATAATGTTTGCCACTGTCAAAGTGTGCATTGCAACGTCTTTGTTTACAGACTAAAATGGGGCATATTTGTAAAGTGACTGAATCTAAAATGTTTCAACCAATTCCTACAGATAACTTACAGGTAGACATTTGAATGAATCATCATTCACAAATGCCATTGAGATTTTAAAAAATCATTTTTGTTTCCAGCCAAATGAATGTTATCCCCTTCATTTCAGAAAGCATTGGCTTGTGCTGGAATATAGGTTCTATTCATTCATATCACTGCCTGATTTTGAACACTTACAGCTAGACTATTCAACTCTCCGTAGGAGGGAGTTAGAGACATCATGGCTGACTTAGTTCTGCTGTTTTGTGATTAACCTGAACCTAACCTGTATGTTGAACACTCACAGTGTCAGATGGAATATCAGTTTACCACAATGTTGCTGTCCTCTTGGAGTCAATTGACAATTAAAACTGGGTGGATATCGACGCAACTTAGCATCTGGTCCCACCAATTTTATAATGCATGGATTAGGGTAAAATAGTTCCTTAATCTAAATAGTTCCAATTAAAGCTTTGCCCAGCTGCTGGGACTAAGGTGGATGCATGATTATGGTATTGGTAAAATATTCACTGCTGTATTTCCAGAATGCTTCTATCTGCCACCATTTTATCCACACATTTATGCTGAGATGTTCAGAGAGGCACTATCTTATGACTACAGTTTGTTAAAATTGGGGGCTGTGAAATTTGTATCTGCGGCATAGCCAGAGCTGAAGTTAAAAGTTGTCACATAGAATGTTTCTGTATTATTTGTAATAAAATCAGCCATATAGTCCTCAGGCCCTTTTTGGGGCTATTAATCTGGTCCAATCAGGGCCCCTGGCTACAGATAAGAACAGGAAGGGCAGACAACCTGTTCACTCTGAGAGCTGGCTCTGAGGGAGACAGATCAGTGTCAAAGTCTCCCCATGTGTCAACAAAGGGTGACTTGGTGATGTGATACCAGTCTCTGTGAAGTTATTTCAGTGGTGACGAGAGAAACGTATACTCCTGAAGAAATTCACTTGCAACAGTCATCTATGAGTTGAGGTAAGTATTCTGGTATCATGCCATTATTCAGGAAGCTTGACTTGTTCAATCCTACCATCGAAGACTTGGTCCAATATGTGAAAATAATGTGGGTTTTTTTCTAGGCAAATGCTGATATGGCAGTTAGAAAACATCAAGTAATCCTCCTGACAGTTTATGGGTCCACAGTTTTTTAGGTTATTAAGAGCCTAATTTCCCTGAGGCATGAGATACCGAAACCCTTCAAGAGTTGATGGATTTATTTAAGGAATATTACAACCCCAAGCCTCCTCAAATTCTGAGGTACCATCAGTGTTACTTAGCAATTCAAGAACTAGGGGATACCACATCTGGATTTGTGACTAAGTTAAAATGGCTGGCAGAGGCTTGTGACTTTAGTTTAACCTTTAATGAGATGATAAGAGATTGTTTGGTATGTGGGATTACTGATCTAATCTTGCAAAAGCACCGAATAGCTGAAACACAACTGAACTTCAAACAGGCACTACAACTGGCTTTATCATTGGAAAATGCAGCAAGTGGAGCATATGATGTGTAGGGTATTCTAATGGAAGTGGACATCCTCACCAATCTGACTGAGCTTGGGGGACACCACTTGAGTGAATGCAATTGTATTGCCTCACTCAGGACATATCATAAACACAGGGACTCCAGGTCAGTCCACAGAAAACCCCAAAACAACATCAAGCCTTGACCAGATAGTGAACACTTTTTTCAGGATCTGGGCTGGCAAGCCATTGTAATTGCTGCTGGTATCTGGACTTGTGACAGCTAAAGTGTCCACGAGACCTAAATTGAGTAACATAACTCATAGCCCAGTAGCCAGGAGTATGCACACACCTAGAAATTCCATTTACATCTGGTTTGGACCAGTTAAATTGCTTAGCAACTTCCAAATCAGAATCAATCTAACTAAACATCTGATTAAATGGTCACCCAGTTCTAATGGGGTTGTTATAGAATCGGCCGTTTTAGTGATCGCAGAACTAGCCTTTAATAAAATTCGGTCTGATCGCCACCCCTTAAGTTTGTGCAAGACCTTGGCTAAACTGAGAACTCCTACCGGGGAACATTTACAGATTATGGGAACAACTTTGTTTCTGGCGTTTTGTGAGAAGCAGCTGGTTCAGTTACCATTGATTGTAGGAAAAAGCTTGGGTCCAAGCTTGATGGGATGAAATTGGTTGAGAAAGATTCATCTAGATTGGCTCAACAGTTTTCAATTAGAAAATGGCTGCCTGAGTGAAGTCCTAATTAAATATAGAGAAGTTTTTCAGGAAGGTATAAGAACTATCAAAGGAGCCAAGGCCACCTTATATGTTGACCGGGAAGCAATTCTATGATACAGAAAGGCCTACCCAGTGCCATTTCACTTATGGGCAAAAGTGTAGGTAGAAATCAGAAGGCTGGAAATCGAAGGAATCATCAAACTAATTTGAGGATGGGAGGCATCAGTCGTATCAATTTAGAAGCCTGATGGGTCAGTTGCCTTTATGGGGATTTTAAACAAATGGTAAACGACTGTTTGCAGCTGGATAAATACCCAATCCCTCATATAAAGGATTTACATGCAAAGCTGGCAGTGGGGCTGCCCTTCATGAAGCTGGACATGAGTCATGCATACTTGCAATTGCAATTAGATGAGGATTCCCAGAAGTATGCTACAATTAATACCCATAAGGGTTTGTGCCAATATATGAAGCTGCCATTTGGGATATCATCAGCCAATGCAATGTTTCAGCAGACGATGGAGAATATTTTACAAGGTTTACCTGAGGTCGCCATTTATCTCGATGATGTGCTAATAACAGAGAAGACCAATTAGGATCTCGAGAACTTGAACATAGTCCTTAGACATTTATACCAGATAGGTATATGCCTTAGAAAGGAATGTGTGTTCCAGGCACTCTAAGTGCCTACTTGGGCTAGAGTCGACAACGACTGTGTTCCACATACTGGAAATTCAAGTGAGGGTGATCAAAGGTGCCCTCATGCCTATGTTCATACCGGAGCTTAGGCCTTTCCCTACGCTAGTGAATTATTATGAAAAGTTTATAAATAACCTCGCCTCCACCCTGGCACCTTCATATCACCTCTTAAAAGAGGGTCAGCTTTGGAAATGCTCACATAGCCAAGCTATCGCTGTCAGGGAAGTGAAGAAATAGCAATCATCCTATAAAGTGTTGACACATTATGATCCCAAGTGAGATCTGGTATTGATATGTGATGCCTCCCCATACAGTATCAGGACAGCATTAGCTCATAGGTAGTCCAAGGGAGAGGTATGTCCAATAGCATTTGTATCCAGGCCTATAGCTAATGCAGAGCTTAAAACACCAAAATAGAGAAGGAAGGTTTGGCAATCATATTTGGAGTTGGGAAGTTCCACCAATATCTTTACAGACGTAAATGTTTAAGAATAACAGACCACAAACCTCTGTTGGGTCTACTTCCAGAGAAAAGGGCAGCACAGCCCATAGCTTCAAGCTAAATTCATCAGTGGGCCCTAATACTAAGTACTTTTAATTACAAGTTGGAACACCGTCTTGGAGACCAAGTAGAAAATGAGGATGCACTGAACCATTCCTGCTGGCAGATACATCACCAATGGTACTGCCACTAAAATGGTCTGAAATGGTTTTAAATTTTCTGGATGCTCTTCTAGTCACAGCTGACAATATCAGACTTTGGACACAGTAAAATACAGCTCTGGCGAAACTGAAGCAGCTGGTGGTGCTTTGGGGAAGCCAAAGGGTTGTCACAACCAGAATTGAAACCAATCCTGAACTAAGATTCCCAAGTCCCTTTGTGCTTCAGATTTCTGAAGCCTTTTCCCATTTAGAAAATAGCCTACACCTTTATTCTTCCTACAATAGTGTATAACCTCACACTTCTTTGCCCACTCTCATAGCCTGTCTAGGTCCTTCTGCAACCTCCCCAATTCCACTTCACTACATAGCCATCCACCCTATCTTTGTCATCTTCAAACCTAGCAACAATGGCCTCGGTTCCTTCATTCAGATCATTAATATATAGCATGAGTAGTTTTGGTCTCAATACAGACCCCTGTCAAACTCCACTAATCACCAGCTGTCATCCTGAAAAAGACCCCTTTATCTACACTCTCTGCCATCTGCCAGTGAGCCAATCCTCTATCCAAGCCATTACCATGCCCCTAACAAAATGGGCTCTTAGCTTATTTAGCAGCCTCCTGAGCAGCTCCTTGTCAAAGGCCTTCTGGAAATCCAAATGTATCATATCCACTGGCTCTCCTTTGTTTAAATTGTTCATTAACTCATCAAAGTATACTAACAGAGTTTTCAAGAATGATGTCCTTTTGAGGAAGCCGTGCTGTTTCAGCACCATTTTAACATGCATTTGCAAGTACTCCACAATCTCACCCTTAATAATGGACTCTAAAATCTTTCCAACAACTGATGTCGGGTCAAGCGGCCTATATTTTCCTATGTTCTGCCTCACTTAAGTAGGGGTGTTACATTCACCATTTTCCAGTCCACTAGCACCTTTCCTAACTCCAGTGATTCCTCAAAAATCACTACTATTGCCTCTATAGTGTCCTCAGCTATCTCTGTTAGAACTCTGGAATGTATTTCATCTGTTCCAGGTTATTTATCCACCTTCAGACCTTTCAGCTTCTCAACCACCTTCTCCTTAGTGGTGAGCACTCTATTTGAAGTTCAGATATAATGCTGGTGTCTTCTGCTGTGAAAACTGATGTAAAGTACTTATTCAGTTCTCCTGCTATTTCTTTGTTCCCCATTACTACTTCTGCAGCCTCATTTTCCAGTGGTCCAAAGACTGGAAGAGTGCCTCTCTTACCTTTTAGATATCTAAATCGCTTGCAATCTTCTTTTATATTACTAGCTAGCTTATTTTCATGTTTCATTTTCTTACACCTCCTCCTGTGCTGCTTTTAGTTATCCGCTGCTCGTTTTTTAAGGCTTCCCAATCCTCTGGCTTCCCATTATACAGGATCTTGGTGAGGCCATACCTTGAGTATGGTGTGCAATTTTCATTTCCTAGTCTGAGGAAGGACATTCTTACTATTGAGGCAGTCAGTAGTTCACCAGACTGATTCCTAGGATGGCAGGACTGATATATGAATAAGACTGGATCAACTGGGCTTTTATTCAGTGGAATTTAGAAGAACAATAGGGTGGATCTCATAGAAACATATAAAATCCTGATGGGATTGGACAGGCTAGATGCAGGAAAAGTGTTCCCAATGTAGGGCAAGTCCAGAACTGGGGGTCACACTCTAAGGATAAGGGGAAAGCCATTTAGGACTGAGATGAGGAAGAATTTCTTCACTCAGGGTTGTTAACATGTGGAATTTTCTCTCACAGAAAGCTGTTGGGGCCAGTTCATTAGGTATTTTCAAGAGGGAGCTGAACATGGCCCTTGCAGCTAAAATGATCAAGAGCTGTGGGGTGAAATCAGGAGTGGGACACTGAGATTGCGTGATCAGCCATGATCATATTGAATGGTGGTTCAGGGTCGAATGGTCTACTCCTGCACCTATTTTATATGTAATCTTCACCATGTTGCATGCTTTTTCTTTCGCTGTTATGCTGTTACTCTCTTCCCTTGTCATCCATGGTTGCCTCATCCTCCCCTTAGTATGTTTCTTCAGTCATGAAATGAACTTCTGCAGATTACCCCCAGAAACTCTAGCCATTGCTGCTTCATCATCTTCTCTGCTGGACTCCCCTTCCATTCAACTCTGGCCAGCTCCTCCCTCTTATTTACAGTTACCTTTATGCGGATTTAAAGCTTCTCTCTTCAAACAACAAACTAAATTCTACCATATTATGGTCACTTCCCCCCTAGGGATTCCTTCACCTTAACCTCTCCAATCATTTCTGCTTCATTACACATCACAAATCCAGGATTGCCTGAACCTTAGTGGGCCCTACCATGAGCTGCTCCAAAAACAAAATTCACAGACATTCCATAAATTCATATTGATGTTCCCTAGTAAAGACCCTTTCTTCCATGTCTTTGCGATCTCCTGATATATTTTCCCGCCCCAAATCCTGGCTACTTCTAATAGGCTTGTCCACAACACCCATCAGGGTCTTTCTTCTTTTTTGTTTCCTCAAGTCTATACACAGATTTTCTATATCTTCTGACTCTATATCACTTCTTGCTATCAATTTAATTTCATTTATTAAATGAAAGGCAATGATGCCCACTATGCCCATCTGTCTGTCCTTTTAATAAAATGTGTATCCTTGGATATTTAGTTCCGAGCCCTAATTTCCTTGCAGACAAGTATCTGCGATGTCCACATCATTACTGCCAATTTCAATCTGCGCTACAAATTCATTTACCTTGTTTCTTATACTGCATGCATTTGAGTACAACACCCTCAGTCCTGTGTTGACTGTCTCCTTTTCAGAGTTATCCCCTTATCTGCTGTGCCTGAAGTTAGATTCCTGATCCTTTCCATACTCTGTCCAATACTTGTTCTGGAAACTTTAATAACCTTTCGTGAGCCCTCCCTGCTTTTAACTTTTTTCCATAATTTTCCATACAATTGAACATATCCTCCCCATTATTTACTTTAAAGCTCTATCCACAGCCCTAGTTACACGATTTGCCAGTTTCCTGGTTACAGCATGATTCCAATGGTCCCATTGTAACAGTTCCCTTCCTCCTCTGTATGTTGTCAATGTCCCATGAATTCTAGCCCATTTCTCCCACACCAATCTTTGAGTCATGCTTTTACCTCTTTAATCTTGTTAACCCTGTGCCACTTTACCCTTGGTTCAGGAAGTAATTGAGAGATTATTACCTTTTGGGGCGGCACGGTGGCTCAGTGGTTAGCACTGATACCTCACAGCGCCAGGGACCTAGGTTCAATTCCTGCCTTGGGTGACTGTGTGGAGTTTGCACATTCTCCCCGTGTCTGCGTGGGTTTCCTCCGGGTGCTCCAGCTTCCTCCCACAATCCAAAGATGTGCAAGTCAGGTGAATTGGCCATGCTAAATTGCCCATAGTGATAGGTGCAGGGTAAATATTGGCTAGGGGAATGGGTCTGGTTGGGTTACTCTTTGGAGGGTCAGTGTGGATTTGTTGGGGTTTTTTTAATTTAGCCCCTAGCTGCTCATATTCCCTCAGTTGAACCTCTTTCCACCTATAGTGTTGGAACCTACATGAACCATGACAACTGAATCTTTCTCTTCCCTTTCTGAGTTCCTCTGCAGTCCAGATGAGATATCCGGAACCCGGGCTCCAGGCAGGCAGCACAATGTTCAGAACTCTCAATCCTGGCCACAGGGAACAGTGTCTATTCCCCTGACTATACTATCCTTGATTACAAATACATTTAT
Source organism: Chiloscyllium plagiosum (assembly GCF_037043375.1). NCBI lineage: Eukaryota > Metazoa > Chordata > Chondrichthyes > Orectolobiformes > Hemiscylliidae > Chiloscyllium > Chiloscyllium plagiosum. Next base: position 31,491,101 of record NW_028270144.1, on the reverse strand, counting down.
TTTCTCTACCCCCTATGGAATGGCTCCACAGTATCATGATGCTCTGGTCAGTTTGCTCATCCTCCTTAGAGTCCCTGCTCTTGTCCACACAGGAAGCAAGAATCTTAAACCTGTTAAATAAGTCCAAGGACAGAGGCTCCTTCAGCACTACCTTCTAGGTTCCTCTACATGCCTTGTTTGTAGTCACACCCTCATGCCCTGAATACTGACCCAATTCAAGGTAGCTAATCTAAGGGGCGTGACTGCCTCTTGAATCACAACATCCAGCATATCCCTCCCTGATGTGTTGCAGTATTCAAAGCTCAGGCTCCAGCTCATCAACTCTAAGCTGGAGCTCCTCAACATCCAATATTTGCTGGAGATGTGGTTACGATGAACCACAATGGAGTCCATCAGCTCCCACAACATATTGTTGCAACATGTTGCCTTTTGTAGCATCTATATTTTAGTTATTCGGTTCTAGATTTGATTTTTAAATACTTCATCCTTGACTTTTAGTTTGTAGTCTGTAACTATTTCTCCTATTTACCATCAATTTGAAAGTAACATATAATAGATAGTCAGATTAGTCAAATCATCGACTACCTGTGATGTCACTTTTTTTTAACAGGGCCCCCACTCCTGGGCTTCATTTTATCCTGTTAATAAAACCTTACAAATTATGAGCCAAACAAAATCTAATGAGAAACATTTCTTCCCCTCTGAACTGAAACCCCATGTCGCCCCCAAAGTCCTCAAACTACATATTCACACATGCTGTGTCTCACTCTGGATGTGATCTCTCCTTCCTGACCGTGTGAAGCTTACTGATTGTTGATATTCCCTGGGGATACTGTAGATGACCTTATTGAATGACTTCAAGGACTTGCATGGACCAGTTTGCTGCACTTAAGAGGTAGAGGCTATTCCCCTGCTGAGCCTACAATCAGTCAAATGGGGTAATTCATGCTGGGCTGCTTGCTGCAATCATTTAAAAGAGCAGGGAACACATAGTTTTCATACTGTTTGCTTTCATCATCGGCATGTGGGGATCGAGTAGTGTGACACTGAACTGAGCATTTGGCCTTATCCAATATTTTTCCCCGTACCCCATTTTTTGCTGCAATGAACAACCTGAAACAACATGAAATAATAATGAAATAATTATTAACTTTGCTGTCAGATTGACCAATAAATAGATTTACAGCCAAAGAGCCTCAGGGGAGTTTTTAACCTCACCTAACTATATTACCTCCACTCTGCCACCGCAATGTGAATAAATTGCCAAGGATGTTGAGATGCACACTATTGCAGCAGTTACCCAACAATGTTTTTTTTTCTGTTCAATCATTTTCTTTCTTTCCTATTTGGCAGTCAGATAACTTCCAGCTATGTTTGAGGTGGGGGAGGATGCTAATATCCTGAAATTAATTTCCACAGACAGAAACAGGGAGGGGTGACAGCTACCCCCATCTGCTTCCTTTGCCTGAAATGGCTCTTTATATCCTTATGTCCATTCCAACAACCTCTGAGCTGAAATCAGTTAGCAGACCACTAGCCAGTGATTAAACAGAGATACTAACCTTCTCCTTCAGCATCACATTGTGGCGTTTTTGTTCAGTTTTCAATATCTCACGAGAAGTAATAATTACACTTCAACATTTGTTCAGAGTGGTAACGAAACACTATTCCAACTTTTAAGCCATGTCTGAGCTCTTAGGCAAAGAAACAATTCTAGCAACAGAAAATAACAGGAATTGCTTTTGACATTCAGCTGTAATGAATCATCAAAAGATGAAGGAAGCAGTCATTGAGGACTTTGCAAGTCCCCAGATGTCACAGTTATAAGATTTTGGTTACAGTGAGTCACTGCATTTATGCTTACTCATTGTAACCATTTACATCTTGCGATTAATAACAGGACATGACTTTGTACTGCAGGGAAAATCTGCTGTATGGGATTCTCTTCTTACCCCATTGACCAGGTGACCTCAAAGATAAGATTTCTGTTTCAAAAACATTGCTACTTGCTCTTTCGGCCAACCGTGTTGTTAGAAGAAATGTTGTTTGACCTTATTATCTGACTGGCGAGCCGAACTGACTCATTTTTGATAATGCAAAGCAATTGGCGATGTGTCAAAACTGTTTCATCTGCAAATAATGTGTGCAAGCCAAGTTGTCTTGGCAGCATTTCACCATATTTTACCGACTACTTGCTAAATTAACCTTCTGCAGACCAGGAGAATATTTATTATTTCCATAAACAAAATATGATGCCCAAAGTATTTGCTTTCTATCACAGAATAATAGCACTGTTACTGCACACAAAGAGGCTATTCAGCCCATCATATTTGCACAGGCTCCATTTAACCTGTATATTCTTTCTTTTCAGATAATAATCTAATTCCCTCCTCAGTGCCTCAGTTGAACCTGTCTGCACTAACCTCTCAAACAAAACACTCCTCACTGTGCTTAGAGTCATACCTGACACATAGACAGATGGCCATGGTTGTTGGAGGTCAGTCGTCTCAGTTCCAGGACATTGCTGCAGGAGTTCCTCAGAGTAGTTTCCTCAAACCAACCATCTTCAGCTGCTTCATCAATGACTTTCCCTCCATTATAAGGTCATAAGTAGGGATGCTTGCCAATGATTGGACAATGTTCAGCACCATTTGTGACTCCTCAGACATTGAAGCAGTCCGTGTTCAAATGCAACAAGATCTGGACAATATCCAGGCTTGAGCTGACAAGTAGCAAGTAACATTCATGCCACACAAATACCTGGCTATATAACAAGAGACAATCTACCCATTGCCCCTTGACATGCAATGTCATTACCATCACTGAATCCTCTACTCTCAACATCCTGGCAGTTACCATTGATCAGAAACTTAACTGAACTCACAACATAAACACAGGTCAGAGACTAGGAATACTGCAGCGAGTAACTCCCTTTCTGACCCCCTAAAGCCTGATCACCATTTACAAGTCAGGAATGTGACGGAATGCCCCCTAATTGCCTGAATATGTGCAGCCCCAACAACACTAGCAGCTTGACACCATCCAGGACAAAGCAGCCCGCTTGATTAGCACTGCATCCACAAGCTTCTACTCCGTCCACCACTGGCACTCAGTAGCAGCAGTGTGTACGGTCTACAAGATGCACTGCAGAAATTCACCAAAGACTGAGACAGCACCTTTCAAACTCACAACTATTTCCATCGAGAAGGACATGGAGAGCAGATATGAGAACATCACTTCAAGTTTCCCTCTAAGCCATTCACCACCCTGACTTGGAAATATATCGCTGTTCCTTCACTGACACTGGGTCAAAATCCTGCAATTCCTTCCCTAATGGCATTGTGTGTCAACCCACGGTGGTGGACTGCAGAGGTTCAAGAAGACAGATCACCACCACCACCTTCTCAAAGGCAACTAGGGACAGGCAATAAGTGCTGGCCAGATGATGCCCACATCCCACAAAATGATTAAATAAAAAAAAGACACTCACTGCATAACCAATGCTTTTTTTTTAACCAATTACCTTACATCTGGGCCTTCTCCTCAATCCTCCACATTATCTACTCTGTCCAGAACTCTCATGGTTTTGAACACTCTTAAAAACAAAATCTCCTTTCAACATCCTTTTGTCCAAGGGAAAGCCAGCCTCTCCAGTACAACTTGTATATTTTTAGCACAGAGGGAAAGGCAGGAAGCTTGTGACAGAGGGGGTTCTGCAAAGTCAATCTACCAATCAGACGAGTGGGTGTACTGTTAGATGACACAGTGCTGTGTTACACCTTCAGGATATGTCAGCATTTTACACAAGAAACAGTTGCCCTGTGCTGCAGTAAACAACCATGTTTGAACCTCAATTGGAAGAGCCTTTAGTGGAGAGAAAAGAGTCTACAGTAAATCAGGAGACACTGTCACAGTCAAGGACACAGTCATCCGCTTTCACCGTAGGGATATGGTCACAGCAGCCTTGCAGGTCAAATGCAAACAATCCCAGGATTACAGTTATGTCAGTTGGAGTTCTATGGAGATTACAGTCCAGGAGGTGGGTCAGTTTTTCTTGCAAAGAGACAAAGGGAGGAATTGAGTATGATCGAATTAGATGCAAGAATAGTGGCCATACATGAACAGGGGAGACAGTGAAGTGGCACCTGTGAATGAGTGCGATGGTTAGTGGTTTACGTGGATGAAGTGGGTATATGAGCTCTTGAGTGGACAAGAATGTATGCAGTATTGAGAGTTCTGGTGATGTGCATTTGTAGTGGCAGAATTAGAGTAAGTGCTGTCTTTGCGATTATGAGGCAGCAGAAAGAAGATGGTAGCACTTACACTTGCAGAGTGCATGATCATTGACTTGCCTGTGGCACTGCTGAATGTGCTTTTTGACTCTGGATATAACACTGACATGTGCCTGCCACTTGTGTTTGGCCTAATTGGGTCTGTTGGCATGCCCTCTTTCAGAATTCTGCAGGATAAAGGATGGACTTCGCCATCAGTCCCCCCACCAGTCCCTGGCCATGAGGCGAGCAGAAAGTTTGCTTTTCTTCGAGATATTTGTCAGGTCAAGCATCATGAGTCTGAGAGATAATTCCTAACTGCAGCTTAATATGGTACCAGGAGCATCTAGACCTTTCTGCCCAAGCAATTCCCTGAGGAATGCAGCCAACAAACTGATTGCAAAATGAATGAGGTGTAAAGCAAAAGGTTGCATGGGGAAATTTGTCCTGGGCCATGGTGGACCAGACATCGTGAAACTCACTTGCCACCATACTTTAACGGCAACTGGGAAAATTCTGACCACTTGGATACCAATTCTATTTGTGGAGTTCTGGAAAAATGAAGAAATTTCCCAGGAGACCAGAGCCCAGGAAAAGGGAGTGCATCCGTCGCAAACCATTGGAGTCTGGGAACAATAGGGACACAGGATCAATGTCATGAATGGGTTTCTTGTACTGCCCAGACAGAGTTGCTTCAGAGCTGAGAGAGAGAGAGGCTTTAAAACAAATCTGAACTCTTGGGCAGTTAGCTCCTCAATTTTTCTAAACCAGTCTCTCAAGCCAGTTTCTGAAGGTGGTGACTCACACTATAAGACTAAAATTTATTTAAGAGATTGTAGGATCCACCTAATCACTCACTGTGGCAAAAAAAAATCAATTGTAATTTCAGAGAAATACCAGTAGAGCCTTTATTATGTAGAAACCCAATCCTATGTCATAAAAGTTCTTCTCAAAGTGGTTTCTCTCAGATTATTGCTGTAACTTTCTTTTAACGATGGTTTTTCTTATATAGTAATTCAATTTTTTCCACTTGATTTGCCCTTTCCCACACATTCAACCAACAATTAGAACATTTGTAAACATAAATTTAATATAAATATAGTGGAACCTGTGGGGAGGGCTGTAAATTCATAGTGCACAATACAATTTGTATGACAACTTCTGGGGACAGAAAAAGTAATTCAGTTCTTGAGTTAAAGCCTATTGAATTTTGTACTCTGAAAATTTAATTTCTGTTTATTTCTTGAGCTGCTGGGAGATGTCTGCAGATCTTGGATCGAGTATCCTTAGCATAAAAGGAGTAGTTGACGTTTTTGGTATACTGTGGGTTGATGCCAGAGAAGTCAGAATGTTAATGTCCTATTAACCACAGAGTTGTTTTGTAAATTTAATGATTTCTTTGTAACCACTTTCCTAATCTCAAATGATTACTCTGTAATTATTACAGGAGAAGCATTTGGCATCCAATTTCACCATTGTTACAGCGGCTTTTCTGACTGCAAGCAGATGTAACAAAAGGACAAATCCTACAGTTATACAGTGCTTTTCATGCAGTCCCAAGTCACTTTACAGCCTATTAAGTGTTTCCAAAATGCAGTTATAGTATGATAGGCAAATACATCAAATGGTGGAGTGGTCTTGAGCGGCTGAATGGATTCACCCAACAGCTAATACATATGTTCATATGTCATTCTGAATGGATAACTTGAGCTGGTCTCAATGGGTTTTCTCATTCATAATTATCTTGCAAACAGAAGGTTAGAAACATGGCTGTAGTTCTGTTTATTTTGGTGCAAATGGAAGTTAGCTGTAAGCAGGCTTTAAGGGTAATATTGACAGAAATAGTGAATCAGTCACCTGTTTTATATTGTACATGAAGCTCAAGTGTCTTTTTCATTGACTTCAATCATGTCTTTTAGCATAATTACCCATTATACCATTCTATCTTGGTGCTTTTATGAAGTTTCTGAGGTATTATGATATTATAATAAAATAGTATTAAATCGTAGATGTTGAAAATATGCTGTAGCACGAATCAGCAACCAGCAAAGTCTTCAGACTCACTTATCATTAAAATACAGATACAACTGTGAAACATTCAGTTTTTATCCTCTGGCTTCTTAATTGTATAGAGTTTGAATAAGATTCCATCTGGTGTATCATGCGCAGCTCTGGACTCCGTATTTAAGAAAGAATGCACCACATAGGTGGTCATACAGTGAATGTTCAAAGTGATCCCCAGGGTGAGGGGTCCTATGTTAGAGGCTGAGTAAATAGGGCTTAAATTATCTGGGGTTGAGAATAGTCAGGAGATCCAAGTGAAAGGATATTCTGAAATGGTTTGATAGGGTAAATGCTGAGATTGTTTTTGTTAGTTGAAGAAATATAAAAGAGAGAGGCACAGTCTCAGAATAAGGCTGAAAGGTTCATCTATGACTTAGATGAATAGAAATTTCTTCATTAAGTCATAGAAACATACAGCACAGAAACAGACTCTTCAGGCCGACTCATCCCTGTTGACCAAGTTTCCCATCTAAACTCATCTCACTTGCCTGTGTTTGACCCATACCTCTCAAAGTCTTTCCTATTCATGTACCCGTCTGAATGTATTTTAAATGTTGTAACTGTACCTGCACCGACCAATTCCCCAGGCAATTCATTCCACATACAAACCACCCTCTGTATGAAACAATTGCCCCTCAGGTCCCTTTTAAATCTTTCTCCTCTCACCTTAAATATATGCCCCATAGTTTTGAAATCCCCACCCTAGGGAAAAATCTTTGCTGTTCACCTTAGCTATGTCCCTCATTTTTAAAAAAAAAAACCTCTGTAAGGTCACCCCTCAACCTCTTACATTCTGGTGAGAAAAGTCTCAGCTTATCCAGCCTGTCCTTATAACACAAACCTTCCCATCCCAGCAACATCCTGGTAAATCGTTTTTGAACCCTCCCCAATTTAATAATATCCTTCCTATAGCAGGGGAACTAGAACTGTACTCCAAAAGCAGCCTCACCAAAGTCCTGTACAACCTTAATATGACATCACAACTCCTATAGTCTGAGCAAAGAAGAAAAATGTGCTAAACACCTTCTTAAACACTCTGTCTACCTGTGATGCAACTTCCAAAGAAATAAATACCTGAACCCCTAGGTCTCTCTTTTTGAAAACACTGCCCAGGACCCTGCCATTAACTGTATAAGTCCTGCTCTTGTTTGTTTTATTAAAATGCAATATCTCACACTTATCCAAAATAAACTCCTCTGCCACTCCTCAGCCCATTGGCCCAATTGATCAAGATCCCTTTGTAACTTTACATAACCTTCTTCACCATCAATTTTGGTGTCACCTGCAACTTATTAATATGTCTCCTAAGTTCTCATACAAATTGCTAATAAACATGACAAACAACAGTGGACCCAGCACCGATCCTTATGCCACACCGCTGGTCACAGGCCTCCAGTCCAAAAACCAACCCTCTACCATCACCCTCTGTCTCCTGCCTTCAAGTCAATTTGCTAGCTTTCTCTGAATTCGATGTGATCTAATCAGACTACCATGCATATCTTTGTCAAAGACTTTACTAAAGTCCATATAGAAACGTCTACCACTCTGCCTTCATCAAGCTTTTTAGTTACATGTTCAAAAAACTCAATCAAGTTTGTGAGACAAGATTTCCCACACACAAAGTCATGTTGACTATCTCTAATCAGTCTTTGCCTCTCCATGTAAATTCTATCTCTCAGGATCCCCTCCAACAACTGATTCACCACTGTTGTCAGACTCACTGGTCAATAGTTCCCAGGTTTCTCCTTACAGTCTTTCTTAAATAAAGGCACAACATTAGATACCCTCCAGGATCTCATCCTCAGCTGTGGCTGCAGATAGAACATAGAACATAGAGCAATACAGTGCAGAACAGGCCCTACGGCCCTCGATGTTGCGCTGACCTGTGAACTAATTTAAGCCCATCCTCCTACACTTATCCCATCATCATCCACATGCTTATCCAAGGAAATGTTTAAATCTCCCTAATGTGGTTGAGTTAACTACATTAGCAGGCAGGGCATTCCACTTACCACTTTCTACTGCCCTTACCACTCTCTGAGTAAAGAACCTGCCTCTGATATCTATCTTAAATCTATCACTCCTCAATTTGTAGCGATGATACAGATATCTCTGCGAGGGAGCCCACAATTTCTTCCCTAACTTCCCACAACATCATGGGATACACTTGATTAGGTCCCAGAGTTTTATCCACCTTTATGTTTTTTAAGACCTTCAACACCTTCTCTTTTGTAATGTGGACTGTTTTCAAGACATCAGTATTTTTTTCCAGCCTCCATTTCTTTCTCCACAATAAAAATTGATGCAAAACATTTGTTTAACATCTCTCCCATTTCCTGTGGCTCTACAATTACAATATTTAAAAGGCATCTGGATGGATATATTATTAAGGGTTTAGAGGAATATGGACTAAATGTTGGCAAATGGGACTAGATTAATTTAGGTTATCTGGTTGGTGTGGACGAGTTGGACTGAAGGATGCTGTACATCCCTATGACTCTATGATATAGATGACCTTGTTGATCTTTAAGAATGCTATTCTCTCCCACTAACAGCCATTTTGATTTGCTTGATACCCTTTTGAATTTGCTTTGTCTGACGAATAACTGTAGCAAACTTTTTATGTGCATTTGCCAATTGTGGCCAGACCTATGGTAACCTTTATGGCAAAAATTCAATGCCAGTGTCATGCTTCTCCCAATAATCTCCTGATGTGTTTCTGAGTTCATTACTGACATTGACAAAGATTTCACTCTTCCTGTGGATGTCTGTGAGTTCAATTATGCTGACACTGACTGCAACGTGTGGCCTAATACAGGTGTGTTGGATGTGACATTTGAAGGTCCTGTATTGGTAATATTTTTGGCAAGTTGTTATATATATTCTTCATTCCACCTATACGTTAGTTTGGGGATATCTGCGTTCAGATTCCGTTTCTCTACAGTAAGATTTACAGAGACATTTGTCCGAAAACCACACCAGATATGTTCATTTAAATACACAGGCCTACAGTTACTTATTTTGTCTGCTGACATTTATCCAGAGTGGTACTTACGAGTCTTGCCTCTTTTCAATAGTGTTCAGAAGGGTGCCATTGTATTCGAACCATACTCCTTCTTGAATAATGCCAACATTTTTCACCTTGACGACCTGCATTATGATCGAGATCTCCAGTACAATCCCAACAGGCTTTCCTGGGGTCCCTTACAATGGTTATTATCTTGGTCAGAAGCTATAATTGAAAATTTGAAATCATCTCATGACTCTTCCCATGGAATAAGTTCATTCTCTCTCATTACTGATCCAAGATGGGACCTGTCCTTCCTTAGCCTGTTTGAGGTTCTCTCTCAATAGTTTGACCATGCATTGGCCAAAGATGTTGCACAGACTCCTATTCTGCTACCTACTGACATCATCTATCTTCCCCAGGTGATTTAATTTATGTTCCAGGCATGCTCTTTTAGCATTGTTACCAGGTGTTTGTCTGCCTGATTTTCCTTTATTTCCCCCTCGCCATCTTACTGATGATTAATTTTCGCCACAGTCTGACTGGCTGATTAAAAGTCTGAGCTTATTATCAAATTAGCTAATTCAAGGATATTGACTGTGGATACTCATGCTCCATAAGTTGTTGCCAAATCATTCAACATATCTCTTTTATGATACCCCACTACCCTGGGGCTGGCCTGCCCCATGTCAGTCACTGTTTTCCATCTTATCGGTCAATACGAGTAAAATTTCTTAAGTTGGGAAGGGCACCACTCTGGAAGCTGGGTTCTAGATATATCTAACACCACCAAACCAATTCATGGTCAATGTTGTGAAACTGGGTTGATTTTGACTTTTATTACTTTGGTATCCTTGTATCTGTTCTCTAGTATTAGCACCTTTCTCATCAGTAAATTTTCTAGTCTTCTAATTTCTTTATGTATACCCACATGACCACCCAAAGTTCCGAAAAAGACTCATTGGACTGAAAAGCTTTCTCCAGCACTTTCTGTCCCTTTTAAATTAAATGAGTTGAAATCACAGCAGGAATTCTCGCTTTTCATGATCTCATCTAATGCTTCTACTGAACAAGTCAGATCCCAGCATGAAATATGGCTTGGTGTCTTTTTTTATTATTTAAGGTCTATCACTGAAGCATAGGCATAGAATGCTGCAGAGTTTTCTTCAACAATAAAAATAAAACAAAAGTTTATTACATAAAAGAAAAAAAACACTAAATATGAAATACAGTCTGAAAGATCTTACTGCACACAGCTAAATGAAGTCTTCCCATCTATTCCCTAATATCATCACTTTTAGCCTTTCAAATGCAGAAAAATGACCCTTTAACATCAAACCTTTAGCTTTGACCTAATTGCATCATCCATTTCTGTCCTGTGAACTGTGAAGACATCTCATATGAATACACATAACAATGAGAGCTTAAATTTTCTCAGTCTTTTAATAAATTCACCAATTTCTGACCATACACATTTAGTCTGGAAGCTTCATAATCTCAACTTTTATACAGAAGTAACTGAGCTTTTCCCTTAACTGTCCTAAACGTCTTTCTACAAGAGAAACTGTATTTGCTTTTGACCGACAATCCACTGTCCTCTGAAACTGCTCAAAAAGCTTTCAATGCCTGAGGTTTCTAAGCAAAAAGTAATCTTTGAATGGTCTAAGTAAAAAGCAAACTAATGTATTCAATGTTTAAACACCCTGTCAGTGATAAAACCCACATCATAAATAATCTTGGATTGACATTCCAGATGCACTAATGTAGATCATAATTCTAGAAAAAAATGCTCAGATATTGTACTTTTTCCAAATTACTTACAAAGGAACCAACACTCATGTACAATTAATTTGAAATCCAAACTCGATTAATGATATTACTGTCTAGATAAATTACATACCATTCATTGCACTATTCAGACTTGTTTTACATTTACAAAGTCTGTCCTACCCACATTTATCTTTAAGTTCATTTACCATCTGAGCTAATCAATTTGGCAGAATACAGATTCCCTGTACCAAAGGACCAGATCCCTCTTTTCCCATCACTGCTGAACAAAGAGACCTTGGAGTGCAGGTTCATTGTTCCTTGAAAGTGGAATCTTAGGTAGACAGGATAGTGAAGATGGCATTTAGTATGCTTTCCTTTATTGGTCAGAGCACTGAGTATATAAGTGTTGGGAGGTCATATTACAGCTGTATAGGACATTGGTTAGGCCACTTTTGGAATATTGCGTGTAATTCTGACCTTCCTCCAAGAGGAAGGATATTGTCAAACTTGAGAGGGCTCAAAAAATATTTACAAAGATGTTGCCAGGGGTGTAGCATTTGAGCTAAAGGGAGAGGCTGAATAGGCTGGCTCTGTTTTCCCTGGATTATCAGAGGCTGAGGGGTGACATATAGAGGTTTATAATATCATGAGGGGCATGGATACGTAAATAGACAAGATCTTTTCCCTGGGTTAGGGGAGTCCAGAATTAGCGGGCATAAGTGTAGGATGAGAGGTGAAAGATTTAAAAGGCACCTAAGGGGCAATCTTTTCACACAAAGGGTGGTGCTAGTATGGAATGAGCTGTCAGATCTAGTGGTGGAGGCTGGTACAATGCAACATTTAAAACACACCTGGCTAGGTACATGAATAGGAAAGGTTGAGAGGAATATGGACCAAGTGCTGGCAAATGAGATTAGATTAATATAGGATATCTGGTCGGCATTGATGAGGTGGATCAAAAGGTCTGGTTACGTACATTTCTAAAACCACCCACTTTCTGATCCTGGGATAGTCCTCAGACAAATATGTAGGGGTGCACATCTACTTAACTCATTTCTAATTTTGTACAGGAAGTAGCTCCTCACTATGACCTCCACAGACCATTGTTGCCCAACTTCTAGCCCTTTCTCTGGGCCAGTACCTAAACATCTCATTTCTATGCGTTCATTTGTGGAAAGGCCCCACCAGTCACCCATGGTGTCTGTGCTCAAGTAGCAATAATCTGAGCTCTCAATTCCCCTTTTATCAGCCAACTGTGAGTGTGTCAGGTTTGACAATTATTAATCCAAAATGGGGGTTCACAAGTGGGCCATGCAATGGCACCATCAGAGGTCAGGCTGAATAAAATTTAGACAATGATATAAAAAATAACCTAATGACAAAATGGCCTTTGATTTAAATAAGATGAAGATAAGAAATTAAGAAATGGCCAAATGTTGAAGATGGACCAAAAGAGAAAAATCATGCCGATGGCTATCACTCATACTATATGGTACTGTAGCCCTGCCCGAGCAGGATAGGCTGGCTGATTCAGGCCACAGTGGTAGCAGAGGTTTATGACAATGTTCTTCTATGACTAGGATGAATTATTGGAGAGCCAGGGTTGGCATGTAAGGAAGGGGTTTGTCTGAGTGAAAGAGAATCAGGTCCCTGCCTGGATGGGAGGACTCTGCCTGCCGGGGACTTACTCCTCCACCATGTCTCAGTGGGAATATCTGAATAGCTATTTTTGAGAAAAAGGTTGTCTCTGTCTCTGGGCTGGAGCCCAGAGGACACTTTCTTGGGCGGACTGTCTGTAACCGTCCCTTTTGTTTTCAGGCTGCTGGGTGCGGAGGCCTGCCTCTCCTGACTGGAGTTGGTTGGGCCAGCTATGGGTCCGTTCCTGAGGTTGAGGTCTCAGAAAGGACAATGTCCAGGGCTGGTCCAGGATCCTGGCCTCAATTAGTAAGTGGGGCTGGTCCAGGATCAGCATTTGGATTGGGAATTTGGAGTGGGCCTGGATCAATAACTGATCCGGCTCTGGATCAGGATTTGGGTTAAAGTCCTCTTCCCCCAATTCCCCGAGAAGCTCATGACTGTTGTTTTAGGCTGTGTAGGCTTTTAATTGATTAAAGTGGTATCCTCAGATTGTCCAATATCAAGCAAAACTCATACACAGATGGGCTGCCCTTGTACACCAGGAGAAAGTGAGGACTGCAGATGCTGGAGATCAGAGTCGAGAGTGTGGTGCTGGAAAATCAGAGCCAGTCAGGCAGCATCTGAGGAACAGGAGAGTCAACGTTTCGAACATCAGTCCTTCCTGATGAAAGGCTTATGCTCAATGTCGATTCTCCTGCTCCTCGGATGCTGCCTAACCAGCTGCCCTTTTCCACCACCAAGTAGGGACCTGAATATCTGGAAGCCAGGGATATTCCTGGCTGGAATATTTGTAGCATCACCTTCTGTTCTACTTCGTACTCTACCTCGTTCACCTTCCCATCAAAATAACGATTCCTCCACTTTTTCCCATTTACCATTTTAATGGCTGCTGCTTTGGGTGAAACCTATATATCGTCAAAGAGAATTTTCAGCTTTCAGGTCAAGTTCTTTGGCTGGACGACCTTTTGCAGCATCCTGTATGCCCTTATGTTTCCTTGTTGTGGATGTTCGGTGCAGGGGGTTCTAACATTAATGATGCTCAATTCACAGCCTTGGGCAGTTTGGAGAATAAATTTGAGCAGGGATCCAGGCAGTAATGATTTCCCATCTGCCAAGTTAAATCCACTAGCTTCCTGCAGTGACAGTAAGTCTGAAAATGCCTACATGCTGTCTGAGTGTATGTCTGCTGGTCACGTAAGCTACAGCTGCTAGCTCATCAGCCTGAACACTCATTTTGTTGGGAGCTTCAGCAGTACTCCATTAGGGGCTTGCTTCTCTATTCTCCACATATATACCATATCCCGTCCTAAGTGACCATCCTCCACCATAGAGGGTCCATTCTCAAATAATCTTACGGTGGGGGCAGGGGAGTTTCTCTTCTACTCCCCAGATTCCCTTGGGTCTTCCCCCATTTTGTTTTGTCACAAATGGTCCCTTGGGAGCATTGCTTGCCACTACCTGACACTTTGATACATTTGACTTCAATATTGTGACACTGTATCATTAGGGTCCAGTGTACTATATGGTTTTGGCTTACTTTACCATGTTTAATCCTTAAGTCCAGCGAAAGGTGAATGGGGCTGCATTCCATCAGAATGGTTAAGGAATTCAGGCTGTTAATAAAGGCAAAATGTTGTATTGCCCAGAGCACAGCAAGAAAGTGCTTCTCACCCACTCGGGAGCCATGCTATACGAGTAAAAGAGTCCAGGACATGTCAGCTAGTGGTCTCTATTTATTGAGACCTTCTTGGAAAGGTACGGCTACTAGTGTGTCATGGTGAAGGGAAGCTCTGGGTGGGCTATCTGCAATGCGGGAGCCTGCACGAGGGCCTGTTGTAATTTGGCAAGTATCCATCTGCTGTTCAATCCGCTCCCATGGAGCAATTCTTTAAGGAGTTTGGACAGTGGGGCAGCTTTAGTATTGCAAGTATCAATGTGTTTCATATGACATCCCACTAACCCCAGAAAGGAATATCGTGAGCTCACATCCCTGGGGAGGGACAAACATTATGGCCTTAATGTGCTTTCCTTCTATGTCATGTTTTCCCTGAGCTATCCCAGTTCTGAAGTTCAGACCACATGATCTGTGTCTTCTTGGGGTAAGTTTTAGTCCTTGGATGGTGAGGAGGGTTAACAGTTCCTTTAAGAGGGTCAAATGTTCAGTCCTTGTCTCTGCAGGAGGCGATCGATCATGCACTGCACCAAGTAGCCCAATCGGGAAAACCTCTCTAGGCTTTCGGACAGCCTCTGATGAAATATTGATGGTGAATTGTGAAAACCCTGGGACAAGCAGGTCTACGGGGATTGCTGGCCCTGAAATGTGAGGGTGAATTTATATTGGCAGTGTCAGTGGAGGGGGATTGACCAAAATCTATGAGCAATGTCTGGGTGAAATATTTTGTCCATGTGGCCTGCCTCATCATGGTTTTAGGGCTAGTCGCATGTTGTCAGAGCCATGATTGCGGTGGCTTTATTCAGTTCCCTGCAATCAGTGGTGAGCTATGGAGAGCTGATTTCTTAACTGGCAATATTGAAGAGGTTTTGGTAAACGCTACAGGGTATAGAACTCTTTGCTTTAACAAGCTGCTATTGACCTTGGCTAACTCCACTTCTTCCTGTTTGGGGAAAGTACATTGTCTTTGGGTCTGGTTTGTCTTTTACTACCTCGCCCTCTACACAACCGGGGGCTTGAGCCTGGCTCCTGTAGTAGTGCTACCTGCCTAGGTACACTGCAGTCCCTGTGAAGTGGCCTGTGAAACCACAATTGTAGCATTTCCCTTGTGGCAACAGCTGCTGCTCCCTGCTGCTGATCCCTCTTCCTCATTGCCAGATGGATGTAAGGAGGTGGATGGCTCTGATAATAAGTCGTTTTGTTTCAGTGGCCCCTTCATTCCTCCTCACCTGACTGGAATTTGGGGCATTTACTGAATGCAATGTTCCCTTGCCTGATGTAGGGTGCTCTGGTTCATGAATTTCCCTCATTATCACCCAATGTTCTGTGTGGTTGCTGTCTGTGGGATCAAAATTATTGCAGGCATTCCTCACTGCCTCAGTGCCATGCATAATAGGCATTTGGGTCAAGTCTGCAGTGTTTTGCAGTCAGTGCAGTCCAGTCTATATCACCAAAGACTCCTGTCAACTATGTCCACAGGCACCTGGCAAATTCAATGGGTGCCCTCTATTTCACTAGGAGAAAGTGAGGACTGCAGATGCTAGAGACCAGAGTTGAAAAATGTGGTGCTGGAAAAACGCAGCAGGCCAGGCAGCATCTGAGGAGCAGGAGATTCGACATTTCGGGCATAAGCCCTTCTTCAGGAATGAGGCTGGTGTGCCAAGTGGGCTGAGATAAAAGGTAGGGGGGAGGGAATTTGGGGGAGGGGCGCTGGGAATGCCCCCTCTCTAGCCTATCACCCTCACCCTCACCTCCCACTTCCTCCAAACCAAAGGAGTAGCCATGGGCACCCGCATGGGCCCCAGCTATGCCTGCCTCTTTGTCAGATATGTAGAACAGTTCATCTTCCGCAGCTACACTGGCACCATCCCCCACCTTTTCCAGCGCTACAACGATGATTGTATTGGTGCTACCTCGTGCTCCCACGAGGAGGTTGAACAGTTCATCTATTTTACTAACACCTTCCACCCCGACCTCAAATTTACCTGGACCGTCTCAGACTCCTCCCTCCCCTTCCTAGATCTCTCCATTTCTATCTCGGGCGACCAACTCAACACAGACATTTACTACAAACCGACCGACTCCCACAGCTACCTAGATTACACCTCCTCCCACCCTGCCCCCTGTAAAAATGGCATCCCATATTCCCAATTCCTTCACCTCCGCCGCATCTGCTCCCAGGAGGACAATTCCAGGACCGAACAACCCAAATGGCTTCCTTCTTCAAAGACCGCAATTTCCCCTCTGACGTGGTCGACGATGCTCTCCACCGCATCTCCTCCACTTCCCGCACCTCCACCCTTGAACCCCGCCCTGCCAATTGCCACCAGGACAGAACCCCACTGGTCCTCACCTTCCACCCCACCAACCTTTGGATACATCGTATCATCCTCCGTCATTTCCGCCACCTCCAAACAGACCCCACCCCATCAGCATTCCGGAGAGACCACTCCCTCCGCGACTTCCTCGTCGGGTCCACACCCCCCACCAACCCAACATCCAGTCCCGGCACCTTTCCCTGCAACCGCAAGAAGTGCAAAACCTGCACCCACACCGCCTCCCTTACCTCCCTCCAAGGCTCCAATGGATCCTTCCATATCCGTCGCAAATTCACTTGCACCTCCACACACATCAATTACGTATCTGCTGCACCCAATGTGGTCTCCTCTAGATTGGGAGACAGGCCGCCTACTTGCGGAACGTTTCAGAGAACACCTCTGGGACACCCGCACCAACCAACCCAACCGCCCCGTGGCTGAACACTTTAACTCCTCCTCCCACTCTGCCAAGGACATGTAGGTCCTTGGCCTCCTCCATCGCCAGACCCTGACCACACGACGCCTGGAGGAAGAGCGCCTCATCTTCCGCCTAGGAACCCTCCAACCACACGGGATGAATGTAGATTTCTCCAGCTTCCTCATTTCCCCTCCCCCCACCTTATCTCAGTCCCAACCCCCGGATTCAGCACCGCCCTCTTGACCTGCAATCTTCTCCCCGACCTCTCCGCCACCACCCCATCTTCGGCCTATCACCCTCACCCTCACCTCCTTCCACCTATCGTATTCCCAGCGCCCCTCCCACAAATTCCCTCCCCCCTACCTTTTATCTCAGCCCGCTTGGCACACCAGCCTCATTCCTGAAGAAGGGCTTATGCCCGAAACGTCGACTCTCTTGCTCCTCGGATGCTGCCTGGCCTGCTGTGTTTTTCTAGCACCACATTTTTCAGCCCTCTATTTCACTGCCTACACTTATTTAATCCCTCCACAGGCTCTCCCTTATTGTATCCTACAGAGGCCAGGATTGCAGTGTTAATGGCCTGCAAGTCCCCTCCTCCAACATTCTGAGGATTGGGTAAAGCAGAATGGATCATGAGGCTCAGGCATATTAACATTAATTTTACTTCCTCAACATTGTCAAGTCCGTGGAGAATCTTTTGTTAGCGGGTGCTGTCGAAAAAACATATGGGAATAAGCTGTGGGCTCACTATTTTCGCTATTTCCACCACTCATACTACAGTAAAGGTTGGATGAGTCATTGGATTATTGTTCTGGCCGTTCTGGCAGATTGTGGTCAGTGGGTTCATCAGGACAGAGTAAGATCCTGGGGATGCCGAAGATTCTACTCCCTTAGAAAAGGGAGATGGGGTCCCCAGTCTTTGCTATTTTTGGCATATCTATGTTCTTCCATTTTCTCCTCGTGTATCCCATAATCACTGTCCCCATCAGTTTGATTGTCCCAAACATGCATATCACTTACATTTGCTCAAAAGTTGTGACTTTAATTACTCAATCTCATGCTGGCATTTCAACTGGTCTTCAGGCTATGTTTTCTTTGCCTGCTTGGTACAAGACTGAGTACATCCTGCAGGTTAGCTTGTCCAATGGTTTTTGGGCTGTGTCCTGATCACTGACCATGCGCTGTGCCTCACAGTCTGCTCTACCGCAGTGGGTCTGAAAGCATCCCAAGTGTACCAGATTCACCTGGTTTCTCTACTCCTGCTCTGCTATTTGACTCTCACTTTTTCCAGTTCCTACTTCCCTTCCTCTAGCTCCTTCCTTAACTTTACCTTCACCCATTCTCTACTTCTCAGCTGTTTCATGCCACTGCCTGGCACTATAGCTTTGCCGAGATTTAAAGTGCATTTCCCTTCAGCTTTCCACACTGCTTCCCAGCATTTTTGTCCCACAGATCCCAGACCTGATATTTGTTCACTGCAATGGTCAACCTACCTGCATCACTTCTTATTTAGGTGCTTCCTAAATACCACTTCTCCTTTGGGTCCTGTGCAATTTCTGCAATTGTTTCCTTTTTTTTTACTTTTCTCTCCCTCCCTTTCTTTCTCTCTCATGGGCCCTGACCCTATATTACCTGCTTTTTCACATTTCTGCAAATCTGGGTTATAGAGTCATAGAGTTGTACAGCATGGAAACAAACCCCTTGGTTCAACTCGACCATGCCAACCAGATATCCTAAACTGATCTAGTTCCATTGCCAGCATTTGGCCCATATCCTTCCAAATCTTTCCTATTCACATACCCATCCAGATGCCTTTTAAATGTTATTATTGTACCCGCCTACACCACGTCCTCTGGCATTCCATACACGAACCACCAATTAACTGATACTACTCTAGCTTTTCTGTATCCTCAAGGCTCACCAATGCCAATGTCACCTCATGGGCCCTCTGACACTCTATTCAGCTTCCTCACTTGTTTTCTGCAGGTCTCCCGATCCTGTACTAGCCTGTGCTAGATTTCATTTTCTGTGTGTACCTGACCCTGTACTAACTCTGGCTGTCAGTCTTCCTCACATTACAAGCCATTAGTTTATGACCCAAACATAAGTTAGAAACCTTAACCCTTTTTCACCCA
This sequence comes from Chiloscyllium plagiosum, assembly GCF_037043375.1. Lineage (NCBI taxonomy): Eukaryota > Metazoa > Chordata > Chondrichthyes > Orectolobiformes > Hemiscylliidae > Chiloscyllium > Chiloscyllium plagiosum. Next base: position 31,471,808 of record NW_028270144.1, on the reverse strand, counting down.
CTTGAAGCCTGGCCATCACATGAGGCAGCTGCCTTCTTACTTCAAGCTTAGGCTTGGATGTCCGAGAGTTCACATTTGGTGGAATTCAACTTCTGTGGTTATACAACTACTTTGAATTGAAGTCCATCCAGGAATGCCAATGTTTTGCATAAAAACAAGCACCCTTATCGGTGAAGCAAAAGGACACAGAATCTTATTTGAGATTCAAATTGGTTTTATTGACAATATCTTCCTACTAAAAACACCATGTGACCATTTCCTAAATTCCGACAATATTTACTCTCTATCTTACTCCATCTCTCAAGAAAGGATATCACCTGCAACAATCTATCTGTTTGAGCTGGAATCTCTTTCCTCTCTGATGTAGCTCTCTTCCATGAAGATGGTTCTCACAGGTCAGGATGGATCTTCTCCTAGGTCTTCTTTCCACAAGTGTTTGCTGTGCGTCTTCATTGAGGGGGGTGGCTTTCAGATGTGTGTTTGAATGTCCCCTCCCCCCAGACCTTTCAGAATGTTCTGTGGAAGCACCCGATTGTGTTACATCAACAGCCTTCACTGTTGCCATGAGAGGCGATATAAAGTGCAGATCTTCAGGTACTGTCTGGAAGTCAAGTTGGCAGAAAGTCCGATTAAAACTTTCCAATACACAACCCTCGGGCTCCCCCCCCCCCCCCCGAACCTTTTTAATCTCTTTGACCTTGATTTCCACTGTTACTTGTGACCAAAAAGCGGCTTTTGACCAATTTTCTGTCAAGTCCAAGTTCTCCAGCTGTGGGTCAATTTTTGGGACTGTGGTCACTTCAGACACCTATGTTATTCAAAGTTTAAAATCACACAGCAGAAGGTTATAGTCCAACAGGCTTATTTGGAAGCACTAGCTTTCGGAGCGCTGCTCCTTCTTCAGGTGGTTGTGGAGTTTAAGATCATAAGACACAGAATTTATAGCAAAAGACTTTTTGACATCTGATGAAAGAGCAGCGTTCCGAAAGCTAGTGCTTCCAAATAAACCTGTTGGACTATAACCTGGTGTTGTGTGATTTTTAACTTTCTAACCCCCGTCCAAATTATGTTATTCAATTATTCCAGAGAGTTACTCAAGAATTATTTGATTTTTTTTTTCTCTCGACATTGTGGGATTACTGATAAAATAGCATGAAATATGCCCAATTTCATGTGTCTACGTAGCAGAACATTTTCTACTTCCACTACCGAATCTAAAATGTATTTTACAGTTTATTTGGGTTGCACATATTGCATTTTTACTCTGAATATGAATTTACTGTTAGCATATTCATATGGTGCAATGAGGCAGTGACCAAAGTTAGTGTTCTCCTCTGCACAGTGTTAGATGCAGCTAATTTTTTTTTTGTCAGATTGCATGATGCTGATAAAATAATATTTGTGCTCTCTGGCATGTTTAATCATTACAGTAGGATCAGCCATAGGATGTATAGCAACTAACACTGCATTATATCATTGTTTCTCTTAATAGTACTCACCCATATTGCACATATATTGGATGATCTTTGTAACCACATGAGCATTATCATTTTACTGGGACCTTTCTGTGACTGACTAGTAAATTTTGTGCCTGTACCCAGCCATTTTAACTCTTTTCCCCACTCCCCTCTCCGGATGGCATAACAGCCCCCCCAACAACTATTTCCTCTATCCCCTTCACCCACTTCCTGACCCTGGTCAACAAACGCTTATCCCCCGCCCCAACACAACTTCCCTGATTTTCACTCTGGGATCACAACAAGAATCGAACGTTAAAATGGGGGTCACAACGAGGAAAAAATAATTTGGGAAGCATTGGTAACAAATGGCAGTGAGAAAATCAGCAGAAAACTAGAGGTATTGAGTGTTGCACGTGACTATTCCTTGCGTAATCGGATTTCTTAGCTGCATGTCTATAATTAAGCTCTGCTGGGAAGTGATGGTGATTGAGGGCCTCATTAACAGCTTGGAAAGTGTGACACTGAGCATCTGCGCAGGTACACTTTGATTAGCTCGTGCCTCTGAGTCTCTCTGAGCAAATGGGGAATATTGTGCAGTATCTTTTCGAGTGATATTATTTTTATCAAGTGGCATTGCTCTGACTAGAGAAATAATTTAGTATTCCAATTCAGTATGATAGACAAGTACATGCGACAAACAGACCCCATGAATTTTAGTCCTTACTTCTACAGAAGGAAATTAGACATCTGTGTGTGTGCCTTGGTGAAAAAATGAGATTCATTCACCCCTCTCTGGATTTCTGCTGCCAATCAGGATAACTGACACATGCAAAAGATGATTCTTTTATTTGTCAGTTGTACAGAGTGTAAAAACCTTTAATCGTTTTTAAACAAGGGCCTCAAGGCACATTTCACCAGACATTGGAAAGCCACGTTTGACATCACTGAATAAATATTCAAGAACCTTCTCCTATTCAGTTCTGCCATAGTTTTTTGTCAGTGCACTGAAAATCCATGTCAGCATCCATCAAAGGAAATACCTTCACATCGTGGCACTTGGATCCAGACAATGAAAATGCATTCAATTTATTTTTAAAATTGCTCTAATTTAATAGCAAAGTGAACAGTGCCAGTAAGTGCAGCTCATCTCTGCACCATTATGTGTCGATTATCTGAGGTGCAGCATCTGGGCATTTTATTAGTACTGACTTTGGCTGCTTCTCCACATTGCACCACTCTGAAATATGCTGCACTAAATGTATAGGACAACAGTATCTCCATAGATTTCAGCATTTGCTTTCAAACAAACTGCATCTGTCCCTTGAAATGCAATAGAAACGCAAGTTAAATAATATCTTAAACTGAGCAACAAGGATTTGCATTTAAATAACATAAAGAACCTGATAAAACTTCCAAAAGCATTTTACAAAAATGATTATTGGATATAACTTAGCACATAGCAATATAAGAATAAAATAGGACAAATGACCAAGAATCTGGAGAAAGATTTACCCACACTTTGCTTTGATCCTGCTCATAATTAAGTGAATCATTTCTCTCAGAAAGTGAACTTGTAGTAATTAGTAGCAATCAGGTCTAATAAGTATATGATCAAGATTTATTCTTAAAGCTTTCTCACAGCTTTCCACTATGACACAGCAAATACAAGAACTAACTCATAATACAGAAAAGACATCATGGCAGGGACTCCTCAGCTGAATCAATACCATGTCCACTACACATTGAAGGTGATAGGAGGTCATGGAAGATATGCAATAGCTTGAAGGATAATAAGCAAGTGCTAGTTTTTGATTGACTGGCACACAATGTGTTAGATCTAAAGTGACCAAGTGCTGATGTTACCCAAGGAAAATGTACTTTGCATGAAGGGGCTGGAGCAGGTGACAGAATCTGACGGTTTTTCATCTAGCTCAGGAATTTCCAAGCTGTGAGTCACAGCCTCTAGTAGGGTCACACAACAAGAGTTTGGAGTCACAAGTTCTGAAGCACTCATGCTGAGGGAGTAGGGAGACCAATCCTTGACAATTGTGTGGCCCCTTTAAAATGTTTGCATTGCTTCCTACTGGGGGGCTTGGACTAGTCAACTGCTGACCATGGCCTGATTCCTGCTGAGCAAAATCCTGTGTGAAAAGGTATTTGCTTTGTCCGCTTTATATCAATTGCCCTATGAGGAAGATAGGAGGAGAGAGATAGTGGAGACGATAGATGGAAGGAGATTGTGCATTGGTGAAGGATGACAAAGATGGAGGGGCATTTAGTGAAGGGAGAGGGAGATGGGGACATGTTTAACACATTTTAACACCCCTCCTTCCCCTACACTGGTACAACAGAAGCCTGAACAACTCTGCTGAATAACCAAAGACATGTCCCATTCCCGTTCATCAACTCTTCAATTCTTGCAAATTCACACAAAACTTGCACAGAGTTTACAACATGAAAATGAGTTTCCACTAGAAACAAAATTTAGGAAACACTGATCTGACTAAAGGCTAATTGATGAGTCAAGTTAGAGCTCACAGATGCCCTTAATTCAAGAGCCACTGGGAGAGTCATAGAGTTATACAGCATGAACAGATACTTTGGATTAACTCGTCTCTGTTGACCAGATATCCTAACCTAATCTAGTCCCAATTGCCAGCATTTGGCCCATATCCCTCTAAACTCTTCCTATTCATATACCCATCCAGATGCCTTTTAAATGTTGAAATTATACCCCCCTTCACCTCCTCCTCTGGCATCTTGTTCTAAGTGCACCAACCTCTGCATGAAAACGTTGCCCCTCAGATCTCTTTTTAAAATATTTCCCTTTTACCTTAAGCATATGCCCTCTAGTTTTGGGCTTCCCTACTTTCGGAAAAACATCTTGGTGATTCATGCCCCTCATGATTTCATAAACCTCAGCCTCTCATACTCCAGGGAAAATCCTCAGTCTATTCAGCCTCTCCCTACAACTCAAACCTTCCAATCCTGGCAAAATCCTTGCAAATCTTTTCTGTACCTTTTCAAGTTTAAAAACATGTTTCCTATAGTAGGGAGACCAGAAGTGAACACATGATTCCAAAAGTGGCCTAACCAATGTCCTGTACAGCCACATCATGACACCCAATTCCTATACTCCTTTCCTGTGCACTGACTAAAAAAGGCAAGCATGACAAATGCCTTCTTCACCATCTTGTCTATCTGCATCTCCACTTTCAAGGAATGATGAACCTGCAACCCAAGGTCTCTTCACTCAGCAACACTCTCCTGGGCCCTGCTATTAACCGTATAGGTCCTGCCCCAGATGCCTTACCAAAATGCTACACCTCACATTTATCTGAATTAAATCCATCTCCCACTCCTCAGCCCATTGGCCCATCTGATCAAGGTATCTAAGGTAATCTTCTTCAGTGTCCACCTCACCACCAGTTTTGTGTAATCTGCAAACTTACTAACCATGCCTTTGACGTCATGCAGAGACTGTACCTTCACACTGAGCAATGGTCACAATGTTGCCACATGGATAATATAGAGGCTATTGTGCACACTATACAGAGTTTCCAGGCACTTCTGAAGGAATACAACTGAAAATATCATTCATCTATCTTTTGCATTTAAGAATACTTACTGATCAATTCAGTTATGCATTTCTGGTATTTTCTGTTTCTACTTCAGACATCTAGCACTTTCTTTTTTTATTTTTGATGTGCTAGTAGAGTGATTATAGTGGAACTTAGACAATCATCTAAAGGACTTTTATGTCAGAGTTGAATGCTGCTTCTCAATGATGGCACCTTGACAACCAGAGATAAAACATAGAACCATAGAAAATAGGGGACGGAGTAGGCCATTCAGCCCTTCCAGCCTGCACCACAATTCAATACGATCATGGCTGATCATGAAATCTCTGTATCCCATTGTTGCTCCCTCTCCATACCCCTTGATCGCTTTAGCCGTAAGGGCCACATCCAGCTCTCTCCTGAATTACCTAATGAACTGGCCCCAATGGCTTCCTGTGAGAGAGAATTCCATAAGTTCACAACTCTCTGAGTGAAGAAATGTTTCCTCATCTCAGTGCTGAATGGCACATCCCTTATTCTTAGACTTGACCCTGAAATCTGGACTTCCCCTAACATCAGGAACATTCTTCATGCATCTAGCTTGTCCAGTCCCACCAGGATTTTATTTGTTTAAATGAGATCACCCCTCATTCTCCTAAATTCCAGTGAGTACAAGCCCAGTCGATTCAGTCTTTCCTCATATGTAAATCCTGCCATCCTGGAAATTGGTTTGCTGAACCTTCGCTGGACTCCCTCAATAGCAAGAATGTCCTTCCTCCTGTACACAATACTCAAGATATGTGCTCACCAAGGTCCTGAACCAAGGACTACTGGAATAATGATTACTGGTGTGAAATCCTCACTGACCAATGTGACAAAACAATAGGGAGCCATTATGACATACATTCCTTGTTATAGTTTCTGGTTCCCACATGATTAAGATAATCATACTTTTATACCCAAAAGACTGAAGCTTCATCAGTATTTCTTACGGCTTTCCATGTGGCTAGTGGACTGATAAATTGTTACTCGGCTGAGACGCCCTGGATGGACATTCTCATAATGATCCATTCATAACTCTTCCTGGAAATATAACAACATTAAGACCCCTCTTTCCCTTGCAAGGCATAATGCCTCCATTTCAATGTAACTGTTTCAATAATCATTACTGTGATCTCAACTGAAGTAGAAGTCCTTAATTCAAGAGCCAAATAGAGCGAATAGTTAATACAGAGATCCTACTTTCACACTGAATTAATGTACTACCAGTGCAAATATATGAACTGAACACCTTGAAAATCTTTTTTAAGCTGTTTCCTTTCCTCAAAACAAAACATTCCTCACAATATTGCTCAGCATTAAAGCTAAAGCAGCACGCTGCATGCAGTGTTTGATTTGGCAGCACTTCTCCACAAGCACTGTGATACAATTCTGCAGCATATGTTTCTCTTCCAATAACTCCTGCCTGCCTCTCACCAGCACTTCAGCTTCCTGTTGTGCCCTTGGCTTCTTGCATTTTGTATTTCGTCTTTTGAACTCTCCAGCATTTCCCACAAGTTATTATTGGTCTCCAGCAAATTACTGTCTGACTGTGACACAATATGAAGCTGCAACTGCAGTTCACTAACTTGCTGTCTGAACACAGTGCCACTATTTGTGGGCGGCACGGTGGCACAGTGGTTAGCACTGCTGCCTCACAGCACCAGAGACCCGGGTTCAATTCCTGCCTCAGGCGACTGTGTGGCGTTTGCACATTCTCCCCGTGTCTGCGTGGGTTTCCTCTGGGTGCTCCGGTTTCCTCACACAGTCCAAAAATGTGCAGGTTAGGTGAATTGGCTATGTTAAATTGCCTGTAGTGTTAGGTGAAGGGGTAAATGTAGGGGAATGGGTCTGGGTGGTTTGCGCTTTGGTGGGTCGATGTGGACTTGTTGGGCCGAAGGGCCTGTTTCCACACTGTAACTAGTCTAATCTATTCATTTTTTTACCATGTTCTACTTGAAGCATGTGCCATGAAAGGTTTGACCTGATATTTGGGATCCCCTTTTAGATGGTTCCTCTGTAAGTAACATGCAGTTTGTTTTCCAGATGTTCTTTTCCAGTTTGCAGTGTTGTGTCCTGCTAAGCCTTCAGTCTTGTCTGGTCCCCTCAGTTTTTTTCCCCTCTGTTTCTAACTTTTCAACTTGAAAAACTGTAAAATTTCTGGAAATCTTCCTCTTTAGCAACCTGACTTTTTTGAATTAGAGCTCTCTTTTCATTTCTCTCAATACCACTTCATGGCTTGGAAACATCAAAATCTGATTGGTGGCATGGTGGCTCAGCAGTTAGCACAGCTACCTCACAATATCAGGGACCTAAAGTTCTATTCCATCCTTCAGCCTCTGTCTGTGTAGAGTTTGCAGATTCTCCCTGTGTCTGCATGCGTTTCCTCTGGGAACTCCAGTTTCCTCCCACAGTCCAAAGGGGTGCGGGTTAGGTGGATTGACCCTGTTAAATTGCCCATAGCGTTCAGAGATGTATAGGTTTGGCGGATTGGCCATGGGAAATGCAGGGTTATAGGAAGAGGATGAGGGAGTGTGGATTTGGGTGGGATGCTTTTCCAGAGGGTCGGTGTGAACTCGATGGTCTGAATGGCCTGCTTCCACACTGTAAGAATTCTATGGTTGCAACCTTACAATCTGGCTTTGCATGTTATCTGTCCTAACAATGGAATTTACCCAGTCTGCATCCTGTTGAGATTCTCAATGTAGAGAAATACCACTTCCTGATTGACTGAAATAAGCTGCAGCTCCTTGCAACAGCACAATCCCAAGATTAGAGAGCCATCTGTTTCAGTGATGTAAAATATATTTTGTCTTTTGTATGCCCCTCTGTCTTGGTTGGTTCCTCACTGTTAAGTTTCGGTTCCCACGTACACCATTAGTATGATTTTGCTTGATTGCAGAGTATCTTTCCTTGAGTAGCCATTTTCTTTCAAATCTTATACAAACATATTTTGGTAGAGTCTGAGTAGGATAATGTTACACAGTGCTCCAGTGTCAGTAATTAACTTAAGATTTTTTACTATGTGTTCATTTCACAACCTCTTCTTGAAATGAATGGCTGAGTGAATTTCTTTTCTCTGGGACCTGTCACATCAAGACCTTTCACATAAACTTTTGGTTCATCTATTGTGTTCTCAAACACATTATCATCTTCCAGAGTATCAATGTTTTAATTTCATTTCATTTGCTCCATTTCTCAACCTCAGATAATTTGTTTACCATCTTTTTTTGTTTGTTTTGCACCATTTACCCATGATTGTGCTTTCTACAACAGTTTGATCCGTATACAGGGCAATTTCTTCTATCTGTGAAATCCTGTATTAATTTGTAGCATCTGTGCATAATTCCCTCTGTTTGGTGTGAATTGTTCCAGTGCTGTTTCACTGCACCGGTCCTGCAATCTTGTTTTTGACTTAAACAAAGTCTAGTGGTTTGGGTATCAGTATCTTCATCTGTTAACCCATGGTTTCATGCCCTCTGGCAGTACCAACAGCCTCAATATTGCGAGCTCATGATTTTTTCCTTTCCAATGAAATCATTTTGTACTTAAGATTTTGTAGAGCCCAAAATGCTAATCCATCAGCCTTCCAACTGTTACCTTGAATTTATGAAGTATTTTTCAATGTTGTCAAGAAATTGTCAACAGTCCAGGAACATATCTTGAACTTTTCAAGTTCTCTGTGTTTTTCTGTCACCTTCATTCATCTCCTAACCATTAAACAAACTTAATTCTTTGTCTTCTGCTCATAGAAGGACAAGAGTGACTATTTTCTCTTCACTGGTACCTCTTGGAAAGCTATGAAACATCAGTCTGCTTGTTAGTTTATCATTCTCATGTCGCTCTCAATTCTTCATGGACTTAGCTGTACATTTGTTTCTATGGCTGTAACTATTTTGTTTTCGCATAATTCACTCCATTTGTTTTCTCTTTCCTTAGTTGATTTTCTCAATCTAATTCAACATTAAATCTTAATCAAACACCCTGCTGCCACTCTGTTACACCCACTGGTTGTCCTTAAGCTTGAAATAATGATACTTCTAACCTCAAAATTCTGAAGCCTCATTGGGTGTATTTTTTGACCACTTCTCCATCTGGCTGGTGGACTGAAACAGTGTTGCTTAACACCTGATGTGGCACCTGGATGTACAATTACCATTAGAATGGTTTCTAACTCTTTATGAATAATGTAACAATATAAAGTTTTGAATGTTGTTCTGTCTGACATAAGGTCAATATTACGTAAAAACTGTAATGGGGTCCAGACAGTCTTGCTGAAAGAATTCTATCTATTATAATTCATAAGCACTAATGTGTGCAAACCTTTGGAGGAACAAGCTGAAGTGTGTGATTGACCTGAGTTCCCAATTACCTTCTTTTTGCACATTTGAATGAACAGGGCAAGTTTGTTCACCATCGTTTCAGAGCACATTTGGATGAAAATGGGAGTGTCACTTCGTAGAATGATACAGCACAGAAAGAGTCCATTCAGCTCATGGTGCCTGTGTCAGCTCTTTCATGAAGCTGTACAATTAATTTTGTTAATTGCCTCGGTTCTTTCCCTATCATCAATGAGTATTTTTATTTTAAGTATTTATCCAATTCACTTTTAAAAGTTATTATTGAATCTGCCGCCACCACCCTTTTAGGTGCTGCATTCCAGGTCACAGCATCTTGCATCACATTCAGTTCATTTCCAAATCACCTGAAATCTGTATCTTGTGGTTATCGACTCATTTGTCCCTGGAAACTATTTCTTTGTATTTACTCTCTCAAAACTATTCATAGCTTTGAACACCTGCATTAATTCACTACTTAATTTTCTCTGTTTGAAGGAGAATAGCTCAGTTTCTTCATTCGCTGCACAATACTGAAACCCTTATTTCTGTAGCATTCTAATAATCTCTTCTGTACCTATTCTAATATAGGCTTCATAAATAGTGGTGATCAGAATTGAACATTACACTCTGCTGGAGGCCTAACCAAAGTTTTATGTATGTTTAGTAAGTTGTTTTTTTCTTATTTCTTCATTAATAAAACAAAGGATCCATGTGTTTTTAATATCCTTCTCAACTCGTCCTCAAAGATTTCCATTCCATATATCCAGGTCACTCTGTTACTGCATCCTCTATGCACCATTTAGTTTATATGTTCTCTCATTCTTTTACCAAGGTGCAACACTTTGTGCTTCTCTGAGTCCAATTCAATCTGATATTTGTCTTCTTATTATGCCAGTCTACACCTCCTGAAGTCAGTTACCACTCTCCTGTTTACTTCATTTCCAAATTTGAATCATCTTTGGAATAATGCTCTGGGTACCTATGTACAGTCATTACTCTATATCAGAGGTCACTAAGCTATGCGAAGGTTCTATGCATAACAATTGGCAAGTTGACATGTTTGGCTTCCATTTCTAGAACCCACTGCTTTGCAAGGACTTCAGATGTCTACACTACAGAACAAAAGAGGGACTATTGCTTGTCCTAGTCTGAAAAGCAACTATTCACCTCTAACATCTATCTTTTGAACTCTTAGCCAAACTGTATCCATGATGCCCCTGTCCCTGTAATCCCATGAGCTTTAATTTTTCTGGTGAATCTATTAAGTGGTTCTTTGTAAACCCTTCTAAAGACCATGTACACAGCATCAGCCACCCTGTCTTCATCAACTTTCCCCATTTCTTCATCAAACAATTCAATCAATCTCGCCAACACACAATTTGAGATTAACAAATCCATGCTAATAATTCATCCAATTTTTTTGAAATACAAATGCATTAGCAAGTTTTGAGAAGATATGTAGCACAGGTTGAGGTTCTGGATGTAGGTTTGCTCGCTGAGCTGAAAGGTTCGTTTTCAGATGTATCTTCACCATACGAGGTAATATATTCAGTGAGCCTCCAGATGAAGCACTGACGATATAGCCCGCTTTCTATTTATGTGCTTGGTTTGCCTTGGGTTGGTGATGTCATTTATTGTGGTGATTCATTTCCTCTGCCATTATTATTTCCAGTTCTTTTTCTTAGGGGGTGGTAAATGGGATCCAAGTCAATGTGTTTGTTGATCGAGTTCCGGTTAGAATGCCATGCTTCAAGGAATTCTTGTGCGTGTCTCTATTTGGCTTGTCCTAGGATGGATGTGTTGTCCCAGTCAAAGTAGTGTCCTTCCTCATCCATATGTAAGGATAGGTTGATGTTCATGTATTGACTTTGTTTGAACTTGAAAGACCCTATACAGACAACAAGCAAAATTAATGTTACTTACAAAATACTTTGCAAGAACTATACCAAACACCTCATTGGACAAACAGGCAGAAAATGAGCCACCAGGATACATAAACATCAACTAGTCACAAAAATGCATGACCCACTCTCACTAGTATCCTTACATATAGATGAGGAAAGACATCACTTCAACTAGGACAACACATCCATCCTAGAACAAGCCCAACAGTGATATGCACAAGAATTCCTAGAAGCATGGCATTCTGAATGGAACTCTATGAACAAACACATTGACTTGGATCCCATTTACCACCCCCTGAGAAAAAGAACAGGACATAACCTCACCAGAGGAAATGACGTCACCACAGGAAATGACATCACCAACCCAAGGAAATTGAAACACATAAACAGAAAGCGGGCTACATCCCAGTGCTTCATCTGGAGGTTCACTGAAGATGTAATCTAGTACGGCGACGAAATGTCTGAAAACGAACCTTCCAGCTCAGCGAGCAAACCCACATACATACAAATGCATTTTTACATAGTTCCCCATTGCTCTGTCTTTGGTAAACATCAACCAATTTGAATCAACTTGCCAATAAATCAGCACCCTTTTCTTTCACAGTATAAATTGTTGTGATTATTTGAAATCTAGCATTTTTGTTTTGGCCTGATTAGTGTAAGATGTAAACTTCTGGCAACATGTCTCTCTTTACAGCAACAATTAAGTTTGGCCTGGACTATTATTTGCTATTTCCTGATGACCAACATTTAGCTGGCTGTTCCTTTAGTTTCAAATGTATTCCCCTCCCTTTTTGTAAACAGAAGAGTGATGTAGCTCTTGCAACTCTTCATTCCTCTGGCACTAGTTTCAAATTCAAAAAGGAATGTCACCACATTTCATTTACCAGACTTTTACCAATGATGGTGCACAGAGATTAAAATCAACGGACTCAAATTTCCTGCAGTGTGGAAAATCAGATTTCCTGATGGGACAGTTCCTACACGCATGGGAAATTTTAACTTGTTCGCTTAACATTCCAAACAATAATACTCAGTACAGTTAGCATTTTTTAACCAAAGGTTATATTATCAAATGAAGCAAAGCAGACAAGTGAAATGAGCTGTCACTTTATATCATGAATTCATTAAACAAAGTCAATATAACGCCAAAGATGATGTATGGATATTACAAGTAAACATGTAGCTTAAACTAATAACTAAACATCAGACTATAATTAAGTATGTTAAACTGGTATTTTTATTACATGTGGTGTAGGAAAAGTCCATCATAATCAGCCATAAATGTAGGGCAGATGCTTGTCAAGGCATTGGTGGTCTTGCCTGCAGGTTGGAGAGCTGAGAAGAAATCCATATTGCCCTCTTCCAGGGAAGTTTGGCCAAACTACATACCAATTAGGGAAGGCTACCAGTGGGCCTCGATTCAAGGAGGCTTTATAAATATTATGACTAGTTCTGGATGCTTTTCCCAGAGGGGGTCTTAAATATGTGAAACATTTATTAAGTACTTAGAATACTTCCAAAGACACTATGCAGCAGGACTCCAGCAGATCCTTCAAATAAAAACAAAGAACTGCAATGACTGGAGCAATGAAATAAAGACAGAAGAAGAAAAGCCAGATTGGATTTGAAACATTAATGCTGTTTCTCCTGCTGCAGATGCTGTCACACCCACTGAGTTTCTCCAAAGGTTTCTAATTTATATTCGATTATTTATTGTTCCATTAGTTCTAAGTTTCATATGATGTAACGTCATATAACATCATTAATGATGCACTCGAGCTATTAACATTACTGGTATTAAAAACTTGTAGTGCAGAGGTGGAAAGTCATTAGCATAATTAAAGACCCTATTATGAGATCATTTAAGGATCACTGGTAATTGACTTACAGAATGTCCAGTCCTCCCATCGCAACTCTTAAAATTATCGTTATTGTCACATGTACTCATTCGCATGAGTACCGTGAAAAGTTTACATGATACCACTTATGCCGCTATCTTAGGTACAAATGCAGAAAAATGAAGAAATCAAGTTAAGAAGTTAAACATGGCAGTCCTTCTGACTAAAATGTAGAAAAACAAAGAAACACAATTAATAGTTCAACACCACAGTCTGTAAGCACCTGGGCATGCTCACAAGGAGTTGACCTTGCCTCCACCATTGGCTCTCAGAGCTGCCTGCTCCCTCTCTCACCGCCTGCTCCCTCTCTCACCGCCTGCTTCCCCCTCTCACCACCTCAGGCTGCCTGCTCCCTCTCTCACCGCCTTGAGCTGCCTGCTCCCTCTCTCACCACCTCAGGCTTCCTGCTCCCCCTCTCACCGCCTTGAGCGGCCTGCTCCCCCTCTCACCACCTCAGGCTGCCTGCTCCCTCTCTCACCGCCTGCTCCCACTCTCACTGCCTCGAGCTGCCCGCTCCCACACTCACCCTGGCCCCCGGGACTGCTTGTTCTCTCTCTCCCACCACGACTTGAGATTACTACCATCAACGTCAGGGACGTCTCTTGCCACAGACTTGCCACCATGGGTGACACGGTGGCTGAGTGATTAGCACTACTGCCTCACAGCACCAGGGACGCAGGTTCGATTCCTGCTTTGGATGACTGTCTGTGTGGAGTTTGCACATTCTCCCCTTGCCTGCATGGGTTTCCTCCCACAGTCCAAAGATGTGCACATCAAGTGAATTGGCCATGCTAAATTGCCATAATGTTCGGTGCATTAGTCAGGGGTAAATGTAGGGGAATAGGGTAGAGGAATGGGTCCAGGTGAGTTACTCTTTGGCAGGTTGGTGTGGACTTGCTGGGCCTGTTTCCACACTGGAGGGAATCTAATCTAAGACATAAGACAAGTAGATCAGACTAAGAAAAAATGTAGTGAAAGGAGGGGAAAAAAAATTGGAAGACATAAAAGTTAAAGTTGACTGAGCAGACAAGCAGAGCATGAGCAGGAGGCTGTGGCACTGCGCTGATACTCTGCCACCATCTTGTCACTCTTACAAAGTTCCCTCTTGCCAAAAGGCCCACACTATGTCAACATCAGGGGCCATCACATCCAGGAGCTCAGTGCCTCAAAGCAGAAAAGGAAGTCACTACACCAACCCATCCCCATCCCCACCTCGCCCCCTCCTCCCCCAACCACTGCCACCCCCATGGCCCCAGAAATCTCCCTGGTGGGGTTTTCCCCTCCAATCAGCTCCTGGTTTTAAAATGTTGTTATATTTAACTGGCCTAGCTCCTGAGGTTTCTTGGCTGCCTCAGCAGTGACCTCTGCTCAAGTTTCAGAACTGCTGGTTGTCTGATTGAGATGTCAGTCTCATGATTAGAAGGCAGCAAATATAACTTTGCTACTCAAGAAGAGAGAAACTGAAAAAACAAAAAAAAACGACAAACTGGTTTGCCTGACATTTATAGTTAAGAAAAATGTGAGAATCTATTATTGGGGATGTGATATCACAGCACTTACAAAATCATAATATGACTCAACAAATGTCAACAAGAATGATTAAAAATGAAATCACCTCCAACATATCTTTGTTTGTGGAGATACATCTACTAGAGCGGCTTTAGAGAGCATATGCATGTAGTATTTTTGAGTTTTCAGATAACATTTGATAAGGTGTCACACAAGAGGTTATTATACAAAATTTGGGGTCTTGAGATCAGGAGAAATATCTCACCATGGATAGAGGATTGGTTAACAGACAGAAAACACAGGGTAGGAATAAATGGGCCATTTCCAGGTTGTGAGAATATAGTATTGCAATACTCCAAGGATCTAGCCTCAGCTATTTACAATCAGTATCAATTGCTTACATGAGGGGATAAAGTGTATCAAATCTAAATTTTGCTGACAATACAAAATTAGGTACAGAAGCAGAGAGTAAGGAAGACACAAACATGCTACAAAAATAATTAAACATGTTAAATATGTCAGTAAAACAGCAAATGGGATATAATGTGGAGAAATGTGAAATAATCTGCTTTCGTTTGAAAAATAGAAAAGCTGAATATTTTTGAATGACAAGGATCTAAGAAATGTTGATATTAAAATATAGCTGTGTGTTCTTGCACATCATAGGAAGTAAATATGAAAGTAACATTTGGGAAAGTAAATAACATTTTAGCCATAATGAGAAATGAATTATAGGAGTAAAATAGTCTTTTACTTGATGAGACTATTTGGTATTCTGTGCACAGCTTTGATCTCCTTACCCAAGGAAGGATAGCCTTACCTTAGAGAGAGTAAAAAAAAATTGACCAGATTGATTCCTGGGACGTCTGGATTGTTTTATAAGGTGGGACTGAGTATATTGGAACTGTACTCCCTAAAACTTAGAAGGATGAAAAGTGATTGCATTGAAATATGAAATTATTAGGGGCTCTACCAGGTAGCTGCTGGGGAAATATTTCCCCTGGCTGAGGTGTCAACAGCTAAGGGACAAATCTTGGTATAAGATGTCAGTCACTTAAGACTGAGTGGAGAAGAGATTTCTTTATTCAAGTGATTATGAACCATTGGACTTCTATGTCAGGGCAGGCATTGGTGCTCACATATTGAATACATTCAAATCAGAGATTGAGAGACAGAAAGAAGAATGATTGGGAAATTGGTATGTAGCAGGGGAAAAAAATTCAATCAATAAAATATATTGTCCAAGGTCATGTGTTTGGAATATACAGTCACAACAATGGAATGGGGTGTCTGTAATGTAGTTTAACTAAAAGCTCATGGGAATCTATATGCATTTGCAACAGAGGCCTCGGTGGTGTACATTCTAAGTACAGTTGTAAAATTTCTCATGGATGCTCATATTGTTTCCACATGGGATTCAGACTTTGCTGTTTCTCAAAGGTTCAGTTCCCACACAGATTATCTGACATTGCCTGCAAGTGCCTGGTAGGGCACACGTTGAAGTAAATACGTAGGAACTAATTGCTATTCTGGTAACATTTCTGCAGGATGACCAAGGCTGGGAACTAAATATTCAAAGACATTTAACATTTAGAAAGGATGAACAAACAGGAAAATGAATTGGTGATACATTTATAATAGGGATACAATCATTATATGAGTAGGGGATGATTTTGGAACAAAGTTCATAATCTATTTGAGTGCAGCTAAGAAACAGCTCGAAACAAATTAGTAGTAGTTGTTTAAAATTGAACAAACAGGAGTGGGCATGGTATTAATCAGGAGATTAGAAAAGGATGTAGCATGGGACAAACAGAAATCATCGCTGATTTATCTGATTTACTTGAAGATTAAAGTTACCTGTGATTAATGTTTAGCTGATGAAGAGCTTACCCTCAAAATGTCAATTCTCCTGCTCCTCAAATGCTGCCTGACCTGCTGTGCTTTTCCAGCGCCACCCTTTTCGACTCTGATCTCCAGCATCTGCAGTCCTCGCTTTCTCCATGATAAATGTATTGTCTTTTTTACATTCCCTCATTATTTCCTGATGTATTCTCATTTGTACTGTGTAGCTACTGTTAGGGGGGGTCTTTGGACTACTCCTGCCAATGACTTCTTTCACAAAAACAGAAGTTGCTGGAGTGCTCATGTAAGTCAGTAAGCACAGGGGTGATACTGATGAATGTTGCAAAATGGGACAGGGGCTGAAGAGTTTTGGATGAGCTCACGTTTACATTGGCTAGCTAGAATATGTGAGAGACCAGAAAATAATATGTTTGAATAGTCATGTTTACAGGATCAGGCACAAAGATGAAATTGACCTTTCCTCAATTCAAACAGGTGGCTTAGTGGCATTATTGTTAGACTTTTAATCCCAAGACCCAGCTAATATTTTGAGGACCTGGGTTCAAATCCCACCATGGCAGATGATGGAATTTGAATTCAATAAAAGAAAAATCTGGAATTAAGAGTTTAATGATGACCATTGTCAATTGTTCGAGAAAACCCATCTGGTTCCTTAATGTCCTTTAGGGAAGGAATCTGCCATCTTTACCTGGTCTGGCTTACATGTGACTCCAGACACATAGCAATGGTGGTTGACTTTTAACTGGGCAATTAGGGATGGACAAGAGATTTCCTCAACCTGTGAATGAATAACTTAATAAGGAAGATCATTAGACAGTGTCTAGATGTTGAAATGACCACATGTTGTCTTGGAAATGCGCCCACAACCCTCCCCCCAATCCTTTTCATCCAGCTATAAGTAATCTGCCTTGACATGCTGCTATTAATGTACAATGAAAAAGAGTCATGTCCAGTTCAGTGCCTGCCAGGGTTATTATGTTCATGTTTGAAGTTATCAGCCAGTCTTCTTGAAGGAGATGACAGTGAATGTCTCATTGGTAAAATAACACTTCCAGAGGCAGCAGTCTTCAGTTGTTGTCATGCCTGGATCGGTAGATTAAACACTGAAAATGCTCCTGTTAAGATTTGACATTTTTGGCAGCCATTCTTCCACCTCCTCTAAATCAAATGACTGAGAACACGAAGAATACCACCCACTGCTGTGAAAAATCTAACTGCAGGAAATTATCAGTAACATTTTCCAGCAATGTGAGAACCTTCCTGATATCTGAAAGTCATTCTTTAAGGGTGGATATTGATAGCTGCAATGGACAAAATGTTGCAGACTTTCCCTTGGCTAGGAATCATTTTGGAATTTAAATGCGGAATAAGCTAAGTACCCTACTCTGTACAATACAACACAATGTCAACTCAGAAACCTAGTAGCAACTTTATGACATTATTCAGTAAGTGGGAATCAAGTGAGCTCAGAGACCCCTGCAATTACTGTACTATTTTGACACAACTGATACTGGCAGAATACTTTACGCGGACTAGCCCGTGGAGTTTGTGAAGGTGGGGTAGAAAGTTATTTTCTCAGCTAAATCAACCATGTCCCATCCCATGGGTGCTTGAGGTCTTTATGGGTGAATGCAGGCATAACTATGGTTATCACTGGCAATATTTCCTCCAGAGCATCTGTAAATGGCACTCCTGGTATCGTTTTATTTTTGGGTGCAAGATGTAAGTTTGCAGTCATCATTTGCATGGTTCATAAAGTTTCCCGAGTCTCCAAACAAGTTTTAGAATCAAAGTTTTAGAACCTGAGAATCTTTAGAATCTGGTTTCGATCACACCGAAAGAGGCCATTTAGCTCATCATGCTAATGGCAGCTCCATGAAAGAACCCTCCAATGAGTCTTACTCCCCTCCTCTTCCCAGCCCTGTATTTTTCTTTCTTTTCAAATATCCATCATTTTGATAATTGTATTTTAAGCATGCTTCCACCAAACCTTTAGAGTGAATTCTAAACCAATACAAAACAATTTTCTTTTCTTCTTTGGGCTTCTTACTTAAAATCACTTTGAACCTGTGCATACTGGTTACCAACCTTTCTGCCTGAAAAAGAATTTCATATCTACTCTATAAAAGCTCTTGCTTTCTTCAATATTATCCATTGAATACCAAATTGTTTTTCAGGACTTAGAAAATAAATTGTATTCAAAGTGACCAAACTCATTTCTCTTACAGTTTATAAAGGGGAATACTTCTCACATCAGAAGTTTTGTTTGGATTCAAAGCCTTATGCAAATAATGGGTATTTTCCCATTTCAAAACATATAGAAAAACTTAGGAATATTTTCAAAATAATTATAGACTGTAATTATTTCATTGAAAAAGAAAACTCAAGTACAGGACTAGCAGGAAGATGATAACCTAGATCTAATTGTTTGCAAATATTAGTGTGTGTGAGCCTTGCTCAATACTTCCATAAACATAATTGAGAGATGGATATCATACAAATTTGTTGGAAGGCAATTGCCAAGTGGTATTATTGCTAGACATTAATCCTGAGATTAGATTAGATTAGATTAGACTAAATTAGATTCCCTACAGTGTGGAAACAGGCCCTTCGGCCCAACAAATCCACACTGACCCTCTGAAGAGTAACTCACCCAGACCCATTTCCCTTTGTCTAATGCACTTAACACTATGGGCAATTTAATGTTCTAGGGACCTGAGTTCAAATCCCACTATAGCTGAGTTTAATGTTGATCGTGACCACTGTTGACTGTCAGGAAAAATCCACTTGTGTCATTAATGCCCTTTCGAGAAGGAAACCACTGTTATTGCCTGTTTTGGCCTTTTTGTGATTCTAGACCTATAGCAATGTGATTGACTCTTAATTGCCCTTGTACAATAAATGTTCACATCTTGTGAATGAATTGTAAAAAGTGATTTGAGGCTAAAATATCTTCAAACACATTTCTGGGCACTAAGAATAAAGCCATAAGAAATCATTAGAATAATTCTACCCCCACCTCCCCCCCAACCCTCCTCCAGTCCTATAAAATAAAAATCCAGTATTACATTTCACATAATATCTGCATTATGAAGCACGATTATTGGTAATAGGCACAGAACACCAGGTACTGGTGCTGGAAGAAAAGCCCTAATGCATGCTCATGTTACATTTACTGCAGTTTCCTTTGTCCTAGTGGGACTAAGCTAGCGGATACAGCATGTAGTTGCATTCCTACTTTAGACTAGGTATAGACAAGTCCTGCAACCCCTCCTCAAAATAATAGGCTGAAATGAAAACTGTAGAGACTATATCACATGCCAAATTATTCCCAATTTATGATGTGCTTTGTGATCTAAAATACATAATTTTTCTTCTGACCAACACATCTCCTGTGTTACAGTCTCTGTACTGCTGAAAGATTATTATTTTTCTATCATTCACTGTAAGGCTGATACCCATCCCCCATGCACAAAATGATGAAATGCATTTCGGGTTGTCATTCTGATAATAATGTTTGAATGATATTCATTTTACACTGACATGAATATATTTTTCTCTTGGTCATAAAGAATGGTATAAATATATACCAAGCATTAGCATTATTGTTCTATAAATTAACGGATGGTTTTAATTTCATTCATTTAAACAGTCTTGATAAAAAAACGTTTGTTGAAATAATTCCACAGAGGCCAGCACCCTGTTACCAAGATTCCTGATGAAGGGCTTTTGCCCGAAACATCGATTTCGCTGCTCGTTGGATGCTGCCTGAACTGCTGTGCTCTTCCAGCACCACTGATCCAGAATCTTAATTCACATGTGGCAAGTCCTCAATACTGATCCAGCTCCCTCAGAGCCAGCTCTCAGAGTGACAGGAGTCTGAAACTCTTGATTTTATCTGTCAGCCAATTCCTCCTGATTGGGGCTATTAATCTGGTTCAATCAGGGAACTCATATGCTATGAGTTACAATCACTACACTTGTCACCAATAATTTTGGAAATAGACATCAATTCCCCAAGTTTCATAACATTTAATTCAATTGATTGTCATCGGGAGATCGATCTCCAATGTTTCAATTGCTATACTATAATCATAAGCATACACATTGAAATAAATAAGCAGTCTCTTTGCTTACACAACTTTTCGTACTTAAAGCACAGATGTTAGAATGCAAAGGTTTGAATGAAACAAAAACCACTGCTAACTTATGTCCTGATGCAAGCTTCACTCAGTCTTAATCAGAAAATCAGCAAACAATTCTTGATTCAGTTTCCAAAAGTGGAACAATTGATTTCATTGTCTTATGAGCAGTCAACACGAAACAATGCAAGATCTGAAACTATAGTTAACTAAATTCTAACAACCAACTTTTTTATTGATCAAATAACTCAACTATAATAATTAGATGGCATTAAGCACCTTGTGATATTTTATTTTGTGCAGAGAGAGTTCAGACAATTCAGAACAACAGAATAATCCGAAAGGTTAACTCTGTTCTCTCCATGGATTTGAACTGACCATCTTAATAGTTCCAGTGTTTCCTGTTTTATATTGGTGAACAAGTAACTGTGGATTACAGTGAACCATACAAGCTGGGCATGCCCTACCAGGCCTGTGTTGATTTATCCTAATCACAGCTGGAACAAAAGCTGGGGCAC
The DNA here is from genome assembly GCF_037043375.1 of Chiloscyllium plagiosum. NCBI lineage: Eukaryota > Metazoa > Chordata > Chondrichthyes > Orectolobiformes > Hemiscylliidae > Chiloscyllium > Chiloscyllium plagiosum. Next base: position 31,450,569 of record NW_028270144.1, on the reverse strand, counting down.
CACAAAAAGCCTCAAAATCCTCAGATTTTGGAGGACAGAAAAGTATCAGCCAAGATTCCTGCTAAAACATTTCAAACCCTATGCAGGAGATAGTGACCTGGAACAGTCTGCACAGTCTTAACTGTGGTTGATCATTGAGGCAGGTTTTGCTTATAAGTCCTTCAAACAGCCTTTTGAGTAAGATTGCTCAGAACAAACAAACAAAAACACCTTTCTGAAACATTAGAATGATGGCATGCTTGAGCCAACCTTACCAATAAAGTAGAGAACATTAGGTTTACTAATCTCATTTACGAAATGAAATCTGCCACCCTTACCCAGTCTGGCCAAGACGTGGCTCCAGCTCTGCAAATTTGTTGGCTCTTAATGGCCCTCTGAAATAACCTAGAAAGCTGGTCAGTGCAAGGGCAATTAGGGATGGGTAATAAATACTGAATGACTCCTACATCCCACTGAAAGAATAACAAGCAAATACCCTCAGAAAATTTGCCACAATTTACTCATAGCATGAAAATGGTAGCAGAAACAGTCACGTAAAGTCTCATGAAATTCCAGTGGATTGCTGCGATATTTCACTGAAGAACAAAATCCATTGAACTGTCTCTAGTGCCCTGTCACCATATCCAAATTTCAACATGTTCTACCCTAATTAGGACTGCCTATGTACAGCATACCATCCTCCATGACAGATAAAATCACCAATAGCTGACAAAACTCGTGAGAATGTCTGAGGATTGGAAAAAGGCAAATAGTGTGACATAAGCATATGTTGCTTGGAGCAGAATAAAAAGGATCAGTTGCACGCCATTTATCTAATATACTTCACTCCACACAATGAATACTGGTACAACTGCAGCCAACAATAAATACAATTACAAATCCTCTCATCATCTCCCCATCGAGATTTTGGAAAGAAAGAAGTTTACAAAATTATGAGAGGCATGGATAGAATGGATAATTGGAGTCTTTTTTTCAGGGTAGAACAGTCAATTACTAGAACACATAGGTTTAAGGTAATAGGGGGAAGTTTAAAGAGATGCGTAACGGCAAGTTTTTTTTACATAGAATGTGCTAAGTGCCTGGAATGTGTTGCCACAGGAGATGGTAGAAACAGATGCATTACCAACATCTAAGAGGCCTTCTGACAGATACGTGAATAGGTGTGGAATAGAAAGATATGGACCATGTAGAGGCATCATGTGTCAGCATAGGCTAGATGGGCCAAAGGGCCTGTTCCTGTGCTGTGTTGTACTGTTCTTTGTTCTAGCTATATTTGTGTTTTGTAGAAGAGTCATATTGGACATATCAAAACATTAACTCTCTTCTCTTCACAGATGCTGCCAGATCTGTTGAGTTTCTCCTGCATTCCTTGTGTTTGTTCCTGGAGTCATGACTGGCTTTATCATTGACTTGATTTAAACTTATAGTAATTCTCTCATAAGTGGGTAATTATTGTATGTGCCTCATAGAATTGCTTAATTTCCGGATTTAGCAGCTCTGGGGTAATTCAGCACTCATATCAACAAAAATGTATCTGTGGGCCATTTGCAATTCAAACAAACTATATAAGGTTTCACCAGGGATGAGCAAGAAAGAAAGTACACTTCCATACAGTGGACAACATAGCTGACTTCCAAAGTCCTAAAATACTTTGCAAGTAATAAACTACTTTTGAAGTATAGTCAATGTTATACTGTAGGATATAAAATAGCCAATTTGCACAAACAACAATGAGATAAGCAGATAGCCTACTCCCAATCCTTTCCTTCCCTTTCTTTTAACTTTACTTGTCACATTCTCTGTTACCATGCCTCTCTCCCTTACCCCCATTCCAGTGGGACAATCTGATTTGTTGGTCTGGCAGTGGATACACCATTGATCTGGCATTCTTACATTCCAGTCACTTAGAGTGAACTATCAACATCCTTTCTTCCGCAGCACTCAACCACTCTCTCCAAACTATTGAATAAATGCTGCCCCCTCCACACCTCACACAAGCTTTGATGAAGAGTATCTAGACCTGGAACATTAGCTTGCTTTCTCTACATGGATGCTGCCTGACCTTCTATGATCTCCAGGTTTTTTTTTGTTTTCAGTACAGATTCCAGCATCTGCAGTAATGTGCTCCAACAGTCAGTTTTGAGTAATATTTTTTTGAAGGACAAATGCAGTCCAGAGGGTCAGGGCAGAACTTTTCTTCTCTTCTAAGTAATGTCACCTGGGAGGGAAAATACAGCCTCCATTTAACATTTAAACTTTTTTTTAAAATTCTTTTTCACCAGATGCGGATGGCCATGATTTGTTTCATATTCCTTATTGCCCTTAAACTTGGTTTGCTGGGCTGTTTCAGGGGTAGTTTAATCTGAACCATGTTGCTGTGAGTCTGAAGTCACTTGTAGGCCAGACTAGATGGGGATTGTAGATTTCATTCCCTAAAGAACATTGGTGAATGAGATAACTTGTTACAACAATTAACAATTGTGACACAGTGGTTAGCACTGCTGCCTCACATCGCCAGGGATCCGGGTTTGATTTCAGCCTTAGGTGTCTGTCTCTGTGGAGTTTGCATGCTCTCCCCATATCTGCCAGGTACTCTGGTTTCCTCCCACAGTCCAAAGATGCACAGTTTGGGTGGATTGTCCATGCTAAATTGCTCCATAGTGTCCAGGGCAATGCAGTCTAGGTGGTTTGGCCATGTTAAATGCAGAATTATGGAGATAGGGGTTGGTCTGGCTGGGATGCTGATTGGAGAATCAGTGCAGACTTGATGGGTCGAATAGCCTCTATCTGTACCGTAGGGATTCTATGACAGCTGTCCACCAATCCTGAGCTTAGCTTTCAATTCCAGATTTATAGTTTATTAATTATAATTCCACCAGCCACCATGGTCCGATTTGAACACATGGTGCCTATACCACTAACATAGGTCTGTGGATGATTAGTCCATTGGCATTACCATTAGGCTTCTGTCTTCCCAATTCTCCTGTCCTCATTCTTAAATGTCTTACAATTCTGTCTTTCTTCAGTCCTGATAATTTCAATGTAACACATTAATTCTGCATCTCTCCACAGATGCTGCCTGATCTGTGATGTTCAGACTTTTTTTTGTAATTATTCCTTGAAGCACTTCTCACATGGTAAAATTTGCATAGTCTGCACTAAAGTGTCAACTTCAAAATTTACTCAAGTCTATTGATTAGGACTTGAACCGTTAACATCCTACTATTATACCATGACTCCACAGAAAAGAACCCTTCTTCGGACTTAATTTCCCACTCCAATTCCAATCCCCCTTCACTAGATCTGAAGATAGCTGGGAGCAACTGATGAACATTAATGCTCAGCATTCCATCGTACATTCAGAGATATTTTGAGTTAAGCTACTACACAGCATGTGAAAACATGAGCTCCTAATAAATCCTGCCCAAATCTCCCAGCTTTTAGTTCAATCCCCTGCAAATAAATTACTTGTCAGTGATCCATCATAATATTCCCCAAATATAATGATAATTTACTGAAGCCAAGTGTTGATCCAAGACAGCCTTAGCATGGATTGGATTCGACACGGCATAATGTTATAATGCTGCACTTATTTATTACTTGTGTTCCCATTGAGAGCAGTTCTCTGTTAGGAATACAGGATCAATGAACTTTTCATGAGCATAACCATATAAGGTCCTCAATATGCTTGTTGGTGAGTGATGTGTTAGACCATTGTCCAATAAAACATTATAGTTTGCATAATATGATTGACGAGTCAGGACAGAAATATTATAGCTGCATATTTTCTCAGTTCAAGATATAAACAAATTTGGGCATTTTGGAAGTACAAGAGAATTGGCCAAAACCTTCATCCCACCACTCACGTGACATCACGCAACCAAACTGTCTCTGGCAAGTGTGGCATGTGCCGTCATTAAGTGCAAGCAACAGTAATACAAGTTAATGGGTTAGATTTATGTTACTCTTGCAACATACAAGTGAGGTTATATTTCCAATAATTTGTTGGATGAGAAGAGGGACCAGCTAATTACGAAGCTTTAGGTGAGACTAATGTTCTCTTGCTTGGAACTAGGCATCATCTCATTGATCTCCTCTACATTGGGGAGACTGCTTGCCTACTCACAGAGTGGTTCAGAGAACATCTCCAGGACACCCGCACCAATTAACTCCACCACCCCATGATTGAATATTTCAACTCCCCCTCCCTCTCTGCCAAAGGCATGCATGACCATCGCCACTCTTTTACCACCCAAAGCCTGGAGGACGAACGCCTCATCTGGCACCTTGGGACCCTTTAATCCCAGTGTATCAATGTACACTTCACCAGTTTCCTCATTTCTCCTCCTCCCATCTTAACCCAGTTCCAACCTTCCAGCTCAGCACCATCCTCATGACCTGTCCCACCTGTCAATCTTCCTTCCCACCTATCCACTCCACTCTCCTCTCCAACTATCACCTTCACCACCAGCTCCATCCACCTATTGCACTGTCAGCTACCTTCCCCCAGCCCCACCCACCCCTTCCCATTTATCTCTTCACCTCCAAAGCTCCCAGCCTCATTCCTGATTAAGGGCTTTTGCCTGAAACATTGATTTTCTTGCTTCTCAGGTGCTGCCTGACCTGCTGTGTTTTTCCAGCACGACTCTAATTTTGACTCTGAACTCCAGTATCTGCAGTACTCACTTTCACCTATCATCTGATTGTTATCTGAGCAAAAGTAGTGCCGCTCTACTATTCAATAAAACAGTTATTTTGCCATGGCAAGCAAAGGCAAATGGTGTAGGACTGGTATGTGGTTTATGGGGTCTTTGAGCTGCTCAAGTGGATGAACGTGTTTGAAAACCAATGCTTTAGCCACTACCTTTATCCCAAAAATAATATACTCTCCCATCATTCAAAATACAGACTTTGAACCAGATACCCTTCTCCCGAACCATCCAAAATAATACAATAGACAAAGGTAGAAGGCAAGAGAAAACAGCACAACAGAAAGAACAGGCTTAAAAGTTGGGGGTTGTGGGGTAGCAGGGAAGCAGAGGAGGACACACACAGAACATGGTCAGTAATCTAGAAGAGGACATGTGAATGATTGGAAGGAAGAGCAAATGAATGTATACGCCAAAAGGGCAAAAATAATAAGCAGAGACCATACAGTTTGCAATGTTATAGCAAATCCTTCAGAAACATTGTTGAAATAATTGTTCTCAGCATTATCCTGAAGATATGTTACTGATCTGAAGCACAACGCCCATGTAATAATGGAGTATTACTTAGGATTAGTTTGATCAGATATATTTACTGACTTCTCATTTGATTATGTAACACTGGAGTACTGTTGGAAGACGGGAAGGAAATTTCAACTGCAGGCTTTAAAAAATAGCTGTCACTTTAATCTTGGTGGAATAAAGTAATACTTCAATTTCTACAGTGCCTTTTACAGTCAAAATATGTTCCAAAGCACATTATAAGAAATGAAGTATTTTTGAAAGAAACTCATCATTGTAGGAAATGTCATGTTAACAATACTCGTCTAATAGTTAATTGCTCATCAGGGTTTGATTAAATCTATTGGTTAGACAGAATTAAAATTAAAATTAAATTTTACTTTCATGTGTAGTCATGTATAGATGTAGATGAGTGAAAAGTGTACCATGTCACCATTCCTAGTGCCATCTTAGTGCAAAGGTACTTAGGTATAAAATCTTAGGCACAAAGTAGAAGAATAAAGAAACAAAGTTAAACACTACAGTCCTTCTTCCTATAAAGTAGAAAAATAAAAAAAAGTTAAAAGTTCAACAGTCTTTCTTAAGTGCTTAGCCATGTTGGGCTTGCACTCCCTACAAGAGTTTGATCTCTTCCCATTTTGGCTCGTTCTCCAGGAGACCTCGGGCTGCCTGCTCTCGCCGCTGTCATAGATGCTAAGGGACCTCACTCAGCATTGAATTGAGCTCACTCTTCCTGCAATGGGCTTGATCTCTGACTGTCAAAGTATTGATTCAGGCCCCCAGCCGCTGCCACGCTCTGGACCCAATGAAGCCTCAGTAATGCTGTGGTTGCTGTCTCCACACTGAACTCTCTCCAGAAGATAAGTAAATGGAAAAAAAAAATTAAAATTAAAAAAAAGGAAAATGAGAAAAGAGGAAGAAAAAAAAAGCAAGAAAATTAAAACTGACAGAATGGATGAACCATCACCTTGAGAGCCAAAAAACACATTGTAAGTTATGAAACAAACATTACAACAAACTGTCTGTTTTATGCGTGTGCATCTTTCAGACCCACAACAGATTAAATAACAGGCGGAATTGCAACACTGCATCCGGGCAGCATGGTGGATCAGTGGTTAGCGCTGCAGCCTCACGACACCAGGAACCCGAGTTCGATTCCAGGCTTGGGCGATTGTCTGTGTGGCGTTTGCACCTTCTCCCCTTGTCTGCTCTGGTTTCCTCCCACAATCCAAAGATGTGCAGGTCAGGTAGATTGACCGTGCTAAATTGCCTGTAGCATTAGGTGCATTAGTTAGAGTCGTGGTTTACTCTCCTGAGGGTCGCTGTGGACTTGTTGGCCCAAAGGGCCTGTTTCCACACTGTAGGGAATCTAATCATTAAAAGATTAACTGACTTGAGGTCAACTGCCTTAATGGCAAGGTACACACACAACAGCCAAGAACAAAGTGCATATAGTCCATGAATTGTTTTTAACCAAATAATCTATTTTGGGATGTTAATTGATGAGGAAAATATTGACCATTACACCAGGAATAACTCCTCCATTCTTTTTCAAAAATAATACTGTGGGATTTTATATGTATACATCTGAGGACAGATAGAACCTTGGTTTAACTCCCATACTTGATTAGATTAGGTTCCCTACAGTGTGGAAACAGGCCCTTTGACCTAACCAGTCCACACCGACCCTCCAAAGAGTAACCCACCCAGACCCATTTTCCCTCTGATTTATATACCTAACACTACGGGCAATTTACCATAGCCAATTCAACTGTCCTGCACATCTTTGGACTGTGGATGGAAACCCACGTAGACATGGGGAGAATGTGCAAGCTCCACATAGACAGTCACCCGAGGCTGGGATCGAAACTGGGACCCTGGCGCTGTGAGGCAGCAGTGCTAACCACACTGCAACAGAGCATGACTGCCTCAATAAGATAAGTGAGTACTAACAATCATTTTCACATTCAAATCCTGACATGAGATTTGAACCCATGATTTTTTGTTATAAAATAAACAATCCTAAGAGGATAAAAAGAAAGTCACAATCCCTATGAGTCTGAACTTTGTTGACCATGACTGGAAATGCAGCAGAGGAGAGAAATAGTTGATTATTGATGGGTTGAAACCTCAGAAAGCATTTCTCTCAACTGCAGAACAATAGTCAAGGGAAGGAAAATCTTTCATAATCAACTAACCTTCTCATATGATATCCTGCCCAAGTCTACCTTAAAGCTCAGCAGTTCACTGATTCCAAGGCTCCCGATTTGCTTTGATAATATAAAAACAAGACTTGGATGTAGTGCCTTAAAGTTCTTCTGGGTGCAGTCTGATGACCGCCCGGTGGAGTTGAGCACATTTATTTCTTTTATACCATTCCTCATGCTGTTTAGGTCAGTTCTGCATGGGTGTGTAGCATAACCCAATCCAAAAGCTTTTTTTTAAGTTCAGCATGCTGTGAAGTTTGTTTAGGTTGCAGATTTTAAAATAAATCATTTTCAACACTATTGCTTGGTGCAGGCAATAAGCAACATGAATCATTTGTCCCATCATTAATAGCTCTTGATACTTTAGGGGCATGACTCATATAATTTGAGCACCATTTAATCATACATGTCTATATTAAAATGTCCCAGACATGACCTGAAGTGTCAGGATCAGAATTACAGAGTAGAAACTGCAGCATAGAAACATCAGAAGTAGGATCTACCACACTATGTAAGTCTCGGTTATTGAAAATGCCATCCAAATGTCAAAGAAATGCTGAATAAGTTAAGAAAACTTTGGTCACCAATATCTTGTGCATGATTTCATATATCACACTTAATTATCATAGCTTATAAAAAGAGTCCATTTTACTTCATGCAAGCTCACAATTAAATTATCAGCAATGCTTCAAACTGTTGCAAATGGTTCCATTTTCACTTCTGAGTCAGAGCATGTTTAAAGGGCTGGGAAGAAAACAAGTGAGAGTCCTGAAGTTAACTTGAGGCATTAGTTGGGTGACTGGCTGGAGCAGGGGGTTACGGAATAATTGGTAATTCGCATGCATTTTCAGCTGTGAAGCCTGGGCAATTTGTTACTTTGAATCCAAGGGCTCGATTTTACCTCCATATAAGTAAATAAGTCAGTTAAAATCAGGCTTGAAAGGATCCACATGAATCTTTCTCCACTGCGTCACATAACTAGCATCTACTTGTATGTATGAAGGACTTTAACTCCGAGGCCTCATCTTCGTTTCACTGATGAGGCACTCTTTTCATTGTATTGCATTGGGGATTGGACAGTCCACCCACGTTCATGATATTCTGGCATGACATTGAGTGCTTGTTTAAATGGGTAAGTTCCTCCCAAAAGCTGGGTGTATTCTCTGATATGTCTCATGGTCAACATGTAAATGTATATCTGTTCCGTTAACAGACATGCTCCTAACATCATTATTGTATCACAGTATGTGATCTTTGTAAGCCATAGGTCCCTTAGCATGTGACTGCTGAAGGAGACACTGACGTTATGGTGAGTATTTGTGGCCATCTATACTGTACTCAAACATCTTAATGGCAGAGAAGTGACAAACTATGTGAAATCCAATCAGACAATGGCTTTGGACAAAGAGACAGTTCTTCACCATTCAAACAGTATTAGCTTCTGTGAGTACAGACAGCATTACAGATCTGTAGATTGTCTATTGACCAGCAGATAATTTCTTTTCATTGTTATATAGATGCAGACAAACAATTTTTATATACCTGTTGGTCAGAGTGTATTAGGTTCTACCATGATCATGACCAGAATGATTACATCTGGCAAGTGAACAAATGACCCAAACCACACAAAGGCCGTACTGATATACAGTGGTGCCTCGGAATCCGACTTTAATTCGTTCCAGGAGGCTGTTTGGATTGCAAAAAGTTTGGATTCCGAAACTATTTTCCCCATAAGAAATAATGGAAAGTGAATTAACCCGTTTCTGGACCCCAAAAAAAAAATTTTCAAGACACTTTTAACTGCAAATATACATGGTTAAGGTAAAATAAGATGAGTAAATGACCTAAATATCAAGTAATAATAATAAAAACAAGAAATAAATGTACTAACATGGAAATAACTTCATTTACCTTAGTGAGGAGTGCGAATGGTGAATGCACTTATTTGTTTCACTGCTCTTCTTGGGTGCCATGGTGAATGCACAAGGGTGATAGTTAAAAAAAACAGCACAAATCAAGGTGAAAACATGAGGTAAACCAGTGATGGACACACGAGAGATGCTTTCACGACTACTTCCCGGGATGAACTGAACGAACAATGTGCGACCTGGACGGTACGTGGTGTTCGGATTCTGAAAATGTGTTCGGATTTTAGGGCAAAATTTTCTCGAAATAATTGTTCGGATTCCAATTTGGTCGAATAATAGGGCGTTTGGACTCCGGGGTCACCACTGTATTATGTTCCTTAAAAGTATATGAGCATACTGACACAGAGACATAACATTCCCAATCCCAGAATCAAACATAGGTGGCTGACAGGGCCAATTTGACCAGCATCACCTTCAGAACCTGAGTTCAATACACAGGTTCAATAATCTTACAAAAGCAGCAAATGTGAATATACCTCTCTACCTTTTTCAACAGCCCTTAGTAATATGAACTGTAAATTATGCATAATTACTAGCAATAATGTCCTCCCAAATCACAACGACACACTACAATGTATTGCTTTCTCATTCCAAACATGGTAAATTGGGTCCTTTGCTCTCTTCACACCATGTACTTAATACAATTCTGTTAAGGACTGTAGAGCAGAGGGATACAGTATTATCAGGTCATTGAATGTGAAAATCTGTAGGTTTGATGATTAATTAGTTGGCTTCTCATATCTCTTACTGCAGTGGTACCATCTTTGACTGCTGCTTCTTCATCTCCCTTGGGTCTTCTTTCTTGCAATACCTTCCTGTGCAGTAATGATATGCATTTGATGGGGTGTCTCTCTGTGAGATAGTGAGGTCTGCAGATGCTGGAGATCAAAGTTGATAGTGTGTTGCTGGACAGGCAGCATCCGAGGAGCAGGAAAATCGACGTTTCCGGCTGGAATCCTTCAACATGAATGACGCTGGGAGCCTCCAGGGTGGAGAGATAAATGGGAGGGGGATGGGGCTAGGGAGAAGGTATCTGACAGTGCAAAAGGTGGATGGAGGTGCAGGTAAAGATGATAGGTCAGAGAGGAGGATGGAGTAGATAGGTGGGAAGGAAGATGGACAGGTGGGACAGGTCATGAGGGCGGTGCCAAGCTGGAAGGTTGGAACTGGGGTAAAGTGGTGGAAGGGGAAATGAGGAAACTGGTGAAGTCCACATTGATGCCATGGAGTTGAAGGGTCCCGAGGCGGAAGATAAAGTGCTCTTCCACCAGGTGTCGGTGGTGAGGGAGTGGCGATGGAGGAGGCCAAGGACCTGCATGTCCTTGGCAGAGTGGGAGGGGGAGTTGAAATGTTCGGCTTTGGGGTGGTGGGGTTGATTGGTGCGGGTGTCACGGAGATGTTCCCTAAAGCACTCTGCAAGAAGGCATCCAGTCTCCCCAATGTACAGAAGAGCCCATCAGGAGCAACGGATGCAATAAATGACATTTGTGGAAGTGCAGGCGAAACTTTGATGGATGTGGAAAACTCCACTGTGGCCTTGGATGGAGGTGAGGGAGGACATAGCTTTTGCAATTTCTGCAGTGGTAGGGGAAGGTGCCAAGAGGGGATGGTGGGTTGTTGGGGGGCGTGGACATGACCAGATAGTCGTGGAGGGAACTGTCTTTGCGGAAAGCGGATAGAGGTGGGGAGGGAAATATACCCCTGATGGTGGGGTCCATTTGTAGGTGGCAGAAATGTTGGTGGATAATGTGGTTTATGCAGTGGTTGGTGGGATGGAAGGTGAGGACCAGGGGGGTTCTGTCCTTGTTGCAGTTGGAAGGGTGGGGTCTGAGGGCGGAAAAGCGGGACGTAGATGAGAGGCATTGGGGGGCATCTTCAACCATGTGGAAAGGGAAATTTCAGTCTTTAAAGAAGGAGGCCATCTGGTGTGTTCTGTGGTGGAACTGGTCCTCCTGGGAGCAGATGCGGCGGAGGAATTGGGAATACAGGATAGCATTTTTGCAGGAGATAGGGGAGGAAGAGGGTAATACAAGTAGCTGTGGGAGTCCATGGATTAATAAAAAATGTCAGTATTGAGTCTCTCTGTGAGGCATGTTGTAGAAAGCCCCTCCAAGCTGAGACACTTGGATTTTTCACTTCACCTTCCCATCTTTTGCAAATTACTTTAAACCTGTACTTTTGTATTCTTGTTTCCTCCTATCTACTTTATCCAGCCTGCCCAAGGTTTTGAAAACCTCTATCAGGTTTCCTATAAACTTTCTTCTCTCCAAGGAGAACAGTCCCAACTTCTTCGATCTATCCTCAGAATTGAAGTTCTTCATTACGAGAACCACTCTTGTAAACTGCTTTTGCACGCTCTCCAATGTATTCGCATCCATCTTAAATGCAAGATCTTGTATTTTTATTAAAAATAAACGCATCTTGGAATTAAAGTTCAATATGTCCATCAGGTTATGATCCATGGTCATGACAATATACTATATAGAATACATCTGTTTCAACCCAACAAAACAGGTGATAGCTATTCTCTAGTTCTTTTCTCAAGGTAATACCTTGACCAATCAAAGTCAATCTGTTTGGTTTAAAATTAACTGCTTGGCAGTTAACTATCAGTTAACATTAATTGGTGCAATTTCCATGGCAACTCCTCTACCAATCAGAGTCCACTTACCAACCAATCACAACTCTCCTCTCATACAATATAAATGTTGATTTCGCTTTACCTTGTATCAAATGACTAATTAAGTTATTGTTGCATTCAAATTTCTTTGAAGTTTGGTGGTGACTGATGGATGCTGGGGCTGCAGGAAGTTCAGAGTTCTGACATGCAGATTGCTCCAAATGTGCATCAGAAGTAATTAAATTAGTCTACCTGGAAAACGTATGTATTCAGCAGGCGGAGATGAGAATCCTTGCCTCTGAATCTTACTGTCACTTTATAATGCATATATATCACATTAGGAGTCAAAGATAATCAGAAATTTTAAAGGCTTTCGGCTGACTTGCTCCAAATAATACCTGTATATTATGAATGTTGTACATGGAAAGTGAAGTATCTAAAGCTGGAAAACTGATGACCTGACAACCGTTAATCAATTGAAAATCAAATGCTTCTGTCAACTGAAAATATCATAAATCATTTTGCAAGTAGCAATCATTAACTTAATCAGACAGTTAAATAATTCTTATTTTGGTTTTCAGCTCTAGGAAAATCCAGTATCTACTTCTCAGGGGTGAGATGAACATAAGCACCCTTGAGGTCAAGCAACGTTTGACTGAATATGGCATTAAGGGCCCTGGTAAAAGTAAAGTCAATGGGATACAAACTGAAAACTCATTGGAGTCATATGTCTTGAAAATGAAGGTGGGTATAGTTTCTGGAGGCCAAATTCCTCAGTCCAGGACATAGAATCCCTACAATGTGGAAGCAGACCATTCAGTCCACATGAACCCTCTGAATAGTATCCCATCCAGACCCATACCATCCCTGTAACCCTGCATTTCCCATGACTAATCCAAGTAGCCTGCACTCCCTGGATCCTACGGGTAATTTAGAATGGGCAATCCACCTAAACTGCATATCTTTAGATTGTGGGAGGAAACCCACACAGACATAGGGCGAATGTGAAAACTCCACACAGTCACCAACATTGGAATCAAAGCTGGGTCCCTAGTGCTGTGAGGCAGCAGTGCTAACCACTGACCCACCTTGCCACCTCAAAATGTGCATCATTGCAATAGTTACACAGGGCAGTGTCTGAGATCTAACAATCTGCAGTTGCTTGATAATTTACTGTCGTTCCATCAAAATGTCAGAAACGGTGATGCTTGTTGATGATTACACACTATTCAGTTCCAACTGCAACCTATTACAATCTGAGGTAGACAGCGAAGAGGGTTACCTCACATTACAAAAGGATCTTGACCAGATGGACCAATAGGCTGAGAAGTGGCAGATGGAGTTTAATTCAGATAAATGCAAGATGCTGCATTTTGGGAAAGCAAATCTTAGCAGGACTTGTACACTTAATGGTAAGGTCCTAGGGAGTGTTGCTGAACAAAGAGACCTTGGAGTGCAGGTTCATAGCTCCTTGAAAGTGGAGTCGCAGGTAGATAGGACAGTGAAGAAGGCGTTTGGTATGCTTTCTCTTATTGGTCAGAGTATTGAGTACAGGGGTTGGGAGGTCATGTTGCAGCTGTACAGGACATTGCTTAGGTCACTGTTGGAATATTGTGTGTAATTCTGGTCTCCTTCCTATCGGAAAGATGTTGTGAAACTTGAAAGAGTTCAGAAAAGATTTACAAGGATGTTGCCAGGGTTGGAGGATTTGATCTATAGGGAGAGGCTGAACAGGCTGGAGTGTCAGAGGCTGAGGGGTGACCTTATAAAGGTTTACAAAATTATGAGGGGCATGGATAGGGTAAATAGGCAAATTCTTTTCTCTGGTGTTGGGGAGTCAAGAACTAGAGGGCATAGGTTTAAGGTGAGAGGGGAAAGATATAAAAGAGACCTATGGGGCAACTTTTTCACACAGAGGGTGGTACATGTATGGAATGAGCTGCCAGAGGAAGTAGTGGAGGCTGGTACAATTGCAACATTTAAGAGGCATTTGGATGGGTATATGAATAGGAAGCATTTGGAGGGATATGGGCTGGGTGCTGGCAGGTGGGACTAGATTAGGTTGGGGTATCTGGTCGGCATGGACGGGTTGGACTGAAGGGTCTGTTTCCATGCTGTACATCTCTATGACCCTATGACTCTATAATAGTCTATGTAGAAAGCCATGGACAACATCAGGCTTGGGCTGACAAGTGGCAACATACATCTGTGGTACACAAGTGCCAGACAATGAACATCATCCAAAACTGACAAACTAACCATCTTCTTGATACTAAATGGCATTATCCTTGCTGAGTTTGAATTCCTCCACCATTCATATTCTTGGGATTTTCATTCAAAACTCAAAGACCTTGACACTATTCAGGACAAAACTTGTTCGGCATCCCATCTACCACCTTAAACTTCACTTTCTTCAAAGTGAAAGACAATGGCAGTGGTGTGTATCATCTACAAGATGTATTTCAATTCACCAAGCCTTTTTCAAGTGGCACCTTTCAAATCAATGACCTTACCGTCTTTAAGAACAGGGGAAGAAAACCCAAACACAGCAACACACACCACCACCTCCAAATTCCTTTACAATCCACACACAATCTGATTTGGAACTATTTCACCATTGCTTCAATTTCATGAGGTCAAAAACATGGAACATTCTTCACATCAGTGCAACCCAGATGGATTGAAGCAGTTCAAGCAGGCAGCTCCAAATCCTTCTCAAGAGTACCTCAAGGGTATACAGTATTGTCTTATGTTGCACATTCCCCCATACTAAATAGATAAGACTTTGAACATATCTAGTAATTCAAAAGTGGACATCCATGAGGCATTATGAACCATCAGCAGCAGAATTGTACTCAACTACAAACTCCGTGGCATAACATCTCAACTAATTTAACATTACCATCAAGCCAGGGGAACAACCCTGGTTCAATAAACAGTGCAGGAAAGTATGCCAGAAGCAGCACCAGGCATACCTAAAAACAAGGTAACAACCTTATAAAGCTCCAACACAGTACTAAATGCATGCCTAATGACTCAAGCATCATGCAACAGCCAGGGCAATGCAATCCCAAAACCAATGAATTAGATTTAACTTTGTCACTCCTGATACATCCATTTTGTGATTGGTAGTAGATAATTTAACAACTCCTTGGAGCTGGAGGCTCCAGAAATATCTCTATCCTCAGTGATGGAGTAGCCCATCATATCAGTGCAAAAGACAAGGCTGATGCATTTTGAAACATATTCAGCCTAAGACACAACAACAATGTCTCTTCTTCCTCAGGCAGCTGAAGAAATTTGGCATGATGGCGAATACCCTTGCCAACTTTTATTGGTGTGCCATCGAGAGCATTCTGTCTGGATGTGTCACTACCTGATATGGCAACTGAAAATTCAAGATCGGACTTGGTTACAGAGAGTGGTGAACTCGGCCCGAACAATCACAAAGGCCAACCTCCCATCTATAGAATCAATCTACCAGGCCCGCTGTCAAGGAAAGGCCGCCAGCATTCTCAAAGATCCATCCCATCCTGGCAATGTTTCTCTACAACCTCTACCACTGGGGAGAAGGTACAGAAGCCTGAACACTCGCACCAGCTAGTTTCACACCAGTTTCTACCCTACTTTAGAATACTGAATTTGCTCACAAACTCTTAACATTCGCCTGTACCTGTGTTTTGGTTTTTGCTGCTGTTTACCTATTATTTACTATCTATGCTACTTAACTATGTGATCTGCCTGTATTGCTCACAAGACAAAGCTTTTCACTATGCCTCGGTACATGTGACAATAAATTCAATTCAATTCAAATCAAATGGATGATTTATCTCATCTTCTTTCTGATGTTTACATAATCACAGATGTCAGTCTTCAACCAAATCAACTCACTTTACTTAATATCAAGAAGTGGCTGAAGGCATTGGATACTGTAAGGCTATGAGCCCTGATAACAGTCCAGCAATGGTACTGAAGACATGTTCCAGAACTAGCTGTACTCCTAGCCAATATGTTCCATACAGCTATATTACCAGTGCGTACCCAGCAATCTGTAAAATTGCTCATTAGTGAGGATAGGAATAGGAGGATAGAGCAGATGAAAGTATGGCTGAGGAGCTGATGCAGGATAGAAGGATTCACATTTTTGGATCATTGCAATCTCTTCTGGGGTAGAAGTAACCTGGATAAGAAGAACAGATTGCATCTGAATTGGAAGGGGACTAATATACTGGTGGGAAGATTTGTTTGGTACGACTTAAACTAATAAGGTGAGGGGAGTGGGGAGATGGGTGTTGGACCCTGGGAGATACTGAGGAAAGACATCGGTCTGAGAGTGGTACAGTTGGGAAAAGAAGTAAATCAAGCCATCAGGGAAGGCAGGAACAAAACAGGGAATGAGGTAGAACTGATAAACAAAACTACATTTATTTCAATGCAAGAGGCCTAACAGTTCAGGCAGCTGAACTCAGTGCATGATTGGGAACATGGGACAGGGATATCATTGTAATTACAGAGACATGGCTTGGGGTGGACGACTAGCAACTTAATGTTCCAGGATATAGATGGTTTACGAAGGGTAGAAAGAGTGGGGTGGAGTGTAGCGTTTTTGATTCAGGATAACATAACTTAGAAAGCACTCAACAAGGTTCCTAATGGTAAACTGATTAGCAAGGTTAGATCACACAGACTAGAGGAAGAACTAGCCATTTGGAGACAGAAAGGTAGAAGACAGAGGGTGGTGGTGGAGGGTTGCTTTTCAGACTGGAGGCTTGTGACCATTGGTATGCCACAAGGATCGGTGTTGGGTCCACTACTTTTTGTCATTTATTGAAATGATTTAGAAGAGAACATAGGAGGTATGGTTAGTAAGTTTGCAGATGATACCAAAATTGAAGGTGTGGTGGACAGTGAAGAACGTTACCTCAAAGTAGTGGCAGATGGAGTTCAATTTAGGTAAGTCTAAGATGCTGCACTTTGGAAAAGCAAATCAAGGCAGGATTTATACACTTAATAGTAAGGTCCTCGGAAGTATTGCTGAACAAAGAGACCTTGAAATGCAGGTTTGCAGATAGCTAGGACAGTGAAAAAGGCATTTGGTGTGATTGCCTTTCTTGGTCAGTGCATTGAATATAAGAGTTGGGAGGTCTGTTGCAACATACAGGACATTGCCATTTTTGGAGTTCTGCATGCATTCTTATCTCCTTGCTATAGGAAGGATGTTGTGAAAAGTGAAAGGGTTCAGAAAAGACGTACAAAGATGTTGCCAGGGTTGAATGTTTAAGCTATGGGGACAGGCTGAATAGGCTGGGACTGTTTTCTCTGGAGCATTGGAGGTTGAGGGATGTCCTTATAGAGGTATAAATCATAAAGGGGAATGGATGGGGTAAATAGCCAAGGTCTTTTCCCTGGGGCGGGGCAGTCTAAAACTGGAGGGAATAGTTTAAGGTGAGAGGAGAAAGATTTAAAAGGGACCTAAGAGCAACTTTTTCATGCAGAGTTCAGTCCGAGTGTGGAATGAGTTGCCTGAGCAAGTGATGGAGGCTGGTACAATTACAACATTTGAAAGGCATCTGGATAGGTGGTTGAATAGGAAAGGTTTGGGGGGATATGGGCCAAATGCTGGCAAATGGGATGTCTGGCTGGCATGGATGAGTTGGACTGAAGGGTCTGTTTTCATGCTGTACATCTTTATGACTCGATGACTCTATGTTCTGTCCACAAAAAGCAGGACAAAAACAATGCAGCTAATGACTGATCTATCAGTCTATAGCAATCACTATAGTCAATCATTAACAAAGTAATGGAAGGTGTCATCAACAGTACCACCAAGTACTTGCTGAGCCGTGACCTGCTTATTGATACTCAGTTTGGGTTTTGCCAGTGTCATTCATAGGGACATCATCAGAATTCCATGATATCTGTGAATTAATGATATCTCTGAGCTCCTGACCTCATTACAGCTTTAGGTCCAAATTTGGGCAAAGGTGAGATGAGAGCAACTGTTTTTGACATCAAGATAGAATTTGACTGAGGGTGGCATCAAGGAACCCTAACAAAACTGAAATCAATGAGAATCAGGGGAAATTTTCCATTGGTTGGAAATATACCTAACATATAGATAGATGCATTGTGATGTTTGGAGATCAGTTATCTTGTTCCAGGACATCTCTGCAAGAGTTCCTCAGGGTAGTATCTTCAGCCCTATCTTTAGCTGCTTATAAGTGATTTTCCTGCCATCATAGGTTCAGAAATGGGGATACACACCAATGATTGCACAATATTCAGCACCATTTACAAATCCTCAGAAGCTGAAGTAGCTCATGTTCATATATGGCAATACACAAGTTTATCCTGATATGTGGCAAATTGCATTGACTATACACTAGTGCCAGGCAATGACCAACCCAAACATGAGAGAATCTAAGCTTTACCCGTTGACATTCAATGGTATTACTATTGTAGAATTCCCTCAATCAATATTGGGGGTGGGGGGGGGGGGGGGAGGAGTGGGATGGTGATAAGAAGATCACAATTGACCAGAAAATGAATTATATCAGCCTGATAAATACGTTGGCGACCAGACCATTGTACATTGTGCAATGAGTAACTCACTTCCCCGAAGCCTGTCTGCTATCTACAAAATTCAAACTTTGCATAAACATTTGTAGCTCAGGTGCCAGTTGCTGTAGTTGTGGGTATGTTCTGGTAAAAGACAGGAGTGTCATGGAAAACTCCCCAGTTACCTGGATGAGTGCAGCTCCAACAACAATCAAGGAGTTTGATACACTTCCACCAGTGCTTACCATCTACAAGCTGCATTTCAATCACTCACTAAAGGTCCTCCAACAGCACTGCCAAATGTAGGACCCTATTTAGATAAATAAGGGTAATAGATGCATGGGAATACCACCTGCTAGTTCCCCGCTAAACTACACAGTCTCCTGACTTGGAATGGTATCATCATCCCTTCACTGTCACTGGGACTTGGGAGGCAGTGGTATAGTTTAACGATCTAGAGACATGGGTTTGAATCCCACCCAACAGATAGTAAAATTTGATTTCAATCACAACCTGGAATTAAAAAGCTAGCCTGATGGTGACCATGTAACCATTGTTGATTGTCATAAAACCCCATCTGATTCACTAATGTCCTACAGGGAAAGAAATTTTAAATCCTTACGTAGTCTGGTCTACATGTAGTTCCAGACCCATGGCAATGTGGTTTACTCTTAATTGCTCTGTAAAATGACACAGCATTTTACTCAGATGAAGGAGGAACTAAGGGATGGGCAACTGCTGCCCACAGCCCATGAAGGAGTTTTAAAAAATATACTCCATCACCCTTACCAAAAACACTGGGACTTCAAGCAGTTCAAGAAGGCAATTAACCATTACCTTCTCATGGATAACTAGGGATTGGCAATGAATGTTGATTAGCCAGGATGTCCAGATTCTGTGAATAAATAACCGTAAAACAAAAATTAGGAACGAGCAATTAGTGTTGCCCAATCCAACAATTCCGATATTCCATGGAAACTAAAAGAATGCTACAATTAAAAGAGGATAAAAGAATCAGTGAGAACATAATGTAGAGCATTGCACCAGGAGGACACTGACCCCGGAGCAATAAATGTTAGGAACTAGACTATCTGGCAGTTGTGTACCACATAACCATAGTAGAAATTGAAATCTCGTTAAATTAAAATATCTTCAAGGTATGATTTAACAGCACGGCTTACCAGTCAGACAAGAATTGCATGTGCTAAGTGAAATTGTCAAATAAATGTATAAATAGAGACTAAGTGTTTCAATTCATTTATCTTTATTGAACTGCTGAAGGAAGTATGTAATCTGGATGGACCACCTCCACTTACTTGATCAGCTATTACATCAGTATTACATCAGTCAGAATAATAATCGAGAAAGACCTGTATTCTCTTCAATTAGTGTGCTGAGTCACAGGTAGTCCTGCAAGGATCATTTCTAACTTGAATGAGAAAGGAATTCAAGTTGTGACAATTCTGCACATGAAACAACTACTTTGACATTTGTCATTAGCCATCTTGTACAGTTATGTTTACAAAGCTGTGTGCAGTTTCTTAGCAACTTAGCAATTGATAGCAACTTGAATATCAATTATGTCAGTCTGAATAATATCCCGAAGTTTGAACATGCTGGTTAAGAGAATCTTGTGGTTTACGTTTTCAAATATTGGCTGCTGGCTGTTAGACTAACTTGCATTGCTTTTCTTCTCTCATCTATGAGTCTGAGGTTTATAGCCCCCACTTGTGGGTTTGGAGGTGGGAGGAACTTTTAGGATGCATCAGAAGTCTGTCTTCTCCCTCCTGACAATTGCCCTTCTTGCCTCCCATTTTACAGATAGTGGTGAATGTTTGTGGTGGAGACCTTCTTGCCCCTTATTCTATTGATGCTCTTAGGTGGACAATTAATGACCAATTCAGTGCCTTATCCTAACCCCTCCATCATTTAATCTATGTCAGAAGGAGAACCCAAGCCAAGCAGGAAGCCTGGCAGCTTTATCTACATGACTGGTGTTGGGCCAGGTTGGGATAATTCTTTTTGTAAGATGCTCTGTATGTGATATGCAACACCATCACTACCCCTTTACCTTTTCTCCCTGGCCTCTCAAACCTGGTTCCTGAACATCCTCACATCCCTTGCTATGGACAAGATCGTTCCCCTTGTTCCCACAGTGTGATTTCTATATATTTATGAATGAGTTATATATCTGAATGGCAGTCATTTCCGAGTCTGTTGCAATTCCAGTTTCTCCATGGTGCTGTTGCATTTGAAATCTGTGCTGACTGAGTCATTGCAGAATTTGTTGCTTACCACCAACAGTTAAAACACAGAAAAACAAACAAGACAAAGTGGAATGCACAATATTCTGACAGTTGTAATATAACTAACAGAGATCTTTGAACATGGAAAATTTGGAAAAGACAGTCCCAGACAATTTCAGTAAATAGTCACAACATGCAGTTGGTCTATCAGTATCTGTGCAAAAATCCTACAAGTTTGTGTTCTGGGCCAAAGTCCTCACTGCAACAACTGAAAAGGAACTGGCAGAGAATTAATGCAGAAAACACATACAAAAACAAAATCTGAAGAAGTCCACATATATTGATTGACCCAGTGCGTTTCAAGTGAGCTCTGTTTTTTTTGCTACAGGTAAATGAGAGCTTTGATTGTACATGTGACAAGATTATGTTACACATTATGATGCACAATACTATTGCAAAGGACTTCTATGTTCATGAGAATGAGAATGGAATTGGTTGCAGAAGGTAACAACTTGCATTTTGAACACCCAGCTTTAGATTCAAGACCAGTCAATTCTTAATCATCATCAGTATGTGCAAATGCCTGCCAAGACCAATATTTAATGCCTATCCCTTGCTTATCTTGGGAATGTGAGCCTCCTACTCAAACCATTGCAGTTTATGCAAAGAAGGTGCTCCTACAATGTTTACTAGTCAGGGATTTTCAGGATTTTGACCTGGCAGCAATCAAAGCATGACAATAGATTTCCATGACTGGATGATGTGTAATTAAGATAGCCATATGCTATGAACATGCCCCATGCATGATAATGTTATAAAACATGTGTCCAATCCATTCCCTTTCAAAGTTGTTTTCAATGTATACACAATGAGGGAGGAACTTGAAGGTGATGGTGTACCCCTGTACCTGTACCCCTTGTCCTTTGAGATAGTCATATGAGGTATAGGACTGTTCAGGGACAAGACTGTTAATTGTAGAGTAAAACCTCTGCCCCAACTATTGTGGACCAGTAAAATTGCCAAGAGGATAAATTTTGAAATATTCTGAGTTGGATCATTTTGATAGTAGTAAGTAGGTAACACTTGGATACAATAGCCCTTGAACACAGGCATGCCAAAATGATTAACATGAAATGTCACTCTTATCTTAACTCTTTAATGTCATACTTAACTGTTTCTAGTTTTCTTTCTGGGACTGCTGACATAGTTTCACAACTTTATTTGCAATGCTCCTGGTCTGAACCTCTTCTCAGTTTTAATCATCTAATGTTCTTTTCAGTTCTGAAACCTTTAAAACTTTGCCAACTTTCAAAACTTAGAGACTCCACAAACTAAAATTGTTCTGCTAGAAGGAAACTGTTCTCTTGGACTGAACTCCTGATTCTTCTGAACTTAAACTAAATTAATGGCCCCTGGTCTGTTTTCTGTGTCAGTAGAAACTGTTGGAATGCTGTCACTTCCCTTTTCTGAGATGCAAAATTACTCGGCAGCATTTATGTTAAGTGTTTCATATCATGTACTGTGGTCAGTGCACTGAAATTTCACAAACTTGATCCTCTTTCTTTCTCATAAATCCTGACTGCTGGTTACCGCAACATTTTGAGTCTAAGGCAGGCAATTAACACAACAGATTGCTCCGCCAACTCAAAGACAGAATATAATGACAGACAGTGTTAGGTGTTAGAGCAAATGTCACTGTCCAGTATTTGATTAGATTCCCTCCAGTGTGGAAACAGGCCCTTCGGCCCAACCAGTCCACACCGACCCTCCAAAGAGTAATCCACCTAGATCCATTTCCCTCTGACCAATGCACCTACGGGCAATTTAGCATGGCCCATTCACCTGACCTGCACATCTTTGGACTGTGGGAGGAAACCGGAGCACCTGGAGGAAACCCACGCAGACACAGGGAGAATGTACAAACCCCACACAGACCATCTCCCGAGGCTGGACTTGAACTTGGGACCCTCGTGCTGTGAGACAGCAGAGCTAACCACTGAGCCACTGTACTGTCCGTGATGCCACCTCAAAATAAACAAAAACCATAATTAACTTTCACTTTGCCTTGATTTTTGGACTGGATAACAAATATCTGAGAATTCAGTGAGCTCCTCAGTTTTTTTGTTATGCTCTGAAGAAATGTTCACATTAGCTTATTAAAAGAGAAGAATGGTTGTCTTACTGAACCAAAGTTAATATTATTGCTTTTCTGCTCAAGGATGTAAGGCAGGACCTGTGATGAAGTCTGTTACTGTTGGCATTGTTTCTTAGAGAAGTACATTGCAGAACCTATCCAGGAACAGGCTATTTCAGATCTGTAATCTATAATGAGGTAGAATTAATAAAAGATCGAGTAGTTAAGGATCCTTTTGGGCAGCTAGCATCATCTGACAGAACTTTAGATTTAGTTTGAGGGAAAGCAAATCAAGTCTCAAACCAGTGTCCTCAACTTAAATATGGATAATTACAAAGGTATGAAGAAAGATGTGTCTAAAGTGAATTGGGAAAATAAACTAAGGGAAAGATCACTAGATTAGCAGTGGCAGACATTTAAGCAGATATTAGATGACACTCAGTAAATTTTATTCTAGTCAAAAAGATGAACTCGATGAGAAGGAAGCACCGGTTGTGGTTAACAAAGGCAGTTGAGGGGTATATCTAATCAAAGTCTAAGGCATACAAAGTGGCAAAAACTAGTGGTAGGCCAAAGGATTTTTAGGAACCAGCAGTGGATAACTAAAATAGTAATAAAAAAGGAGAAAATTGATTATTAAAGTAAATTGACAAGAAATATGAGAACAAACAGCGAGAGCCTCTGTTGGTGTATAAAAAGAGAATAATTAAAGTGGATGTGGGGCCTTTGGAGAATGCGACTGGGGAATTGATAGCAGGGAAATGGAGGATAACTTAAAGAAATATTTTGCATCAGACTTCAAGGTGGAGGGCACTATTATCAAGATATCAAGGGATCAGCTAGCTGAGTTGACTGGATAGTTAGTTCGCAATGCAGAGTGACACCAACAACACAGATTCAATTCCTACACTGACTGAAGTTCTCGTAAAGGTCCTGCCTTCTCAACTTTGCTCCTTGCCTAAGACATGGTGACTGTCAGGTTAAGCCAGTCATCTGAGTCTCTAATGAAAGAGTGGGACTATGGCACCTTTGCATTATAACCAAAGATATCCGATAAGCAAGGTGCTAATGGTAGGAAAGACCTTATAAGAGTCTCTGTCATGAGGAACAAGGTAGTCAACAAACTCATAGGACCGAAGGCAGATACATTGCCAGGATCTGAGGGCCTGCATCCAAGGTTTTAAAGGAAGTGGCTGCAAAGATAGTGAAGGCATTGGTCAAATTATTCCAGAACTCACTGGATTCCAGTGATTGGCAAACTGCTAGTGTGATTTTCCTGTTCTAGAAGGGAGGGAGACAGAAAGAAGAAAACTAATATCCCATTAGTTTAACAACTATCATTGGTTAAAAATCACACAACACCAGGTAATACTGCAACAGGTTTATTTCGAAGTACAAGCTTTCAGAGCACTGCCCCTTTGTCAGGTAGCTACCAGATGAAGGAGCAACGCTCTGAAAGCTAGTGCTTCCAAATAAACCTGTTGGACTATATCCTGCTGTTGTGTGACTTTTAACTTTGTCCAACCCAATCCAACACCAGCACCTCCACATCACATCTATCATTGGGAAAATACTAGAGTCCATTATGAGGGAAGATACAGCAGGACACATGAGTTTTGACTCATAATCAGAGTCAATGTGGTTTTGTGAAAGAGAAATCATGTTTGACAAATTTGCTAGAGTTTTTTGACAATATATCATGTAAAATTGATTAAGGGGAATCCGTAGATATTGCATATTTCAATTACCAGAAGGCATTTTATAAGGTGTCACATAAAATGCTATTGCATAAGATAGGAGGTGACCTTGGTATTGGGTTAACATGTTAAAAATGATTGAGATTGGTTAACACATAAAAGATTGATTGATTTGATTAATGTTTTTCAGTTTGGAGACATGTAACTTATGGAATATCACAATGATTTGTCCTAGGGCTTAATAATTACTATCTAAATTAATGATTTGGAAGAGTGAGCACAGTATAATGCATCCAAATTTGCAGATGATACAAAATAGTTGGGAGTGTAATGTTAAGAGATTAAATTGGGATATCTTCCTGGACATTAATGTAATATCAAAGGGTTAAACTGCACTGACTGAACATCCTGGAAGTGGGTGCGGACGACATTCATGCAAGAATGCGGATGACTCCCACTCCATTTCGATAGTCATTTGCTACTACTCCCTACTGTTATCAAATTAAACTATCATTCAGCCCCTTCCATTCAGAAATGCTTTCATAGCCATCCACCAAAACTAGGTATATCACACTTACATTGTCTTGTGTAATCACTGAGTCAGAAATCATTTGCGTAACGATTCCCCAGGATTAGGGTATTTACATTATCTCTGGGGATGACCTCATCCTCCCATTATACCTGGAGTAATATGTAGTTAAGGGAGGGGGGGGGAAACTCGACAGCATTTCTGTGAGCATTACCAACTGACCTGTATAAAGGGGATGTGTTTTCTTTGCTTGGGTCCTCTTTTGACTCGACTTTGCATGCCTGCAAAGAGGGTCAAAGGGGGTCACCTAGCTTGTACAGGCTTTAATAAGCTTTAACCATTTGCAGAAGTTGGTGCGTCCAAATTGCATCTCAGGTGTGAAACCTCAGGAAAAGAACCTAACAGGAGGGCATGTTGTGATAAGGATATAAGGAATTTGCAAGGGGATACAAACAGGTTGGGTGAGTAGGTAAAAACTTGTCAGATGAAGTTTAACATAAGAAAGCATGAGGAAGTGATAGGAAGAATCAAAAGGCAAACTCCAAAAAAGTGTAGTGCAGATGGATCTGGGACTTTGTGTATGTAAACAATGTCTATAGTGAATCTAAAATAGAAAACCTCTCCCAATATATTTATTAAATATCTGAGGCAGTGATGGTGTTCACTGCAGTCTGAAGAAAGTGACAGCCCCCAAAATATCTATAAACTTTCACTCATTTCATGGGTGTTACAGACAAGTCAATGTGGAGGCACTGAATGATGAATTGCAGATCTCACAAACCATTTAAAGATGAAGGGCTTATGCCAGAAATGTCGATTCTCCTGCTCCTCGGATGCTGCCTGACCTGCTATGCTTTTCCAGCACCACACTCTCGACTCTGATCTCCAGCATCTGCAGTCCTCACTTTCTCCTAGGTTGTAAAATATACAGGATATCACCTTGGAGTGTGAATGATCAACTATCTCTATTTTTAATCTGCTCCCACACTCATTTCTGTTCTGACATGGGTTGCTTTTAACTTTATCAAGAATAACAATATAATTAGAGTGTTGCTGTTTGAACTGGTTCTGAGGAAGGGTCACTGGATCTGAAACATTAACTCTAATTTCTCTCCACAGATGCTGAGCTTTTCAGCAATTTCTGTTTCTGTTTCTGATTTCCAGCATCAGCAGTTCTGTTGGTTTTTATTTAGCCTGTTTAAAATGTTTTCATTCTGTTTAAATTCAGGAGCATTTTTATTATTAAGTCTTTTATATGATTTAATCCTTTGATTTTATTTGTTATGGGAAGCATACTTAACTACAGTTTTATGCAAGTATAGGTATCTCTTTCTTTTATCAAGTAATATCCTCTTTAGCTGCTTTACGACAGTTATTTAAAGTTGTGCCAATGATCAGAAAAATAAAACATTTGATGCTACTTACTGATCAGTTTATGAGTTCTTTTTAAGTTATTTTTGGTTTTCACCACACATTTTGTCTTTGTAGCATTTCCCGTAAGACTGACACTTCACCGTTCTGAAGTGCTAATTTACAACAAGAACATATGTTTCCTTACAACTCGGTGGTATAAGTATTGGCTGTAGCTGGGCCATTCAGTTTTAAAGCATTACTTTCCTTTGTTTCATCATTAGCTTTGATCACAGTTTTTATCTTATATGGTCACCTTTTGCTTTGGTTCTGCCTATATGTTTCAAACAGATAGCTTTAATTCATCACCAGTTGCCATGAACTCTGTTTCTAGTCTGTGCTCCAGTTTCCTTTTAATATGAGCAGTCTGAATTTTTCTTCTTGAGTATGCTTTCAGTTAATACACAACAGAATTACAGAATGTCATAAATAATGTGTATCTCATATTTTTTCTTCTAACTTTTCAATTCTAAAACCTTTACTTGTTTTTCTGTAATGACAGGAAGTAGCAATACCTTAAAACAAAAACAGAAATTGCTGGAGAAACTCAGCAGGTCTGACAGCATCTGTGGGGAGAACGTAGAGTTAATGTTTAATGTCTAGTGACTCTTCATCAGATTCAACTGATTAATGCCAAGAATTGTTTGGCAAGATTTAATGATTTAAGACTTTTACTGTAAGAAACAAATTAAAATCACATTAACTAAACATGACTAAATAACGGAAAAAAGATATTCCCTGTTGGTGTTGTAATACAACAGAAAACCTCACACCATGTTTATACATTTCACTGCACGCTCAGTAGAAATGTAGTACTCTTCTTAAAGTCCCCAAATTACTCCTGGCTGTCACAGGATCTCTTCTTCTGGACCTGCCAACATGAATTTTGTGGTGCCATTTTAAACAAAGTCTCCTTCACTCAATCTTGCAGCAGCAAGATACCTTCTTTTGATTTTTCATTCTTTAACTCCCTAATAGGGTTTTTTTTTGTTCCACCAGATCTGTTCTCACCAACACTCTGCTTGGCCTCCTGTCCCAAAACAACCCTTTTTCTGCCTGCTTGGCATGGCAACATTTGTTCTGAGACTTTTTCACCAAATCACTCTGACTGACTGACGATGAGATTCTGTAAGCAGCAAAATGGCTGGCTGCTCTTTATACTATGGCATTAAAATCTTGCTTTCAAAAAGTTTTAACCCGGACGCCTATGCCCACAACAACCAAGTCACAA
This sequence comes from Chiloscyllium plagiosum, assembly GCF_037043375.1. NCBI lineage: Eukaryota > Metazoa > Chordata > Chondrichthyes > Orectolobiformes > Hemiscylliidae > Chiloscyllium > Chiloscyllium plagiosum. Next base: position 31,422,781 of record NW_028270144.1, on the reverse strand, counting down.
GGGCTTGCCTCCAGGGAGAATTACTGTGAGGAGGAATGAAAGTAAATTATCTTGAAATGCCATCTATTCTTGAACTGCAAGTGTGAAGCTCCATTTTTCCCAATTGAAGAAAGCTTCCTTAAATACGGATGGCAACTAAGGTAGGTGTTTTTGTATTTTTGCTCATGATGCACAGCATCATGTATTTGTACTGGATGAATTAGGAAAGGGGGCAATTGAAAGTCTAGAATACGGGCTCAGATTTTGTTTATTATCTTTTTTATCATACTGGAAGAGTATAACCTTTTGACTATTTAACTTTTTTGTGTGTTTTCTTTTGGGTGATCAAAGCCTAAAAAGAACTCTGGGTGAGGCTTTACTGTAAAGGTCCAAGTAACTGATGAGTGTAGAGCAATGAATGTTGTGTACATGGATTTCAACTAGGAGAAAGTGAGGACTGAAGATGCTGGAGATCAGAGCTGAAAAATGTGTTGCTGGAAAAGCGCAGCAGGTCAGGCAGCATCCAAGGAGCAGGAGAATTGACGTTTCTGACTCCTGAAGAAGGGCTTATGCCCGAAACGTCTATTCTCCTGCTCCTTGGATGCTGCCTGATCTGCTGCGCTTTTCCAGCAACACATTTTCAGTACATGGATTTCAGTAAGGCTTTCAATAGGGTCCCCCATGGCAGCACACCTAGAAGATTAAGATGCATGGGATCCATGGTGACTTGGCTACGTGGACTCAGAATTGGCTTCCCATAGAAGGGTAGTGATGGAAGGGTATTTTTCATGCTGGAGGTCCGTGATGAGTGGTATTTCACAGAGATTCACACTGAGACCTCTGCTGTGATACATTAAAATTACTTTGATGAAAAGGTAGATGGGTGGGTTAGTTAGGTTACGGACGATGCAAAGATCAGTGGAGTTGTGGATAGTGTAGAAGGTCATCAAAGAATACAGTGGGATATAGATCAATTGCAGATATGGGCAGAGAAATGGCAGATGGAGTTTAATTCGGGTAAATGTGAGGTGCTATACTTTGGGAGACCAAATGTTAAGAAGAGGTACAGTTAAGCGCAGCACTCTGAATAGTATTAATGTACAGAATAATCTTGGGGTTCAAGTCCATACCTCCCTGAAAATGGCTACACAAGTAGATAAGGTGGGAAAGAAGGTATATAAAATGCTTGGCTTTATTGTTTGGGGAATTGAGTACAAGAGCCAGGATGTCATGTTGCAGCTTTATAAGACTTTGGTTAGGCCACACTGAAAGTGTTGCACTCAATTTTCATCACTATATTACAGGAAAGAAATGGAAGCTTTGAAGAGGGTACAGAAGAGGTTTACCAAGATGTTGCCTGGATTGGAGGGTATGAGCAAAAAGGACAGGCTAGAAAAACTCAAGTTGCTTTCTCTTGAGCAGCAGAGGCTGAGGGGAGACATGATAGAAGTCCAAAAACTTATGAGATGCATAGATAGGGTTGACAGTCAGAATCTTTTTCCAAAAGTTGAAATGTCTAATATTAGGGGGCATGCATTTAAGGTGAAAGGGGAAAAGTTCTAAGGAAGTGTGAGGGGCAAGTCTTTTACACAGAGAGTTGTAGATGTCTGGAATACATTGCTAGGGTAATGGTGCAGGCAGCTATGATACGGGCATTTAAGGGACTTTTAGATAAGCACATGAATATGCAAGGAATGGAGGGATATGGATAAAGGGCAGGCAGAAGGAATTAGTTTCATTTGGCATCATGTTTGGCGCAACATCATGGGCCAAAGGGCCTGTTCCTGTGATGTACTGTTCTATGTACTATGTTGTAACTCTGGTCCTAACCAGACTCCAGGACATTAGTGATATTCAGGAGGCCAGCACCAATGAGTTTTTCTCCATGAGTCATGGGAAATTACTGTAAATGTGCTCACTGGAATTTAGTCATTGCATATATGTAACCATTTATTGTCCATCACTAATTGCAAGTGGTTATGAGTTGTCTTCTTGAACCACTGCATTTATGATGTGTAGGGATTCCCATTTGCTGCTAGAAGATAAATTCCATGATTTCGGCTGAGCCACAGTAAAGAAAAAGCAAATAGTTCTAAGTCTCCATGGTGTATGGGTTAGAGGGGATTTGCAAGTGGTAATATTTCCATACATCTTCTGCCCTTGTCTTTCCAGGTGGTATAGTTCACCAGTTTGGAAGGTGCCGTGCAAGGAGTCATGATGTGTTACCCAAGTACATTGTGCAGATGGTATACACTACTGCCAAGGCGTATTGGTGGCAAAGGGGATAAATATTAAAGTGGTGAATAGAGTGCCAGTCATAGAGTCATAGAGATGTACAGCTTGGAAACAGACCCTTCGGTCCAACTCATCCATGCCAACCAGATATCCCAACTCAATCTAGTCTCACCTGCCAGCACCAAGCCCATATCCCTCCAAACCTTTCCTATTCATATACCCATCCAGATGCCTTTTAAATGTTGCAATTCTACCAGCTTCCACCACCACCTCCAAACACCTTCTTTACTATCCTATCCACCCATGACTCTACTTTCATGGAGCTATGAACCTGCACTCCGAGGTGTCTTTGTTCAGCAACACTCCCTAGGACCTTACCATTAGGTGTATAAGGCCTGCTCGGATTTGCTTTCCCAAAATGCAGCAGTTCGCATTTGTCTAAATTAAACTCCATCTGCCATTCCTCAGCCCATTGGCCCATCTGTTCAAGATCCTGTTGTACTCTGAAGTAATCTTCTTCGCTGTCCATTACACCTCCAATTTTGGTGTCATCTGCAAACTTACTAACTATACCTCCTATGTTCACATCCAAATCATTTATATAAATGACGAAAAATAGTGGACTCAGCACCAATCTTTGTGGCACTCCACTGGTCACAGGCTTCCAATCTGAAAATCAACCCACCACCACCACCCTCTGTCTTCTACCTTTGAGCCAGTTCTGTATCCAAATGGCGAGTTCTCCCTGTATTCCATGAGATCTAACCTTGCTAACCAGTCTCCCTTGGGAAACCTTGTCGAACGCCTTACTGAAATCCATATAGATCACATCCACTGCTCTGTCCTCATCAATCCTCTTTGTTACTTCTCCTAAAAACTCAATCAAGTTCGTGAAACATGATTTCTCATTCACAAAGCCATACTGACTATCCCTAATCAGTCCTTGCCTTTCCAAATACATGTACATCCTGTCCCTCAGGATTCCCTCCAACAACTTGCCCGCCACCGAGGTCAGGCTCACCGGTCTGTAGTTCCCTGGCTTATCCTTACCACCCTTCTTAAACAGTGACACTGCATTAGCCAACCTCCACTCTTCCGGCACCTCATTAGTGACTATCGATGTTACAAATATCTCAGCAAGGTGCCCAGCAATCACTTTCCTAGCTTCCCACTGAGTTCTAGTGTACACCTGATCAGGTCCTGGGGATTTATCCACTTTTATGTGTTTCAAGACATCCAATACTTTCTCCTCTGTAATATGGACATTTTTCAAGATGTCACCACCTATTTCCCCACATTCTATATCCTTTTCCACCGTAAACACTTATGCAAAAATATGTAAAATCACAGGAGGAGGGGAGAGATACCAAACGAGTATTTTGCATCATTTGGATAAAGAACTGGCTCAAAGGTAGAAGACAGAGGGTGGTGGTGGAAGATTGTTTTTTAGACTGGAGACCTGTGACCAGTGGAGTTCCACAAGGATCAGTGCTGGGTCCACTACTTTTCATCATTTATATAAATGATTTGGATGTGAGCATATAGTTAGTAAGTTTGCAGGTGACACCAACATTGGAGGTGTAGTAGACAGCAAAGAAGGTTATCTCAGATTACAACGGGATCTTGATCAGATGGGCCAATGGGCTGAGGAGTGGCAGATGGAGTTTAATTTAGATAAATGCGAGTTGCTGCATTTTGGGAAAGCCAATCTTAGCAGGCCTTATACACTTAATGATAAGGTCCGAGGGAGTGTGTTGCTGAACAAAGAGACCGCAGAATGCAGTTTCATAGCTCCATGAAAGTAGAGTCATGGGTAGATAGGATAGTGAAGAAGGCCTTTTGTGGTTTCCTTTATTTGTCAGAGTATTGAGTTGAAAAATGTGATGCTGGAAAAACACAGCAGGCCAGGCAGCATCTGAGGAGCAGGAGAATCAACGTTTCGGGCATAAGCCCTTCATCAGGTCTCATTCCTGAAAAAGGGCTTATGCCCGAAACGTCAATTTTCCTGCTCCTCGGATGCTGCCTGGCCTGCTGTGTTTTTCCAGCATCACATTTTTCAACTCTGGTCTCTAGCATCTGTAGTCCTCACTTTCACCTGGCCAGAGTATTGAGTACAGGAGTTGGGAGGTCATGTTGCAGCTGTACAGGACATTGATTAGGCCACTGTTGGAATATTGCATGCAATTCCGGTCTCCTTCCTATCGGAAAGATGTTATGAAACTTGAAAGGATTCAGAAAAGATTTACAAGGATGTTGCCAGGGTTGGAGGATTTGAGCAAAAGGGAGAAGTTGAATAGGCTGGGTCTGTTTTCCCTGGACTGTCCGAGGCTGAGAGGTGACCTTATCAAGGTTTATAAAATCATGAGGGACACAGATAGGATAAATAGACAGTCTTTTCCCTAGGGTGGGGGAGTCCAGAACTAGGGGGCATAGGTTTAGGGTGAGAGGGGAAAGATATAAAAGAGACTTAAGGGGCAACTTTTTTATGCAGAGCGTGGTACGTGTATGGAATGAGCTGCCAGAGGAAGTGGTGGAGGCTGGTACAATTGCAACATTTAAAAGGCATTTGAAATAAGAAGGGTTTGGAGGGATATGTGTCAGGTACTTGCACGTGGGACTAAATCTGGTCAGTATGGATGAGTTGGACAGAAGGGTCTGTTTCCATGCGAACCAATTGCTTTATCCTCAGTGGTATCAAGCTGTTTGAGTACTCTAGGAGATGCACCTACCCACAAGTGAGGAGTATTTGATTTCACTGACTTACATCTTGTAGATAATGCACAGAGATTAGGCAGTCAGAAGGTGACTTTCTCACCACAGAATTTCTAGCCTTTGACTTGCTTTTGTACTCACAACATTTATATGTCTTATCCAGTTCAGTTTCTGATCAATTGTAACCCCAGAATGTTGATAGTCGGGGATAGTGAAATCAAAGGCACTGAATATCAAGAGGCATGGGGTATATTCTCTTTGGTTGAAGATGGTCTTTACCTGGCATCTCTGCAATGCAAATGTTACTTGTCACGTATCACTCAAAGCCTTGGATATTGCCCAAGTACTGCTGCATACTGGCACAGACTACTTTAGTATCTGAGGCATCATGAATGGTGCTGAGTATTCTACAGCAAACATCCTCACCTGTGACATACAAGTAGCGCTGTTTTATCGCTTTATCAGGTTGACAACATATTTGTAGGTATACCTGGTGCGGCTCCTGGGATGCCTTCCTACACTCTTCACTGAGATCTTTGTTGATCCCCTGTCCTGAATACACTGGGTCATGAGATTGCAGAATGCATTCCAGATTATGATAGGTTATGTGTTCTGCTGCTGCTGATGCCACACCGTGCCACATGGTTGCCCAATTTTAAGTTGCTACATCTGTTCAAAGTCTATCTTAATTTAGCATGCTAGTAGTGCTACATAACATAATCGGTGGGGAGGGGAATTGGGACCCCAATCTAATAAAGGACTTTGTATTTACAATGAAAGAGCAATAGTGAGTCCTACTGATTCTGTCATGGATGGATAGATAAAGGAAGCATGAATCACAAGTAGAATGATGTGGGCAAGGTCATGGAGATTATTATCTTATGTTGCACATTGGTTTGATTATCAGTTTCCACAGGGCCAGTTTTGCAGTTATGTACTTCAAGATTTAGCCTCAACCAGTTAATTCAGTAATAGTGCCATTGGGCTTCTCTCGGTGATGGTCATTGAAATCCCTACCCAGACTACATCCTGTATCCTTGTCACCCTCAGTGCCTCCGCCACATGGAATGCAACGTTGAGAAATATTGGTTCATCAGCTGCAGGTTAGGGGATGTGGTGGTCAGTGGTAATTAGCAGGTTTTTAAAAATATTAATTCAATGAATGTGGATGTTGCTGTCCTGGCCAACATTTATTGGCCTATCCCTAATTGCCCTGAGTGGCTTGCTGGGCCATCTACCTCAATACTGTCCTATACCCCCCAGTCCAGGAACACCCCACATATGTTCGAGACACCACCCACGCCCTCCACTTCCTCCAAGACTTAATTTACCTGGCTCCAATGCCTCATCTTCACCATGAACATCCAATCTCTCTACACCTCCATCTGCCATGACCAGGACCTCCAAGCTCTCCATTTCTTCCTCTTCCAACGTCCCCAATAGTACCCTTCCACTGACACTCTCATTTGTTTGGCTGAACTGGTTCTCACCCATAACAATTTGTCCTTCAAATCCTCTCACTTCCTCCACACCAAAGGCTGAGCCATGGGCACCCGGATGGGCCCCAGCTATGCCTGTCTTTTTGTCGGCTACGTAGAACAGTCCATCTTCCGTAGTCACACCGGCACCACTCCCCACCTCTTCCTCCGCTACATTTGTGACTGCATTGGCGGCACCTCATGCTCCTGCAAGGAGGTTGAGCAGTTCATCAACTTCACCAACACATTCCACCCTGACCTTAAATTCACCTGGACCATTTCTGACACCTCCCTCCCTTTCCTGGAACTTTTCCATCTCCATCAATGACAACCGACTTGACACTGACATTTTTTACAAACCCGACTCCCACAGCTACCTGGATTACACCTCTCCCCACCAGACCTCATGCAAAAATGCTATCCCGTATTCCCAATTCCTCCGCCAATCTGCTCCCAGGAGGACCAGTTCCACCACAGAACACACCAGATGGGTTCCTCCTTTAAAGTCCTCACCTTCCACCCTATCAACCTTCGCATAAGCCACATCATCCATGACATTTCCACCACCTCCAAATGGACCCCACCACCAGGGATATGTTTCTCTCCCCACCCCTATCTGCTTTCCGCAAATAGCATTCGCTCTGTGACTACCTGGTCAGGTCCAGGCCCACCAAAAACCCACCCTTCCCTCCTGGCACCTTTCCCTGCCACTACTGGAATTGCAAAACCTGCACCCACACCTCCCCCCTCACCTCCATTCAAGGCCCCAAAGGAGCCTTCCACATCCATCAAAGTTTCACCTGAACATCCACATGTCATTTATTGTGTCCGTGGCTCCCAATGCGGTCTCCTATACATTGGGGAGACTGGACGCCTTTTCGCAGAGCACTTCAGGGAACATCTCCGGGACACCCGCACACAATCAATCCCACCACTCCATAGCCCAAATTTCAACTCCCCCTCCCACTCTGCCGAGGACATGCAGGTCCTGGGCCTCCTCCACCACCATTTCCTCCCGACAGCTGGAGGAAGAACACCTCATCTTCCGCCTGGGAACACTTCAACCTCAGGGCACCAATGTAGACTTCACCAGTTTCCTCATTTCCCCTCCCCCACCTTACCCCAGTTCCAACCTTCCAGCTCAGCAACATCCTCATGACCATTCCTACCTGCCAATCTTCCTTCCCACCTACCCGCTCTACCCTCCTCTCTGACCTATCACCTTCATCCCCACCCCCATCCATCTATTGTGCTCTTTGCTACCTTCTCGCCAGCCCTACCCCTCCCATTTATCTCTCCACCCTGGAGGCTCCCTGCCTTCAGTCCTGATGAAGGGCTTTTGCCTGAAACGTCGATTTGCCTGCTCCTCAGATTCTGCCTGACCCCCTGTGCTTTTCCAGCACCACTCTAATCTAAACTTTGGTTTCCAGCATCTGCGATCCTCACTTTGACCAATCAGAGAGCAGTTAACCCTCATCCTGAATATAATTAATACCCAATTTCTGCACAATTAACAAATAGATCCAACTGCTAATATGTTGTAAAGGGAATTATGGGTTTTTAAAACTTATTTATTTATGTGCTGTAGGGATCGCTGGCTAGGCCAGCATTTATTGCCCATCCCTAAGAGTCAACCATATTGCTGTGGTTCTAGAGTCACATATAGGCCAGATCAAGTAAGGCAGGTTTCTTTCACTATAGGACGTCAGTGAATCATATGGATTCTCATGACAATTTACAGAGGTTACATGGTTCATTTGAGGCTAGCTTTTTATTCCAGATGTTATTTTAAATTGAATTAAAATTTGATTGTAAATCATGGTGGGATTCAAACCCGTGTGCTCAGAACATTAGTCAAGGATTCTCGATTACTTGTTCCAATGACATTACCACTACAACACTGCCACCTCCTCACCTGGGGTCAAGGGACTTCATTGGGTCCAGTCTCAGTGTTCAGGACTCCCAGGGCAACTCCTTCCCAATTGTACACAACTGTTCCACTTGGATCTGTCCTTTCTACGTTGTTTACAGCATTGTCTGTATTATGATTCCATGAGCATGACCACGTCAGACACTCGCTTAACTGGTCAATGGAACAGGTTTTCCACATTTGGCAAATGTATCCAGATATTCGTAAGGAGGACTTGCAGGATGACAGTATTAAGCCTGTCATTGTTGTTTACAACGTTTAGGCTGGTGCCTGATGGTCCATTCTGTTTCATTTATTTGTTTCAAATTTCGTACACATGACTGGCTGGCTAGGCCATTTCAGACGGACGTTAAAAGTTAACAACATTCTATGGGCCTGGAATCACATATAAGTCAGATTGGAAATGGATAACAAATTTCATTCTCTAAAGGAATCTAATGGGTTATTACAACAATCAAAAATGATCACATGGTCCCCATTTGGCTATCTTTTTAATTCCATATATTTATTATTGAATTCAACTTTTTACGATATGCCATGACAGGATTCAAAGCCATGTTCTATGAATGTTAGCCTGGGGGTTTAGATTACTAGTTGAGTGACATAATCACTATGTCAATGCCTCCCCTGCCTGAGAAGTTGATTTGGAATTATGAAACTTCATGTGTGACCAGCAGTTCAAAGGTATTGAAGAAGGTCACATTCGGGATTGATGCAATAGTTTTATCTGTATATGTTTGCACAGAGTTGTACATTAACAGTTTTCTTGTCTTTTTCTTAATTCAGCTAATAATATTTAACTTATATATAGCAGACCACCTGCTGAACTCCCATAGGTTTATTAACCTTGCTGGCCTGGATTAGTGTCTTTTCACGACTGGCTACATTCCAACTTTTTATACTTCTTTCTACTTCACTTCTCACTTATTTCAGACCTCTCCTAGCATGAAGGGTCTCAAGGGTTTAGGTTATAGTTTTAACTATTCTGTGGCCCATTATGAACAGTTGTGCTTTTCTATTTTAATATTGGGGAGTTGTCACGGGCTCACAGGTTTTTGAACTGAAAATAACGAGGCCAGTTAATTTGGAATCATCAAGAAGACAGGAGTTGATGAACCTGCGTAAAGGATGAATAGTTATGTTGAATACATATTAAGAATCATAGAGTGGTCACAGCATTGAAGAAGGCCATTCAACTTATCAGATCTGTGTTGGTTGTCTGCAAGAACAACTCAGCTTGTCCCACCTCCCCTCCCCCCCAACTTTGCCTGCAAACATTTTTTTCCTTCAGGTAAGTAGCAAATTTCCTTCTGAATGCCACAGCAGCATCTATCACCATCACACTACACAGTACATGAAAATGTTTTATTAGCAGTTGACAGTTAGAAATGCATCCCAAAATGGTGGCCCAGCACTTGATCAATGTGAAGTGGGATTGTAACAAAAAATAGTTATTATTTAATTTAATTTGCCCTCAGAATTTCAGCAATGCTGACAAATTGTTGTCTTTATAATGCAATAGTTGGCCTATTACCTGGAAATACCTTGTACTGTCAAGTGTCCTGCATGCCACATCAAAAACATTTAAGTGTTCAGTACATGGAAGCAACTAGACTCCCAGATAGTCAGTCTATAGATGCTTGCCATTGCCTCTGAGTCAAAGTTCTGGACCCAAGTCTCACTGTAGAGACACTCCATTGCAGTTTTAAGCAAATGCTACAATGCCAGAGATGTCACTTTTAGTTGAGAATGTTTCAAGTCCAGTGACCCTTCTTCAGAATAGCTTCTGGACCCAAAATGTTAACTCTGATTTCTCTCCACAGATGCTGTCAGACCTACTGAGTTTTTCCAACAATTACTATGTTTGTTTTTGTTTCTGATTTCCAGCTTCTACAGTTCTTTCATTTTTAGTTCTCTTCAGTACCCTGGTCAATCTTTATTGATCAACCAACATCAAAAAATCTAATAATCTGCTGATTGTGAGAGCTTGCTCAGTGTAAATATGTTGGTGTTCCCTACAATGATTGCACTTCTAAAGTATTTCATTGCCTGAGCCATTACCATGGGCACTCTATAAACACAAACGTCCCTTTCTCCTTCTTTCCCACTCTCCCCCTCTCTCTTTATCCTGCTCAGTCCATCCGATTACTTTTCTTCACTCTCTTTTAGTTCTGAGAGCAGTTGTAGGATCATATCCCAAAGAACATTTTTATATGACTTTTGTATGCTGGAGTAAAGGATCATTTGTTTAAGATCAGTGCACCATGCATCTACAATGTCTAGCTCAGTGCATCTATCACATATTATTAATGCTCAACTGTCTCAGTTCAGTATAGAGGTTAACCATGTTAACCAAGGCAGGATATAGCATAGGTGACCTCCCATTATGATCATACTCTAAGTGAGTTAAAAAGGAATGTGAAGAATACTATTGTGTAAATTTGGAGCAGAATAAGGGAAAATTCTCCTCCGTGATCCCATCACTATGCATCACCCATGAATGGTGAAATCTTAAAGGAGTAGGGCCAACTGCTACCTCGCCAGCTGATTAAGATACCCATTACGTCATTTATACATGGTGCACAAATACTAACATCTTTCCTGCTTGTTACACATTGGGGCATGGGTGGTGGTGTTGTATGAGGATTATTCAGGGAGTTTCTGTATAAAGCTGCTTATTGGATGATTTGGCATTGCAGGCATCATCATGGCAATATCAGTGGGATCTTTTACTGTCTGTATTGGTGAACTCCCGCTTAAAAGCAGAAAGCTTACTGGGAGTTCAATATGCATCTGTAATGCAGTGCTAAAGCTGCGGCAAATATAGCGATTTGCATGTAAATTATCATCCTCACTGATTGCAACATTATTATTTAATGTAAGATTTTTGGATTTGGGTTTTTGGATTTAAATTTCAAATCAAAATTTATGGGATTCTTTTAGCTTGTAACACCCAGATCTTACGAATCGTCCTTATCCAGACTGAGAGGAATAACCTACATTTGACTAACAGTTTCAGCTATAAAATAATAAAAGTCAGCCCCAGGCAAGTCGCTGTACCTCCAGATTCAATTACATCATAATTGTAGCAGTGATGTAAAATTTCTGGAAGAACAGCTGGACTCTACTCGAATCATCAATTGGCTTTAAATTTATACTGCAATTAACAGCATCACCTGTACAAAATCACTTTGATACTTTTGTGTAAATGTTGCTGCAGAGCTATTCTTGAGTTGGAACAGCAGAATTTCTGGTTGAAACTTGAATAATTGGACACATTGACTATTTGTCCTTTTTAATGGGAATTGATTAATTTTGGATAACTGGTCAGCATGGACGAGTTGAACTTGTAGGGTCTATTTCTGTGCTGTACACCTCTAAGACTCTATAGTGATGTTTGTCATTTTATTCCCCAAAATATATTTATTTCTGAAAATTGTAATTTGTGAAAAAAACACATCACACAACCATTTAAATTTGACAATATATGCAGATCAATACAATCTTATTCCATTCAAAATATTATGTGGCACACTGTGGTGCTTGACTATATGTGCAATTCTAGGGAAGATGTACAATATCAGTTTCACGTCAAACATACAGCCTCAAGGAGTTTTACAGCTATTGGTGTGGAGGACATTAAGTGGTTGACTTTACCCTGTAAATCCCAATAAAGAATGCTTTTTTATCCATTTATAAATGGACTGCATTCAGCATATGATGATTTGGAAATGAATTTTATTCATTAAATCAGACTCTAACAAGATAACGAAGATGGCTGCCAAATGTCAAACGACTTGTGCTTGATTGATGTAAAATTTCAACTTTCTGGGTTAATGTGTGAATAAATACTTCTCTTAAATTCATGAAGATCTGCTGCTATTTTGTAAACAACCAAAAGCTAAAAATTCCATACATCATCCCTTGAAAAAGTACACTATTTGCATCCAGTAAAAGTGGTTGGGGTGGGGATGGTACAAGGGTTTCTGTAGTTTTTTGATCTTGTCTGTGACACCATATTGAGCTTTATAGCTGTTGTTCCAAATTTTAGTTATCTCTTAGCATTCACCTAGCCCTAAGCCTTGGAATGTGCCAGTCAGCCACAATCAGTCCTCAATTGCTCGTTGTATTGAAAGAATAACAGTTTGGGAAGAATAAAATGTCTTTCACTGATTTTATGGTGTTCCAGCAGTAATTGCTATTCATCCCAGTTTCCAGAGAGCACAGAATCCACGGTTTTTAAATTGTTTGGAATGATCCTTGAAAAACAACATTTCTCCAAAACCTTCAAAAGGACATTCCTGGAGTTAGGCAGCAGTTTCTTTCATCTCCCATTACAATATCTTACCATTAGTCACACTTATCAAATAGGTAAAGTAACCAATTTTTTGCAAGATGGGCTTTTAAACAGTTCATGTTAAACACTAATAAAAACAAAAAGCACTGGAGAAACTTAGTAGATTTGGCACCATATTTGGAGGTAGAATCAGAGTTAATATTTTAATTCAATATGATTCTCCTGCAAAACCTGTCCTCTGTTCTGAGGAGCAGTCACATTGGACTCAAAATGCTAACTGTTTCTTTCTCTTCCCAGATGCTGCCAGACATGCTCAGTTTCTTCAGCATTTTCCATTCTTATTTCAGATTAGCAACATCTGCAATACTCTGCTTTTGTTTTATACTATGTTAACTGCATGTTGGTTAGCTTTTTTTTAACCTGAACATTCCTATTGTACTCTACAAAATACAGTTTAATGCATACCTTGCAACTTAGTGGTCATTCAAGTTACTTTCATTGCCCAAACTATCACTGATTTTGGAGATGTTTCATCATTATTAGTTATTATGTTTTGAAATTGGGACATGATCTCTCAGAGGAGAAAGTGAGGACTGCAGATGCTGGAGATCAGAGCTGAAAAATGTGTTGCTGGAAAAGCGCAGCAGGTCAGGCAGCATCAAAGGAGCAGGAGAATTGACGTTCGGGCATAAACCCTTCTTCAGGAATGAGGAGGGTGTGCCAAGCAGGCTAAGATAAAAGGTAGGGAGGAAGGACTTGGGGGAGGGGCGTTGGGAATACATAAATGGAAGGAGGTTAAGATGAGGGTGATAGGCCGGAGAGGGGGTGGGGGCGGAGAGGTCGGGAAGAAGATTGCAGGTCAGAAGGCGGTGCTGAGTCTGAGGGTTGGGACTGAGAAAAGGTGGGGGGAGGGGAATGATAAAGCTGGAGAAATCTGCATTCAGCCCTTAGCCACAAGGGATGAATGCAGATTTCTCCAGCTTTCTCATTTCCCTTCCCCTCACCTTTTCTCAGTCCCAACCCTCAGACTCAGCACCGCCTTCTTGACCTGCAATCTTCTTCCCGACCTCTCTGCCCCCACCCCCTTCTCCGGCCTATCACCCTCACCTTAACCTCCTTCCATCTATCGAATTCCCAACGCTCCTCCCCCAAGTCCCTCCTCCCTACCTTTTATCTTGGCCTGCTTGGCACATTCTCCTCAGTCCTGAAGAAGGGCTTATGCCCGAAACATCGATTCTTCTGCTCCTTTGATGCTGCCTGACATGCTGCGCTTTTCCAGCAACACATTCTTAAGCACATAATCTCTCAGACTCAATTTGAGAGTTTACATAAGTGTTCAAACAGTTTAGTCAATGAAATAACATTCTTGAACAGAGGTGCGGTCTATTTACTTCTTTGCTCCCAGTATTTTATTTTCTTACACTATCCTAAAACAGCGTCAGAATTTACATTAATACACGATCAAAGTACTGCGGGTGTTACAGTCTGAAATAGAGACAGAAAATGCTGGAAACACAGTACTCAGCAAGTCAGGCGAGATCTGTGGAGAGAAAATAGAGGTCAAAGATACCTGTACCATGGCATTGATATTGTAAGATATACAGAGTACTTCCTGTATTCTGTGTGCTTAAGAATACATATCCTCTCTGTTTCAGTGAATTGTCAAAGTCCAAAAATTGTGCGGCAGTACATGATTTTAAATATTAACAACCTATTATTAGCCATGTGCCAACACAGTAATCAGAAAACATTAATATCGTAATTTGCAGCATTATTTATGAGTTTTTTTTAAATGGCACATTCAATCAAAAGAGGGAATCGTTTTGTGTACAACAGTCCGAGCAGTGAGAAATAAATAAATCTCAACCATTTTTCAAGTTCAGTGGATTTGTAGATCATTCGAATTAAAGAAACAAGGAAGGGAAAGATAGAGAACATTATTCAAAGGATGACGAAAAGTGAAACGAAAAATAACAAGTTATGATGGAAGAGTAAAAAAACAGATCGTGCACGCACAAAACAATTGTAATTTTTTTAAAAAAATGTTAATTACTATACCCTTCATTTGATCGTGATTGATTCAAGCAAGTTTTGCAATAAATGAATCATTTGCACGTTACCTTAGTGCCTGAGGTATGAAGAGGCTCAAAAATAGTTCATTTAAAGAAATAAACCCGCGGCTGGGAACGTGAGCGGTGGGGGACGATGTTCAGCAGATGTCCAACCTCTCCTCCAGCCGGGACAAGTGACATCTCATTTCGGTGCCACCTCCTAAGCCAGCGGGGCTGGGAGGACCACTGCGGTCCTCCGAGGCTCGCCAGCCCATCCCGGCGTGCAGCGCGCCCACCGTCAGCAGGGCAATTTCAAGATGGCAGCGTCGTCGGCGCATCCGAGCCTGAGCAGTGGCCGGGACCGCGGAGCGACGGGCAGCTGAGCGTCGTGACCTGATACGACACGACACACCCACCCCAGAGCCTCCCCAACTCGGCGGGGGAACCGCCGCAAATCGGGCGCTCCTCCTCGGACTGCGAACGATGCGGACAGCCGGGGCGGCCATTTGAGAATCTATAACCGAGAGACCGGCGCTGGGGGGGGGGGAAGAGAGGGGCCTTCCTTCCATCTATCCATCCTTCCCTCCCGCAGGCAGTGATCAACGGCTGCCCGCTTAACCCCCGTTTCCTGGGAGGAGCCGCTTCTCACACAACCCTCCCTCCCTTCACCCATCCCTCCCTTCACCCCTTCCACATCCCACCCCCTCCTCCCTTTCTCTCCTCTCCTCTGCCTCCCCCTCCTTCTCTCCCACCCGGAGGATGATGTGTTCGGCTCCGGCTCCTCACACAACCGGCGGTGGTGGCGCCGCCTCCTTCTCTTGCACCTCACACCCGGACCCCGGCTACCCGCCCTCCGCGACCGCCGTTGCCGCCGGCTCCTCCTCCTCTTTCCTGTACACGGACTCGCTGATCTTCCCTGCTCCTGGTCCCCGGATTGCTGCTTCTGCAGGAGCAGGAGGGATGGAAGCCGCCGGGCGGGTCCAGCACCAGCTGCTGTCAGGGAAGCTGCTCGGGAACAAGTACCGGCGGCTGTTCGCCGCCGCCCTGGACACCCAGCACAGCAGGTAAAAACAGCAGTGTCAGCCTGAGTCTTGAACATTACGCCGGAGATATTAGAAAAGGGTACCCCCTCTCTCACACACAAACAATAAACGTATAGAAAGCACAGGGCGCAAGCGAAGCCCCACATAAATTATTTTCCCAAGGCCGATTTTGCAATAAAACAACTGTCTTGAGCACAATAGAAACATGAACATAATTGCGCCTTTGCTGATGCAACGTGCTTCAGAATGTGCAGGTTAACTCAGATTTGGATAGGATGCTTCTTGTACCAATGAACCAGTGGACCGGATGGGTTAGTGGGAAGGTGGTATTGAAGCTTGTCAACCTTGATAACCGTTGGTTATGAATTTGCACCGTGAGCAAAGCATGAATGTTTTTTTTATATGCTGACACAGGCCCAGCGCACTGTACTCTGTCTGGTTGGCTGACAAAATGCAGGAACTCTTTGCCGATGCCTATCGTGATAGAGTCAGGGGTTTCCCTTGCTCGCGTGAATGTAGTTAGGGTTGCTTACTCGGTGATGAGCCTGGGTGACTGTCCGGGGTGTCTGGCAGTTTTGCCTCTGCACACGGATATGAGATTGCAGGGAAATGTGAGGCGTTGTCTTGGGGATTTAGCCACAGATACCACGTTTCTTCATTACTGTTGGGCCAATATTGCGGCTGTAGGGTGAAGGGGTTGTAAAGAACGTTGTGCTTTTATTTATCTTTTCGTTGTTTAGCTTGGCTTATACTCATAGACGTGGTAACTCGATCATTTCGCATGAAGGACGGTAAACCCTTAGATGACTGCAAGCTGAGAGACGCGTGGAAAGTGGTTCTAAGGGTGGTACAATTTTGAGTCTCGGCCCTTCGCTGTCAGTGTATATTTCAAAACAGCCGTAGAGTCGTGAGCTACCTCACCTCTTGAAACAATCGTCGACATTGACACTCATAAACAGCAAATTCTGATCTGCTTTTGGTTTGTTTAGGATCGTTTGTAATTAACATTTTACAATAGATTTCTCTTTCTCTGACCAGTAGGTTTCACTGGGGCGGAGAAAGCTTTCATGATGTTGTGAAATTGTTCGGTTAATCACGTGCGTTATTGAAAACGAAACCTATGGTGCAAGGACAACGAAACGGTTGAAGAAGGTTTCGTTTAATCCTTGATCGAATTGACAGCACATCATATGTCGTGAACAATGTCATTAATATAAGGCAATTTACATTCATGTGCTGCACTTGCTATGACAGGCCGTTTTATAATTTGCAATATGATGTCGTACGTACCGTACGTGAATTACCTAATCTATTTGGACGTTGTAGGGTGGAGCTTTGTTTTTCTCCGATGATTCGATTGCAAATCAGCAGTAAACGCAACAGACTAGGAATGCCCAGATCTTTCTGCACCTAAATAGCATTGATTGTTAATATTGAGTAAAACAATGGGAATATACTAGACCAAAATGTCTTGAATAGGTGTAGGAATGAGTGCATTTATTGGGGTTACAGCATACTATGGGATATGCAGATGATAAAAAAATGCAATGGTCTTATTGCAAGACATTAATGTTAATTGTGATCAGATTAAAGCTACATCTTGTGTTTTTTTACGGATCTGCATGATTGCAAGTTAAAGCTGTGTGATAAAGAGGACTGTACAGATGTTACATTGTTAGGGCTTGCAAAATAATTATTGCGTGTTGTTTAAAGGTGTTTTTGTTATAGGTGTTTGAGCTGCCAAGTGTGATACTCTGTACATATAATATATTCGTTATATGACCAGCTTGTGTTCTTTATTCTTGTTTGTTTAAAACAAAAACACAAATTTTGAATATTAAATATTGGAATGCATTTGATAAGTGAAAAACCCCAAATCTGTTTGTGAAATGTAATCTTTATTTTCATAATTAAGTCAATTTAAATAGCAGGTTAACTTTAAATTGTGATTAAAAATGATACTGACTGGGATATGGTGAAAATATGGCAATGACTAGTCTACATTCTATATTTTCCACAAAAGATTTAAAGTCCTTATTATTATTGTTCTGTTATGCATCACTGTTTATTAGTGTATCATAATAGAATGATATCAGTTGCTCAGTTCCTGAATGGCTACTGTCGATATGAAACTTACTGGGGTTCCTGTTTACTGCTTTGCTGCTTACTTGGCATCTTTGTCACCAAGTTATTGAAATAAATCTATGGTTTGCACAAGTGAAAAGCAGATGAAGTGTTCTACAATGCAAAGCATCAAGTTGAGACAACACTGTTTTGTGTTATAACCATGTAGCGGTTATAGGATTTGAAAACAAACTTAGTCTTTGCATTATCTGTTTATTTACCAATGATGAACAATTGCATTCTGTGATTTAAACGAAGCTACTGTAAAATCCTTTACTCAATTAAAATGATTCACACATGCATAAAAGGTTGTAATAACATCTAGCTGTTATTATATGTAACTGTTCTGAGATTTCATCTGAAGAATTTCTGCAGATTGACTTAGTTAATTGCCAGTTTAAATGATTGTGGATTATACTTTGAGGTAATGAACATAACCTGGTGTCTTGCTTTGTGATAAAGTCACTTTAAAAACTTGATATGTAGGGTCACCAAAATATAGCAAATAGGACTAGGCCATTTGACCCTTTGAGCTTCCTTGGCATTCAGTATGATCGTATTGATTGTCCAAATTGTTCCTGTTTTCCCCTCGTTACTTTAAGCTTCAAGGCCTCCTTGAAAAGGTTCCATGTCCTTTGGATTAAGAACAGAATCTTAAGACCCATCTCTGAACACCTAAAGTACTCTGAATTTTATTTTTCCAAAACAAAGCTGTTAAACCAGAATGCAAATACTAGTTAACTATATCCCAAATATAGCTTACACCAAAGTTTGTGCGAAGATTTGTAGCTCAGGTGCTCGTTGTTGTGGTTCTGTTCGCCGAGCTGGAAGTTTTTGTTGCAAATGTTTCGTCCCCTGGCTAGGCGACATCATCAGTGCTTGGGAGCCTCCTGCGAAGCGCTTCTTTGATGTTTCCTCCGGTGTTTATAGTGGTCTGTCCCTGCCGCTTCCGGTTGTCAGTTTCAGCTGTCCGCTGTAGTGGTTGGTATATTGGGTCCAGGTCGACGTGTTTGTTGATGGAGTTTGTGGATGAATGCCATGCCTCTAGGAATTCCCTGGCTGTTCTCTGTCTGGCTTGCCCTATGATAGTAGTGTTGTCCCAGTCGAATTCATGTTGCTTGTTGTCTGCATGTGTGGCTACTAAGGATAGCTGGTCGTGTCGTTTCGTGGCTAGTTGATGTTCACGTATGCGGATTGTTAGCTGTCTTCCTGTTTGTCCTATATAGTGTTTTGTGCTGTCCTTGCATGGTATTTTGTACACTACATTAGTTTTGCTCATGTTGGGTATCGGGTCCTTCGTTCTGGTGAGTTGTCTGAGCGTGGCTGTTGGTTTGTGTGCTGTTATAAGTCCTAGGGGTCGCAGTAGTCTGGCTGTCAGTTTCGAGATGCTCCTGATGTATGGTAGTGTGGCTAGTCCTTTTGGTTGTGGTATGTCCTTGTTCCGTGGTCTTTCTCTTAGGCATCTGTTGATGAAGTTGCGCGGGTATCCGTTTTTGGCGAATACCTTATATAGGTGTTCCTCTTCTTCTTTTTGCAGTTCTGGTGTACTGCAGTGTGTTGTGGCCCTTTTGAATAGTGTCCTGATGCAGCTTCGTTTGTGCTTCAACAAAGACGGCATACTTAAACTACTGGACTTGTGCCTCACAACACACTTCACATTCAACAACCAGATATACGAACAAATCAACGGAATACCCATGGGATCACCAATCTCGGGACTCATAGCAGAGGCAGTTATGCAAAGGTTAGAACAGACAGTCCTACCACAAATTCTACCACAAATTCAACCCCAACTCTGGGTCAGATATGTCGATGACACGTTTGTAATCATTAAAAACACGGAAATAGAAAAAACACACCTGATCATCAACACCACACTCACAGGAATCCGATTCACGAGAGAAGAAGAAAAGGATAGCCAACTCCCATTCCTAGACGTGATGGTACAGAGAACACCGAACGGAGAATTCACTACAAGGGTATACAGGAAAGCCACACACACAGACCAAGTCCTAAACTATGAAAGTAACCACCCCAACACACACAAACGAAGCTGCATCAGGACACTATTCAAAAGGGCCACAACACACTGCAGTACACAACTGCAAAAAGAAGACGTCGACCTGGACCCAATATACCAACCACTACAGCGGACAGTTGAAACTGACAACCGGAAGCGGCAGGGACAGACCACTATAAACAGCGGAGGAAACATCAAAGAAGCGCTTCGCAGGAGGCTCCCAAGCACTGATGATGCCGCCTAGCCAGGGGACGAAACGTTTGCAACAAAAACTTCCAGCTCGGCGAACAGAACCACAATAGCTTACACCAATCATATTTCTTGATGAGCGACAAGTTGGAGAAAATTTACTGCGTTGTTTTAATGTTAAAACGAGTAATGCGTTGGAAATGACCTAATACAAATAATTGTTCTTCCCATTAATTTTGATGCTTATGCAGAAAGTGGTACAGCCTGTGTAAAAACTATTATGATTTGATGATCAAGGGAAGTTATTTTGGTTGCAAAGGAAATAAGAAAGGGATGCTCACCTGATTAGGATTGTACTTTAGACCAACCAGCAGTCAGTAGGAAATTGAGAAGCAAATTTGTAAAGGAGATCTATTACCTGTAAGAATAATGGCGTGGTAATGATAGGAAATTTTAACTTTCCAAACATAGACTGGGACTGCCATGGTGTTAAAGGTTTGGATGGAGAGGAATTTATGTGTGTACATTTTCTGATTTAGTATGTGGATGTACCTATTAGAGAAGGAGCAAAACTTGACCTTCTCTTGGTAAATAAGGCATGGTAAGTGACTAAGGTGTCAGTGGGGAGCGCTTTGGGGCTAGTGATCATAATTCTATTAGTTTTAAAATATTGATGGAAAAGCACAGAATGGATCTAAAATTTCAAGTTCTAAATTGGAGGAAGGCCAACTTTGGTGTTAGGCAAGAACTTTCCAAAGTTGATTGGGCGCAGATATTTGCAAGTAAATGAATGGCTGAAATGTGGGAAGCCTTCAAAAATGAAATAACGAGAGTCCCGGGACGGTGTGTTCCTGTTAGGGTGAAAGGCAAGGCTGGTACGTGTAGGGAATAGTATATGACAAGAGAAATTGAGATTTTGGTCATGAAAAAGCAGGAAACAGATGTTAGGTGTAGACAAGGATTGAGTGATTCCCTAGAAGAGTATAAATGGAGTAGAAGTATACTTAAGAGGCAAGTCAGGAGGGCAAAAGGTGACATGAGATAGCTTTGTCAAATAGGGTTAAGGAGAATCCAAAGGGGTTTTAGAAACACATTAAGGACAAAAACACAACTAGTGAGAGAATATGGTCCTTAAAGATGCTGCCTGACCTGCTGTGCTTTTCCAGCACCACACTCAACTCCCCTTAAAGATCAGCAAGGCTGACCACATGTGGAACAGCAGGAGATAGGGGAGATACTAAAAAGTATTTTGCATTAGTGTTTACTGCGGAGAAGAATATGGGAGCTAGAGAAACTGGGAAAACAAATAGCAGCATCTTGAAAAATCTCCATATTACAGAAGAGATGGTGCTGGATGTCTTAAAACACATAAAGGTTGATAAGTACCCAGGACCTGATCAGTTGTACCCTAGAACTGTGTGGGAAGCTAGGGAAGTGATTGCTGGGCCTTTGCTGAGATACTTATATCATCGATAACCACAGGTAAGGTACTGGAATATTGGTGGTTGGATAATGTGGTGCCCCTATTTAAAAAAGTGATAAGGAAAAGTTAGGGAACTCTAGACTGGTGAGCCTGACATCAGTGGTGGGCAGGTGTTTGGAGGGGATCCTGAGGGACAGGCTTTCCATTTATTTGGAAAGGCAAGGACTGATTAGGGATAGTCAGTGTGGCTTTGTATGTGGGAAATTCTTATTTACTTAATTGAGGTTTTTGAAGAAGTAACCAAGAGGATGATGAAGGCAGAGCGGTGGGCATGATCTATATGGACTTGAGTAAGATGTTCAAAAGGTTCTGCATAGTAGACTGGTTAACAAGCTTAGGTCACATGGAATACAGGGAGAACTGGCCATTTGGATACAGAACTAGCTTGACAATACGCGACAGAGAGTGCTGGTAGAAGCTTGCTTTTCAGACTGGAGGCCTGTGACCAGCAGTGTGGAGCAAGGATCCGTGCTGGATCACTGCTTTTGTTATTTATGCCAATGGTTGGATGTGAACATGGGAGATATGGTTAGTAAGTTTGCAGATGACACCAAAATTAGAGGTACAGTGGACAGCAAAGCATGTTACCTCAGAGTGCAATGGAACCACGATCAGATGGCTGAGGAATAGCAGATTGAGTTTAATTTAGATCAAAATGCAGTACCTCACTTGAAAGACAAATCAGGGCAGAATTAATAACTTAATGGTGAGATCCTGGAGAGTGTTGCTGAACAAAGAGTCCTTGGATTGCGGGTTCACAGTTCCTTGAAAGTGGAGTCTTAGGTAGATAGGATAATGAAGACACTGTTTGATATGTTAACCTTTATTGGTCAGCACATTGAGTATAGGAGTTAGCTGGTCATGTTCCAACTGTACAGGAGTTTGGTTAGGTCACTTTTTTGGAATTCTCTGTTCAGTTCTGGTCTCCCTGCTATAGGAAAAATGTTGTGAAACTTGAAAGGGGTCAGAAAAGATTTGCAAGGATGTTGTTGGAGGATTTGAGTTAGAAGAGGCAGCATCGGCTGGGGCTATTTTTTTTGGAGTGTTGGAGGCTGAGAGGTGACCTTTTGGAGGTTTATAAAATCATGAGGGGCATGGATAGGGTGAATAGCCAAGGTCTTTTTCCCGGGGTGGGGGACTGCAAAGCTAGATGGCATAGGTTTAAGGTGAGAGAGGAAAGATTTAAAAGGGACCTAACGGGCAACATTTTCATGCAGAGCGTGATGCATGTATGGAATGAGCTACTGGAGGAAGAGGTGGAATTACAACATTAACAGGTATCTGGATAGGTATATGACAAGGTAGGGTTTGGAAGGATTTGAACCAAATGCTGGCAAATGGGGCTAGATTTATCGAGGATGTCTGATTGGCGTGGACAAATTGGACCAAAGCGCCTATTTCCATGCTGTCCAGCTATATGACTCTGTAATGCTTTATTGATACATAATTTGTATTGAGTTTAGAAAGTTTCTTTTGGATGAAATTAAGCTACAGCCGTGGTTCATAAAATAATTAAGGGTAGTTTCCGATCGAAATAGTTGTTTAAAGTCACTAGCAATAGCAAGCTCGAGGACTGGAAGCAGTTCAGAATTCGGAAAAGGCAGCCCAAGAGGTTGATTAAGAGGAGAAAAATAGTGAGAGTAGACTTGAAAGGGATATAGAAACAAGGAAATGGTAGCGTATTTAAATAATTACTTTGGTTCTGTCTGCACAGAAGGAGACAAAAAAAACACCAGAGGTGCTAAGGAGGAGAAAGTGAGGTCTGCAGATGCTGGAGATCAAAGTTGAAACTTTATTGCTGGAACAGCACAGCAGGTCAGGCAGCATCCAGGGAACAGGAGATTCGACGTTTCGGGCACAGGCCCTTCTTCAGGAATGAGCAGAGTGTTCAGCAGGAGAAGATAAAAGGTAGGGAGGAGGGACTTGGAGGAGGGGCGTTGGAAATGTGATAGGTGGAAAGAGGTCAAGGTGAGGGTGATAGGTCGGAGTAGGATGGAGGCGGAGAGGTCAAGAAGAAGACTGCAGGTCAGGAAGGCGGTGCCAGGCTGGAGGGATTCGGCTGAGCCAAGGTGGGGGGAGGGGGGATGAAGAAACTGGTGAAGCCCAAGTTCATCCCCTGTGGTTGGAGGGTTCCCAGTCGGAAGATAAGACGCTCCTCCTCCGACCGTCGCGTTGTTGTGGTTTGGTGGTGGATGAGTCCAATGACCTGCATATCCTCGGTGGAGTGGGAGGGGGAGTTGAAATGCTGTGCTACAGGGTGGTTGGGTTGGTTCGTCCGGGTGGCCCAGAGGTGCTCTCTGAATCGCTCCGCAAGTAGGCGGCCTGTCTCCCCAATATAGAGGAGGCCACACCGGCTGCAGCGGATGCAGTAGATGATGTGGGTGGAGGTGCAGGTGAATCTGTGGCGGATATGGAAGTTTCCTTTGGGGCCTTGGAGAGAAGTGAGGGGGGAGGTGTGGGCGCAAGTGTTGCACCTCCTGCGGTTGCAAGGGAAGGTGCCGGGAGTGGAGGTTGGGTCGGTGGGGGGTGTGGATCTGACAAGGGAGTCGCGGAGGGAGTGGTCTCCACGGAAAGCTGATAGGGGAGGGGAGGGAAATATATCCTTGGTGCTGGGGTCTGTTTGGAGGTGGCGGAAGTGACGGCGGATGATGCGCTGTACATGGAGATTGGTGGGGTGGTAGGTGAGGACCAGTGGGGTTCTGTCCTGGTGGCGGTTGGAGGGGCGGGGCTCAAGGGCGGAGGAGCGGGAAGTGGAGGAGATGTGGTGGAGGGCACCGTCGACCACGTCAGGGGGGAAATTGCGGTCCTTGAAGAAGGAGGCCATCTGTGTTGTACGTATTTTGAACTGGTCCTCCTGGGAGCAGATGCGGCGGAGACGAAGGAATTGGGAGAATGGGATGGCGTTTTTACAGGGGGCAGGATGGGAGGAGGTGTAGTCCAACCCAACCACCCTGTAGCACAGCATTTCAACTCCCCCTCCCACTCCACCGAGGATATGCAGGTCATTGGACTCATCCACCGCCAAACCACAACAACGCGACGGTCGGAGGAGGAGCGTCTTATCTTCCGACTGGGAACCCTCCAACCACAGGGGATGAACTTGGACTTCACCAGTTTCTTCATCCCCCCTCCCCCCACCTTGGCTCAGCCGAATCCCTCCAGCCCGGCACCGCCTTCCTGACCTGCAGTCTTCTTCTTGACCTCTCCGCCTCCATCCTACTCCGACCTATCACCCTCGCCTTGACCTCTTTCCACCTATCACATTTCCAACGCCCCTCCTCCAAGTCCCTCCTCCCTACCTTTTATCTTCTCCTGCTGAACACTCTCTGCTCATTCCTGAAGAAGGGCCTGTGCCCGAAACGTCGAATCTCCTGTTCCCTGGATGCTGCCTGACCTGCTGTGCTGTTCCAGCAATAAAGTTTCAACCAGAGGTGCTAACCCTATCATAGGTCTTTTGTGAAGGTGAAATTGAAGGAAATTGACAGTTAGTTAAAAATAATAGTGCTGGAAAAATAAGTAAGACTGAAAGTCGATATCAAGCCCTGGTGATTTAATTACATCCTGGAGTACTAAAGGAAATAGCCATGGAAACGTGGATGTGTTGGTTGTCATTTTGCAAAATTTTCTAGATTCTAGAGCAGTCCTGGCAGATTGAAGGGTTACAAATGTAACTGTACATTCCATTTTAAAAAAAAAAGAGGGAAGGAGAAATCCAGGAATTACAGACCAGTTAACTTGACATCAGTCATAGGGAAATTGCTGTCATCTTTTACAAAGGATGTGATAACACAATACTTGAAGTTCCAACAATATTGCACAAATTCAACGTGGATTTCTCAAAGAGAAATCATGTTTGACAAACCTACTGAAGTTCTGAGGACTTATGTAGTAGAATTGTTGAGGGAGAACCCACGGTTGTGGAATACTGTATTTGGATTGTCAGAAAGCTTTTGATAATGTTCCGCATAATAGACTATCGTGCAAAGTCCAGGCACATGAGATTGGGACTAGTATATTGGTATGGATTAAGAATTGATTAGTTGAAGGAGTAGAGTGCTTTATTTCCCCTTCCAACTCCATTTTGATTGAGCCCCCTCCTATCCCTAGCTCTCCCTCACCATTGATTGTCTGCATTGCTGTTAATGGACTTTGCATGTAAATTATTCAGTTGAAGACGCGGGTGGTTTATTGGTGATGGGTAATAGATGAAAAAAACTTGATGGGGAAAAGCATTCAAATGTGTAGGACCACTTCTGGATTATTTTTAAAAAATCATCAGGCAGGCAACATTAGGAATAAATACTATTTTCTGAATGGATGGCAGTGACAATTGGGGTACTATGGGAGCCATTACTTACGCCCCAGCTATTCATAAGATAAATCAATGATTTTAAATGGTGGAACTGACTGTAATGTTTGTAAGTTTGTTGACAGCACAAAGCTAGGTGTATTTATGACTGGTGTGGAGGATGTTAAGAGGCTTCAGCACAATTTTAGACAAGTTATGAATGGGCAAGTACATGGCAGATCAGGATCAGTTAGCTCAGTTGGCTGGAAAGAATGCAGAATGATGCCAACAATGGGGGTTCGATACTCGCATTGGCTGAGGTTGCTACAAAGAACTGCGCTTCTCAACATCTCTCCTAATCTTGAGGTATGGTGACCCTCAGGTTAAACCACTATCAGTTGTCTCTTTACTGAGAGTGCAGTCCTATGGTCTGGTAGGATTATGATAACTTTACCTTTTACGTGTCAGATGCAGTATAACGTTGATAAATGTAGAGTTGTCCACTTTGGTTGGAAAAGCAGAATGGAATATTAATTAAATAGTAATTAATTGGTAAATGTTGATATACAAAGGGACCTGGGTGTTGTTGCATACTGATGATTGTAAACAAGTATGCTGTTACAGCAAGCAGTTAGGAAAGCAATTGATATATTGGTCTTCATTTCGAAGGTTTGAATACAGGAGCAGGGAAGTTCTGTTGCAGCTATACAGAGCCTTGGTGAAACCACAGCTATATTATTGTGTGCAGTTTTGTTTTGGACGGAAATGAAAGCTTTCTTCACCCAGAGGATGGTGAACCTGGGGAATTCTCTACCTCAGAAGGTTCTGGAGGCCAAATCATTAAAGTATATTTCTAGAATCTAAAGGCGTCTAGGAGATTGGGAGAGCAAGGAGAATAGTATTGAGATAGAGGATCAGTCATTGTCGTTTTTAGTGATAGAGTGGGTTTGATGGGCCAAATGGTCAACTACTCTTCCTATTTGTGTTTCTAAAATAATTTTTATGGTGCGCAAGGAAATCTAAATAAAATTAAACATGGTAAATCTAAGTAGACCAGCAAATGATCTAGACAATATATACACATAGGTTTTCTTGGATAAGTGAAGACTAAATGTTAATTCCCTTGATATACAACTTGTGCTTGAAGTGATAGCTCTGTCTTTGGAGCATTGTGGCAAGACATGATATTTGCATTTATATTAAATGGCAAGATAACTTAATTTGATTCTCTACAAACTGAAGCTGAAACACTTCCATATTTATTTTAATAGGTTTTAGTTATAAGAGTAAGTTATACAGCATGGAAAAGAACCTTCGGTCCAACTCATCCATTTTGACCAAATTTCCCAATCTAAACTATCCCGCTTGCCTGTGTTTGGCCCATATTCCTCTAAATCTTTCCTATTCATGTACCTGTCCAAATTGTATGGCACTCATGGTCAAAAGCAGGATAAAATAGCAACTTTCATTTATAAGATACAGGAGCAGTATTAGGTCATTCGGCCCATCAAGTCTGCTGTGACATTCGATCGTGGCTGATATGTTCCTCACCCCCATTTTCCTGCCTTTTCTCCATATCCCTTTAATCCATTGCCAATTAAAAATCTATCTGACTCCTCCTCAAACTTACTGACTGTTCCAGATCCAGCATTTTGGGGTAGTGAATTTCACAGATGCACAACCCTTTGGGAGAAGTAGTTTCTCCTTAATTCTGTTTTAAATTTGCTGTCCCTTATCCTAACAATATGACCTCACATCCTAGAATGCCCCACGAGAGGAAGCATACGCTCTATGTCTATTTTATCCACACCGTTTATCAATTTGAATACCTCAATTTGATCTCCCCTCATTCTTCTAAATTCCAGAAAGTATAGGCCTAAACTGTTCAATTTCTCTTCCTATGACAATCCCTTATCTCTGACATCAATCCAGTGAACCTCCTCTGAACTGCCTCCAATGGCACTACATCTTTCCTCGAATAAGGGGACCAAAACTGCGCACAATACTCCAGGTGCGATCTCACTAATGCCTTGTATAGTTGCAATAATACTTCCTTACTTCATATTCTATTCCTTTAGCTATAAAAGGCAACATCCCATTTGCTTTCTTTATTGCCTGCTCTATCTGCATGCTAGTTTTGTGACTCATGAATGAGAAGACCTAGATCCCTCTGCACCGGATCAAACCGAAGTCTCTCTCCATTTAGATAACCTGTAGCCTTCCCATTTTTTTGACCCAAGTGCATGACCTCTCACACATCACACTGCAAACTTATGCTATAAATTCTGTGTCTTACAATTGTGTACTCCACAACCATCTGGTGAAGGAACAGCGCTCTGAAAGCTAGTGCTTCGGATTAAACCTGTTGGACTATAAGCTGGTGTTGTGATTTTTAACTTTGACCTCTCACTTATCCATGTTAAATTCCCATCTGCCACATTTTGGCCCACTGTCCTAACTTATCTATGTCCATTTGTAAAGTTGTTATTTCCTCATTCACTACCTTGTACTTGTAGATGCAAACCTTGAGTTGTCTACCTTTTTTGGAAGCTTTGGATGCAAACTACCAAGCATAACTAAAACATTTAAAAAGAAAGGTTTGCACTTGTATAGTGCCTTTCCTGATTTACCAGCATTTTACAGCCAATGAAAGACTTTTGATGTAAAGTTACTGTTGTGTTTGTATTAATCGAGCAAAATTCAGTTTCCGATTTCCTCGAAGCTCAAGATCATTGGGATTGGATAGTTCTCAGTGCACTTAGTATTTTGTTAGGCTACATAATGTCTGCTTTATAATGTCTGAATGTTAATGTTTTAGACATAAGAAATTAGAAGATCAAAGCTTTAAGATGACTAAATCAAATTCCAGATTTGAAGGATTTTCAGTGATTCTATGGTGAATTTGTCTATTATTTTGCTTTGGCAAAAGATTGGCGAACAAACTTTGAGAGGTACTGTGACATAAAATAAGTTTAGACAGACCTGATTAGCTTCTGGGATACATATCTTAGTCAGGACGCCCAGAATAATCCGGCAGCAATTCACGCTAAATTGACAGTCTCTAGCTGCACTATGACTGGTGTGGGAAGTAAAGAAAGGTTCAAGCTGGTGTGATTAGAAGGATGTCTCTTGAGAATGCAATACTTGAAGCTATCGGTGGATTAATTTTCCAGCATAACCATATTTTGAATACAAAAATGATTGAAAATCTGCTTCAGTACACTTACCTTTTATGCAGGGATGTTGTCAAACACTGGAAGATTCTGTCTGAGGAATCCAGATGAGTTGCTGCAGTGCATCTTGTAGATGGCACATATTGAACACATTGTGAGCCGATGGTGCGGGGAATGAGTGTTTCAGGTGTTGGGATGCCAGTTAAGCAGGCAGCTTTGTCCTGGGTTGTGTTGAACTTAAATTTTGTTGTAGTAGCAGTCATCCAATTGAATGCAAAGTATTCCATTACATTTTTGAGTTGTGCTTTTTTTGATGCTGAGCAGGTTCTGGTTATTATGAGGTGAGTCATTCTCTGTAGAATGCCAATCCTTTCTCCGATTCTTGTAGAATAGATATTTATTTCTTTGTTTTATTCAGTTCAGTTTCTGGTTATGGTGTTGACACTGCAAGATTCAACGATAATAATTCTGTTGAATCTCAAAAGAATGTGGTTAGATTCTTCACACCTACCTCTGGTTAACCAGAAATGTTAGAAATCGTATTGAATTTAAAGAAAGTGTACAACTGTGCACAAACAAGTGGCAGATCAGAAGACTGGGCAGAACATTAAAAAAAATATATATAATGAAGGGAACACTTACAGTACAAGAGAAAGCTAGCCAGAAATATAAAAATTGGTAGTAAGAGTTTTTAAAATATTTGAAAATAAGCGAGTTGACAAGATGAGCGTCCTTTCTTTAGAAAGGGATGCTGAATTAAGGAGGATTAATAATGAAGCATAATAAAATGACAGAAGAATTAAACAGATATTTTCATTCAGTCTTCCCTATAGATGAGACAAGTAATACCTCAAGCAGCAATAAATCAGGAAATGGAGTGGAGGGAAGAATTCGGGGAAAATCACAATCACCAGAGAAGTGGTATTGACTAAGTTGTTGGAGTTGCAGGTTGATCAATTGACTGGAACCAAGTGGACCTAAAAGTGCCTAGTGAGTTAAATGATTTGGGGACAGTGCCATTAAGTAGGACATTAGCAATTGTAAGAAAGCAGGAAATGACTGGGCAAATAGCTGACATCTATTACAAGGGAAACGTGAGAAACTGTTATTGAAGAAGTTAAAGCAGGGCACTTCGGTAAGTTTAAGGTAATCACATGGAGTCAACATGGAAAGGGAAATCATGCTTAAGCAATCTATTAATGTATTTTGAGGATGTAATATATGCTGTGGATGAAGGGGAAACCAAAGGATACACTGCACTTAACTTGTCAAATGTATTCTGGAAATTTATTTGACAACTTATTGTTCAAAATAAAAGTACACAATTTGGAGGTAGCATGGATAGTAAGATTAGTTGGCTAAACAGGAAGCAGACAGTAGACACAAGTGTTTTTTTCCAAGCTGGCAAGATGTAACACATAGATAAAAACAATGACTGCAGATGCTGGAAACCAGATTCTGGATCAGTGGTGCTGGAAGAGCACAGCAATTCAGGCAGCATCCGAAAAGCTTCGAAATTGACGTTTCGGGCAAAAGCCCTTCATCAGGAATGATGAAGGGCTTTTGCCCGAAACGTCGATTTCGAAGCTTTTCGGATGCTGCCTGAATTGCTGTGCTCTTACAGCACCACTGATCCAGAAGATGTAACACATGGTGTACCACAGGGAATGGTGCTGTGACCTCAACTGTTTACAACTTGTATACATGATTTGGATGAAGAGATGGAAGACATATTTATTAAACTTTAGGCAACACAAAGATAGGATATTAAGTTGTGAAGAAAACTTAAAGATATAGCTAGATTAAGTGATTAAGCAAAGATTGCACATAGAGTAGAATAAAGGAAAATGTCAAATTGTTCATTTTAGCATGACTGAAAAACAGCATATTATCTAAATGGTAAGAGATTGCAGGGCTCAAAAATGCAGAAGGATCTGGATTTCCTCATGATTGAATTGAAAAAGAAAGTGCTGGTATGCTTCTGTTATAGAGTGCACTGATGATACCATATCTGAGTTGTGTGTACAGTGTCAGTCACCTTATTTAGGAAGGGTATAAATACTTGGAGACAGTTCGAAGAGAATGGGTTGGGAATGGTTGTCTTGTGACCGTGGTGTCTAAAGGATCTGAGTTAGGACTTCGTGTTAACTATATTTAATGATGACAAATGATGCAATGGCAAGTGCCACATTTTTCTAAAAACACTCAAATAAGCAACAGTATAAATGGAAATGCAAAATTAGAAAGAAATATCAATAAAGCAAATGGACTAAAAATGTGGCAAATGGCAGACCATCCACTTTTGACTTGAATGATAGAGCAGGATTCTTAGTAAACGGTGAAAAGCTATAAACAATAACTCAGAGAATGACATACTGCATATCCACATAGAGCGAAACCTAGATGATATTCCAGTTTGGATGGAGTCAAAAGTGCAAATACCATTCACATCACAAGTATCAACCAGTGACTTGATCAAACAAAAGGATCTAACCAGATTTCTTTGACGTTCGACAAAATAATTGTTTTATGTTGTACTGTCAATGCCATGACCAGAGACTGAACTGGATCAAACACAAACATAAATATCTATGCTACAAGAATGTGAGAGGCTGGGTGTTCTGCAGAGAATGACTCACCTTCTAATATCCAGAACCTTTCAGCATCAAAAAAGCACAAGTCAAGAGTACTTTGAAATGTATGTATTGTTTTCTGAAATGGCCCCTTAAATTTCTACTGTTATATCAATCCTTCTGATCTATCCTTCATTGTGATTCACCATTCACTTTGCCAAACTTGCTTTTGTGGCCTCATAATTTGCTTTGTTAATTTAAAAAAAAGTAGCCTTTCATCCACTCATTTCTTCCCCAAACTGAATGTAAAATTCCGTGATCTTATGGTCAATGCTACCGAGGGCAGCCTTCCCTATGGGAATTAATGCTATCACGTTATGCAATACCAGCTGTAGTGAATAAAGCACCCGGGCCAGATGGACTACATACCAGACTTCTGAAGGACGTAGCTGAGGAGATTGAAGGCGCATTGGTGGTGATCTTTCAGGAAATGACTAGAGTCAGGAAGGGATCCAGAGGACTGGTAAATGGCTAAATGGCTATAACACCCCTGTTCAAGAAGGGAGGGAGACAAATGCAAGAAACTGTAGGTTGGTTAGTCTGACCTCCGTCATTGGTAAGGTCTTAAGGATGAGATTAGAAGTGTATAGAGTGTAGGTTTGCTCGCTGAGGTGTAGGTTTGATATCCAGACGTTTCATTACCTGGCTAGATAACATCATCAGTGGCGACCTCCAAGTGAAGCAAAGCTGTTGTCTCCTGCTTTCTATTTATATATTTGTCCTGGATGGGGTTCGTGGGGTTTGTGGTGATGTCATTTCCTGTTGTTTTCTGAGGGGTTGACGGATGGTATCTAGATCTACGTGTTTGTTTATGGCGTGGTTGGAGTACCAGGCCTCTAGGAATTCTCTGGCATATCTTTGCTTAGCCTGTCCCAGGATAGATGTGTTGTCCCATGCCAGAGAATTCCTAGAGGCCTGGCGTTCCAACCACAACACCATAAACAAACACATAGATCTAGATACCATCCATCAACCCCTCGGAAAACGAACAGGAAATGACATCACCACAAACCCCAGGAACCCCCATCCAGGAGAAAGATATAAATAGAAAGCAGGAGCCAACAGCTTTGCTTCACTTGGAGGTCGCCACTGATGATACCTAGCCAGGTAATGAAACGTCTGGATATCAAACCTACAGCTCAGCGAGCAAACCTACACCCTAAACCTCAACCTGAGCTACAAACCTTCACAAACCTTGCATTAGAAGTGTATGGTAAAATAGAATCACCATGGCTTCCTTAAGGGGAGATCATGCCTGACAAATCTGAGGAAGTAATAAGAAAGTTAGACAAAAAAGACCCAGTGGATGTGATCTGTTTGAATTTCCAAAAAGCCTTTGACAAGGTGTCATATAGGAAGTTCCTAAATATGAATAAAGCCCACGATGTTAGGGGCAAGGTACTGACTGACTGGCAGAGGCCGAGAGTGGGGATAAAGGGGTCTCCTTCACGATGGCAGTCAGTGACGAATGGAGTTTTGTGTCATTGTTAGATCCACAACTGTTTATGTTATACATAATGATCTGGATGAAGGAACTGAGGGCATTGTTGCTAAGATTGCACAATACACAAAGATAGGTGGAGGGACAGGCAATGTTGAGGTAGCAGGGAGGCTGCAGAAGGATTTAGACATCTTAGGCTTTTGGGCAAGAAGTGGCAGATGGAATACAATGTGGGAAAGTGTCAAGTTAGAATAGTAGTGATTATAGAGGCATAGACTATTTTTCTAACTGGGAAAGGATTTGGAAATATGAAGCTCATAGTTCAGGATTCTCTTCAGGTTAGCATGCAAGTTCATTTGGCTGTTAAGGCAAATGCAATGTAGTCAGTCATTTCAAGAGAGCTAGCGTACAAGAGTAGAGATGTATTGTTGAAACTCTTTAAGACTCGGGTTAGGCTGCATTTGAAATATTGATAGTTTTGGGCCCCATATCTAAGGAAGGATGTGCTGGCATTGAAGAGGGTCCAGAGAATGTTGACAAGAATGAACCCAGGAATGAAAGGCTTGTAATATGACAAGCATTTGAGGATTCTGAGTCTGTACTCAATGGAGTTTAGAAGAATGAAGGGAGGTATCTCATTAAAACATAGAATGCTGAGAGGCCTGGATAGAGTTGATGCAGAAATGATGTTTCCATTAGTAGGATATGAGGACACAACATCACTAAAGGAATGGCCCTTTAGAACTGAGAAGAGGAATCTTTTCAGCCAGAGAGTGGTGCATCTGTGGAACTTCCTGGCACAGAAGGCTATGGAGGCCAACTCCTTGAGCGTATTTAGTACAAGTTCTTGATTAGTAAACGTGTCAAGGGTTATGGGGAGAAGGCAGGAGAACAGGGCTCAGAACCATATTAACCATGATAATTTGGTAGAGCAGACCCATTGGGTTGAATGGCCTAATTCTGCTGTATCTTATGGCCTGTAGCCTGCTCTCTGGTGTGCTTCAGATCATGTTATTCCAAGAAACTAACCTAAAACACTTATGAAATCCTATCTGGATTATGCTTTCCTTCTGACAGGTCCAGTCTCTATCAATTACAAGCCATTGTTTTCTGATGTGCCTATAACTCTTGGATTTATACTACGTTGTTTCCTGTTGCGGTCCATCTAATACCATTTGTCTTTGGTTTTGACTCTATTCTTCAATTTACTGTTTCATTCCAAACTTGATCCCTTGTCCTCGCTGTTTAGTTTCAAATCCAGTCTACTTCCATAGTATATGCAGTCAGCAGTAATACTAGGCCTAGTGTGATCCCAAGCACCAGTCTGAGCCACGCATTCATCTTTCTAATCTGATTTGTCCTGTTCCAGTTTACACATGGCTCTGTTAATAATACGATCTTTTGAGGTTCTGCCTTGCTCCTAGTGCTGACTTTGTTGAACATCCTTTGACCTGCTTATGTTGTTGGAACCTATATGAACTGTGACAACTAGATCTTTCCCTTCCAACTGCAAGTTTCTCTCCAGCCCTGAGCAGACGCCCTGAACCCTGGTACTTGGCAGGCAGTGCAGCTGACTCATTCTGTTTACTGCAGAGTAGTTTAAATTCCCTGCTCCTACAATATTTCTCATTACTCCCCTTCTTGAATGGCTCTATACTGTGATCCTTACTTTCATCTGGACCAACTTAAAGAATCTCAAACTTGTTGGACACTTGCAAATACTGAGGCTCCTGTCCGCCTCCACTTGGGTCTCCTTTCCTGTTTCAGTGAACACTGACCAAGTCAGATGATCCAACATTAAGAAGTGTGACGGCCTCCTGCTACAAAGAATCCGGGTAATTTTCCTGCATGTTGCATTGCAGTACCTACATTTAGACCACCCAATCATAAACGCTGAGCCGAATTCCAACACTTCCAGTGGACCAACCTGACATCCAAGAACTTCCATATGCTGCAACTGTAACACGAGCATTTATCCTGCCAATCTTAATGTGTTCTAAGAAGCTACGTTATTGAATTTCATATTTTTTATATAATTAAATTTAAAGTACTAACAAGTGTGTATGGGGACATGTGATCACATGGCAGAGCAATCCTTTAATTAGTGAAATCTGCTGTTGGCTGACAGTGTTGCAGATGTTGTAAGGTGAACCACAAAATGTGCTGGCAAAAAGGGAGGTTCTTCGTGGCTTCAGTTTTCCTGCATATCTTCCTTGCAACTACATTAAATTTTATTGAAAGGCAAAGGTGGCATTTTAAGTTGAAGTTTTAATTTTAAATATTTCAAGTTACATTGGTTTCACTTATTCTTGTGCGCATCATAAATATTTAAGGCCAACTTAGTCAGAGAGCTAAATATACAGGTGCACCTTATGCTTGGCACAGTTACTTTTCACACAATAAAGGAAATGTCCTTAACTATTTTGTAATCTCAATGTTGTGATGTTTAACTGTGCTCTTTACTAACTGTTTAATGGTATACTCAGCATTCTGTGCAGCAAAGTTGAATTTACAAGCTTAGCTGGCCCTCCCTTATTGTTTTAGAACATTGACATGAAAGTCTGTTTGGATAATTGAAAAGTTGTAGTAGGGTGACTTTGCCATACAATACCCTTAGTGGGCCCATAGATGACTCTATTGACACCACCCATTTGTCTTTCTTTGACTAACTACTCCCACCAAGTCTGAGATGACAGGCTCTTTGTACCTCTCCAGTCACCACTAGATTAAGCTTTTGCCTGAAACGTTGATTTCGAAGCTCCTTGGATGCTGCCTGAACTGCTGTGCTCTTCCAGCACCACTAATCCAGAAACTAGATTAACTTTGCTGATCCCAAACTTCTATGTAAGCAGGTATTCTCCTGCACCACCCTCTTGTGCTGCTGGGATTCAACAAGGAAAACCATTGACTTCAGACAATTGCTTAAAGCTGACTGGGGCATGCCACCAATGAACTAATTAGGGGTCGTGTGATTTTGAGTGCTGTTGTCTTTGTCTTGAAAGTAGAGTGTAATGTTTTCAGAAAATGTTTAATACAAATGAGTATTCTGGCATTTTTTTACAATTAGAAACCACAATAAGACCAAAAGGCTGCAAACACCCCATTATCTTAACCTTATCCTCATAGTGGATTGACATGCTATGGAAATTTCAGTTGTCAAATTTGCTCACCCTGAAGTACACATCACTTGCTTTGCAGACTTGACTCACCACCACCTAACTGTGTCACGATCTTCAATTACATCCTCCGAGTTTAAATTTTACCTGACCGTATCTTTTGAGGAGCTATATCAAATGCTTTCTAGAAGGTCCAATATCTTGCATCCATTGAAGTTTCCCTGTCCACTACTTTAGTTGACTCTTCTAAAAGTTTTTAGTCAAATTCAGCAAGTGTGACTTAGTGATATTTTTGAAGAACCCATGTATCTACCTAGCAGTAAATATGGTAATGTGGAATTGTAACTGCTAACTCTCAGGATTCAATATCTTCATAATATTCAGTCTCTGAAAATTTAGAATAGGTGCTTTGGTTGAACTGAATTTCTGTGAACAGTACTCTAATCAGGTGATTGGCACCTGCTATCACAACAGTAAACAATGGATGAAGTCATTGTTCAGAAATAGTTTTGTGTAGTGTTCTGTTATTGTACGATAGGCATGTTGTTCTAGTGTGAGGATCATAATAAGCTGGATTTTGCAGTCATTGGTGAAATAATGGCACTGAATGCTGACATAAAATAAAGTTGACCACCAAGTACTAATAAGCTCTTTGGCATGATATCTTGTTTGATTTTGGGACCAGTGAAATGATGATCTCTGACTATCCATCGATAGTAATGTTAACTAACAGATTAAGTAACCAAATCATATTCAAGAATTTTCAGTCAGTTAACCAGAAAGTAATAGGCAAGTGTTTTGTTCACTTGTGCAGTTTTACCAAATTCCAATTTAACAATGAAGGTTAAGTTGTGTATTTGAGGCTTGGGTAGAACTTGAAGGCTGAAATATCAAACTTCATTTGGCAAGGATAACATTTGTCGAAGTGTTTTTACAGTGAGTAGTGGATGTTAATATCAATCCAGTGACTTCTAATTGATTTCCATTTGTGAGAACCTTAATAGCATATTGTATGGAAGAGCAGGGAATTGCAGATAGCAATTTGTAGATTTATGTTTAAATATACCCATGCAGACACCAGGAATAGCTCAGTTTCACAATGTGCTGACAGTGAATATTGAACTTTGTCATCATTAAAGCCTCAAAGTCCAGGCCAATGTGACGAAATTGGGATTGCATGGTGATAAAACTAGAATCTTGCTTTCCATGTATACTTGTAAAATATATATTTCACATTTCAAGTGGGGAAACTGTGCTAATGCACTCTGAGATAAAAGCTATGAAGTTTCAACTTTCAGGGTTTTAACTTGAGCAACCAGTAGGTTACCATCATGATTGTAATTGTAGTTATTATTGAATTTGTTACACATTATAACAAAATATAGTGGAGCAATGGCAGAGAGAGGCTGTAGGGATTGGAGAATTTGCAATCAACAGTGCAAATATGATTCATAATAACTAATCATAGCTTAAAATGGTGTGCTATTGGTGTGTTGTTCAGCAACACTAAAACACAGGAGCGCACTTTCCTTGTTTTTTGTGTAGGACACATATTTTGCAGGATTTGCTTTGTTGAATTTACTATTTACCAGCTTAGTTTCTGCTTAGTTTCTCAGTTTATTTAAAATGCTGTACTCTTTACATAATGAATCCATTTTGTTACCAGTAAATGATAAATATGTTGCAATTTTACTTATCATTTACTGTTCCTTAACTTTCTTCATAGCTTTATCCTTGACTCACGTCAAATAATACAAGAATGAGCAAACTAAGTTCCAGATACCTGTTGAGCAGGTTTTTCACTATCCATCATAACTACTGTCTGTTTTACAGAAGTTTGATTGCTGTAGTTTTTGTGATGTTTTGAAATCAGTAACCATAGAGCTCTATTGTCTTCATTTTTATTTTGATTGACTTATTGTACCATATTTGACATGTTAGCTAGAAACACAAATAATGCTTTATAATTGAACTGTCTCACTCCTGCATTTATTGATCAAAGCACCAATATTCATTGAGGTGCCCTACCTAGGATACAGAAGCAAATCGTGACATTTTGTTGTCCCTTCAATGTGCTTGTTCCTCTCTGCTTTTGGCCTCAGTACATTATGCATGTTTATTATCTCTGCCATTTGGCTTAGACACAGGCAGGTGTACAGCAGTGTTCCATGTTGAATTCTACTTCAAATTTGAATGATGTCTGTTTTTATTTACTACCACACCTTTATGATATGTTTTAAATTGTATTATTTATCCTTGGTTTTGGAATTCCCCAGTTTTAATGTTCTGGGTTAACCAATTGCGATCAGGCTGACTGACCGTGAGGAAGTTAATAATTTCCTGCAGCAAATTGGCCAGCATTTATACCTCCAACTGTTTTCCAATGACCCCTCTTGGAAGTAGATTTGAGATTGAATTAAGGTAGAATTCAGCCTTTCTTTGGTAGATTGCTGGAGGGGGAAGCGGCAGGAAGGATCTGTCTTGCAACTGCCATAGCTCATTGTGTATATCACAGTAGAGCTTAAGAGATCAGTGTCCACATTTAGACAATAGGTTCAGGAGTAGGCCATTCTGCCCTTCGAGCCAGCACCACCATTCATTATGATCATGGCTGATCATCCACAATCAGTATCCTATTCCTGCCTTATCCCCATAACCCTTGATTCCACTATCCTTAAGAGCTCTATCCAACTCTTTCTTGAAAGTATTCAGAGACTTGGCCTCCACAGCCTTCTGGGACAGAGCATTCCACACACCCACCACTCTGGGTGAAGAAGTTTCTCAACTCTGTTCTAAGTGGCCTACCCCTTATTTTTAAACTAAGTCCTCTGGTTCAGGACTCACCCATCAGCAGAAACATGCTTCCTGCCTCCAGAGTGTCCAATCCTTTTAATAATCTTATACATCTCAATCAGATCCCCTCTCAGCCTTCTAAACTCAAGGGTATACAAGCCCAGTCGCTCCAATCTTTCAGCGTAAGATAGTCCTACCATTCCGGGAATTGACCTCATGAACCTACGCTGCACTCTCTCAATAGCCAGAATGTCCTTCCTCACATTTGGAGACCAAAACCGCACACAATTATCCAGGTGTGGTCTCACCAGGGCCCTGTACAGCTGCAGAAGGACCGCTTTGCTTCTATACTCAATTCCTCTTGTTATGAAGGCCAACGTGCTATTATCTTTCTTCACTGCCTGCTGTACCTGCATGCTTGCTTTCATTGACTGATGTACAAGAACACCTAGGTCTCGTACTGCCCCTTTACCAAACTTTACTCCATTTAGGTAGTAATCTGCCTTCCTGTTCTTGCCACCAAAGGGGATAACCACACATTTATCCACATTAAACTGCATCTGCCATTCATCCGTCCACTCACCTAGCCTGTCCAGGTCACCCTGTATTCTCCTAACATCCTCCTCACATTTCACCCTGCCACCCAGCTTTGTGTCATCAGCAAATTTGCTAATATTACTTTTAATACCTTCATCTATATCATTAACATATATATTGTAAAAAGCTGCGGGCCCAGCACTGATCCCTGCGGCACACCACTGGTTACCGCCTGCCGTTCCGAAAGGGAGCCGTTTATCACTACTGTTTCCTGTCAGCCAACCAATTTTCAATCCATGTCAGTATTTTATACCATGTGCCCTAATTTTGCTCACTAACCTCCTATGTGGGACTTTGTCAAAGGCTTTCTGAAAGTCCAGGTTTACTACATCCACTGGCTCTCCTTTGTCCATCTTCAGAGTTACATCCTCAAAAAATTCCAGAAGATTAGTCAAGCATGATGTCCCCTTCATAAATCCATGCTGACTCTGACCTGTCCTGTTACTGCTATCTATGTGTCATAATTTCGTCATTTATAATTGACTCCAGCATTTTTCCCATGACAGAAGTCAGACTAACTGGTCTATAATTCTCTGTTTTCTCTCTCCCTCCTTTCTTAAAAAGTGGGACAACATTAGCCACTCTCCAATCCGCAGGAACTGATCCTGAATTTATAGAACATTGGAAAATGATCACCAATGTGTCCACGATTTCTAGAGCCACCTCCTTCAGTACCCTGGGATGCAGACCGTCAGGTCCTGGGGACTTATCAGCCTTCAGACCTAACAGTCTCTCCAAAACCATTTCCTGCCTAATATAAATTCCCTCCAGTTCAGGTCCTTCAGCCACTATTACATCTGGGATATTGTTCGTGTCTTCCCCAGTGAAGACAGATCTAAAGTACCAATTCAACTCTTCTGCCATTTCTTTGTTCCCCGTAATAAATTCACCCGTTCTGTCTTCAAAGGCCCAATTTTAGTCCTAACCGCTATTTTTCTTTTCACATACCTAAAAAAAAGCCTTTACTATCCTCCTTTATATTTTTGGCCAGTTTACCTTCATACCTTTTTTTTTGCGTATTTCCTTTTTAGTTATCCTCTATTGTTCTTTAAAAGCTTCCCAGTCCTCCGATTTACCACTCATCTTTGCTATGTTATACTTTTTCCCTTTTGTCTTTATATGGTCTTTAACTAACCTCGTCAGCCACACCCACCCCTGCCCCCCCTTAGGATCTTTCTTCCTTTTTGGAATGAACTGATCCTGCATCTTCTGCATTATACCCAGAAATACCTGCCATTGTTGCTCCATTGCCATCCCTGCTAGGGTATTGCACCATTAAACTTTGGCCAGCTCCTCCCTCAGCTCCATAGTTCCCCTTATTCAACTGAAATATTGTCACTTCCGATTTTACCCTCTCCCTTTCAAACTGCAGATTAAGGCTTTATTGTATTGTGGTCATTACCTTCTAATGGCTCCTTTACTTCGAGGTCCCTAATCAAATCCGGTTTGTTGCACAACACCAGATCCAGAATTGCTTTCTCCCTGGTAGGCTCCAGCACAAGTTGTTCTAAGAATCCATCTCGGCACTCCATAAACTCCCTTTCTTGGGGTCCAGTACCATCCTGATTCTCCCAGTCGACCTGCATGTTGAAATCCCCCATAACAACTGTAGTAATATCTTTGCGACAGGCCAATTTCAGCTCCTTATTCAACTTACACACTACATCCAGACTACTGTTTGGGAACCTATAGATAACTCCCATTAGGATCTTTCTACCCTTAGAATTTCTCAGCTCTATCTATACTGACACGACATCCCCTGATTCCAGGTGCCCCCGCGCAAGGGACTGAATAGCATTCCTCACCAACAAGGCCACCGCACCCCCTCTGCCAGTCAGTCTGTCCTTACGATAGCACGTATAGCCTTGAGTGTTCATTTCCCAGGCCCTGTCCATTTGAAGCCACGTCTCATTTGTCCCCATAACATCGTAACTGCCAATATCCAAATGAGCCTCAAGCTCATCCACCTTATTTCTAATGCTTCCTGCATTCATATATAATATTTTTAAATTGTTACTCCCCTCACCCTTCCTATCAATCTCTATTTCACTTGACTTTATGGCAAGATCCTTTTTTGAGTTTTCTGCTTCATTGATTCCGTTGTCTTTCTTGACTTCTCTTGTTCTCACCTTCCCTTTAACTTCCTTCTTAAACTTTCAGTTTGTCCCCACCCCCCCTACTATTTAGTTTAAATGCAACTGTGTTGCAGTAGCAAACCTACCTGCCAGAATGCTGTTCCCCCACCTATTAAGGTGCAACCCGTCCCTCTTGTATAATTTATCCTTACCGCTAAACATACCCCAGTGATCCAAGAATTTAAATCCTTGCTTCCTGCATCAGTTCCCCAGCCACACATTCAAGTCCATTATCTCCCTGTTCCTGTCCTCTCCAGCCCGAGGAACTGGAAGCAAACCTGGATGTCCTGCTTTTCAGCCTTCTTCCAAGTTCTCCGAAGTCCTGCTGTAGAATGTCCCTCCTCTTCTTCCCGACGTCATTTGTGCCGACATGCACCACCACGTCTGGCTCTTCGCCTTCGCCCTTGAGGATATCCTGCACTCTGTCTGCGATGCCCTTAATCCTAGCACCAGGAAGGCAACACATCATCATCAAGTCCTGCCTGTTGCCGCGGAAACCCCTTTCAGTCTCTCTCACTATGGAGTCCCCTATTACCATGGCTCTGTGTAATGTCTGACTCTTCGGCTCTGCCTCCACGCCAATTTCTGATTGGCAGACCCGACTGCCTCTCGGACTGGCAGTGACGTCTGTTTCTCCGGTTTCCAAGAGATTCAACCTGTTCCTGACAGGTACTTCCCGGGGTTTCTTGCACTTGTCTCATCTCTGCCTTCCTCATCATCTTCTCCCTTCTACTCCCTTCTGGTATGCTCGGTGTAATAACCTCGCTGAAGGTCCTGTCCAGAAAGATCTCGTTCTCTCAGATGAGCCTGAGATCATCTAGTTCTCTCTTCAGTGCTGCAATATGCTTAATCAGAAGCTTAACATTTGCACACTTTCCACAGTTATGAGCCAGCTACACCAGAGTCCCTGACCTCCCCCATCATGCACGCAGTACACTGAATCAGCTTGGCAGTCATGTCTTCACCCTCTTCAACTGTGGCGTAATCATTTCTCTCAACTTCTTTGTCGAAGACTCCTGAGCCAAAGACTCGCTCTTTTCTTAACAGAAACTTTACTTAACCCCTGTGTTTTGTTGCAAGTCTGGGGACTATCAATTTAGGTTAGAGGAGGAGGGTGGGAGGGAGACCCTACTGTGTAGGACCTGGGGCCTAGAACATACCTACTTAAATAACACTCACCCACCTTCCCAACAGCCTCTGTAGTCTGACTTCACTTCCGCCCTGCTCCCGCTGCTCTCTGCTACAAACTTTACATTTACAAATGTTGAAATAACCACAGCGAATTTTGTTGAGGACCAAACAGAAGTGCAAGGGAGTAGTGCTAATATTGTGGATGAT
Organism: Chiloscyllium plagiosum; assembly: GCF_037043375.1. NCBI lineage: Eukaryota > Metazoa > Chordata > Chondrichthyes > Orectolobiformes > Hemiscylliidae > Chiloscyllium > Chiloscyllium plagiosum. Next base: position 31,379,726 of record NW_028270144.1, on the reverse strand, counting down.
TGACAGGAAGTCTGTTGGTGTGAGGTAGTGCAACTATTTTTTAGTTTCTCAATTGACTGGATGAAAGCTGGATGATTTAAAAGAGTAGAGGAATTTGTGATGTTCAGCAGATCAGTGGGTTAATCATAAAATTAGCTTCTCATAAAAACCATAAAAGTAGAGATGTACTTTTGGAATATTACGAATTGTTGAAATCCTATTGTAGATTTGGATTTTACACAAAAGGGTCACTGACCTGAAACATTAACTCTGCTTCTGCTCCATCGATGCTGCTGCACCTACTGAGTTTGTTCAGCAATTTCTGTTCTTGTTTCATTGCTGAAATGAATGATGCTGACTGTTGAGCGGAAGTATGTTTTTTCAAATTGATCTGTTTCAATTGAAATGAAGTAGACAGGGTGATATGGTTAATATTAGTTACTGGTCAAATAAAATAGAAATTAACCATGTCTAGTGGTTGAAGGTCTAGAATATGTGGACGTAGATGTAAGAATAAATAAGAGATTTGAGATTCAGCAGGAAATTTGAGGGTTGTGAAGGTATGAAGTTCACTAGTCCAGCAGAGATCTTGGAGGCAATCTTAACCTGTCTGTGAAGAAACTGGGGCCAAGCGCAAAGCTAGCTTTGCATCCACCTGATTTTTGTGCACTCCATTTAAATCAAGAGAGTATTCACTGGGTGGGCTGTAAAACTGATGTTTTATCTGATCTTGAGTTCCTCATCTGGTGAATTGGGGTTAGAGAACCTTCATAATCCTTATTTTCAGAATAGATGGATCATTAAAGAAATGGGGTTCAAAGGTAATGGAAGCAGAGTGGGCAAAGTGGAATTCGTGTTACCTGTATATGATCTCCAATAAATACTGGATGGACTAGGTGGCCTGTTTCCATTTTGTAATTCCTATAGATATTTTCCACTCAACTTGTTCAGAGATAGTATTGCATAGTTCTGGAGCAGGTGGGACCTGAATCTAGGCCATTAATCTCCTGAGGTAGGGATTCAACCAGTACACCACGAGAGCTCTTTGTACTTTCCAAGATCTTCTTACTAAACCTGTTCTGATATCTATGACATACCTCTAAAGCAGACGAAACTTGAATCCAGACCTTCAGGTCTTGAGATAGGGACACTATCACTGTGCCATAAGAGCAATACACAATCCATGCTCTAATGAAGTGTGCTTAAAGAGCTATACAACAGCTGTTTGTTATCTTGTAATGAATTTGAACTTGCTGTTAGGTTAAAGAAGAGAATGCATTGAACGTGCAAAGAGTGTGGACTTGACCAGGATATTTAATATCTAACATGGTGGAACTTTTTGTCTTCTGGATAAAAAGAATTGGATAGTTTTTCTCCAGATTGAGATAAATGTCTGCACTAAAAATGCAGCAATTCTCTTTTTAGCTAATTGGCTAAGCGTTCAGAAATACGAGGAAGTGAGTGGGCTGCTGTCTGGGAGAGCCATGGATCACCAACAGACATACAGGATGTCTAAACCCTTTCCACAACTGCATTCACATTCTAAATGTCAATTAGGGCATTAAAATTAATGACACTGCCTTGTTGTTGAAACTATGTCAAGCCTAATGATTTTTCAAAGGGAGATGCTTGAAAAGGTTTGTTCACCTGTGTTATGTGGAAAGTGAACATATTTCAGAAAACAATACAGCACTCCCTTCTGGGCTGGAATGTTTTCTAATTTGCTTAGTTGGAGTATTAATGATCTTATATTGGCACAGAATAATGGTTGTGCTTCATGTTGAGTCAGATGAATAAGTAAGAAAGAGCTTGCATTTAGTTGATGCTTTTCATTACTTCAGACTATACCAAAGTACACGAGAGCATGAAGTACTTCTTGACATGTAGCTGCTTTTGTACGGAAGCAAATGCACTTGCCAACTTGCTTACTTGGTTTCACTCAAAAGTAAGATAATGAACGCAATCTATTCATTGCGTTTGCAGGCTGAGATAACTGTTGGCCAGGCTACAAATAGTGCTGTGAAATTTTAACATCCACCTGTGATGACAGATGGTTCGATCTTTTTAAGTGAAGGATAGCACCACAAACAGCGTAGCACTTATGACATAGACTGTATGCTGAATTTTCTAATGAGGCCTTAAACCCATGACGATAAGGCTGAGAGTTGATGCTAATGCTAACACCAGAAATTTCAATTGAAGTGCATATTTATTAGATTGTAAAGTAGACAAGCAAGACATTGGAAGAATGCAGCAAGCCAGGCAACATCAGGAGGTGAAGTCAACGTTTTGGGTATAACCCTTCTTCAGGAATGGAGTTGGAGGTGGGGTGGGGTGCAGGTTTGAGTGAGGAGAGGGATGATAGTGGTAGATGAACATAGGTGGGGGTGCGATCTGGTTGGTCGATGGGAGGAATGAATCCAACTGATGGCTGGAAGGAAGGGTCTGTAGGTGGAGTGGAAGGGAGTTGGGGAATGGATGGGGAGATTATTTGAAATTGGAGAACTCCATATTGAGTCCTCCAGGCTGTAAGCAGCCCAGGTGGAAGATAAGGTCTTCCTCCAATCTGCGATTTGATTTCACTGTGGCAATAGAGGAGCCCTCCACTGTACCACCTCCATTACTTGCTATTATGGACTAGGCCAGGCCTCTCAAAACATTCTTAAGCAGGCAACCCAGACTGTAATTTTGCTATTTGTTTTGGTAAGTGTATGGTGAAAATTACCTGGCTTAAGTTAGCTAGGTTGACTCCCAAATTTTAAAACAGATAAAATCTTATTCGCAGAATTATGGAATGAAACAGAATACAGAATACCCACAGAACTCAATTTATCCAAACTAGACTTAATTATACTATTCTGAAAATATACAACAGTCCCAAAAAACAAACCCCTTAAACATAGAGTAAAACTGAAACAGAGGCTGACAGATTGAGGTTAGAAGGGCAGAAGGAAAGAGAGTACAGCAGCCTTCAGTATTTAGCACTGACCACTCCCCTTTCATTATATAGGTCACTTCTAAAACATGAAAGTTTTGGCCTAAAGTGTCTCATGTTTACGTATAAACAAAAAAGTCTCTCAGGTAAACCCTTTGATCTCTGTACCAAACCAGTCATTTTGGAGCCTGGATTGTTTTATGACCATTCTAAAAAAAAACCAAGGACACAGTATCCTTGAGAAAAGGAACAGCTTTGTGACACCTCCCCCCATTTTAAAAAAAAAAGCACCATCAATATCCAAAGATAGCTTCATTTTTAAAACTCTTCAAAAAAAAAATTGGTTAGTATGCTAAAACACATATATACACTGCACTGACTGTAGTCGAGAGTATGTGCTGGAAAAGCACAGCAGATCAGGCAGGTCCGAGGAGCAGGAGAATCAACATTTCAGGCATAATTCAGGATGATGAAGGGCTTATGCCTGAAACGTTGATTCTCCTGTTCCTTAGATGCTGCCTGACCTGCTGTGCTTTTCCAGCACTACACTCTTGACTCTGATCTCCAGGATCTGCAGTCCTCACTTTCTCCAACACTGACTATACACATGCAGATATGCACAACCACATTCAAATTCAGGCCATGGCACACCTGCCACCGAACACCTCCGTATCTCATTTGAGTCTCGACATCACATCGGCAATCATGTTTTCACGACCTGCCACTTGCACAATTGTCAAATTGAATGGCTGCAACAACAAGCTCCATCCAAACAGTCTGGCATTTATGTCCTTAAATTTTTTCACAAATGTCAATGGATATGATCAATGTATACAATTGTCTCCGATGCATTGTTGGTAATATAAACGCTAAAATGTCATAATGCCAACACTAAGCTCAAAGTCTCTTTCTTCACCATTGAATATTTGTTGATGAACGTTCAACTTCCTGGATAAATACTCGATCGATCTTTCTATCCCCTCGTCATCCTCATGTAGGACCACCACACGACACCCACATCACTGGCATTGATAGCCATCTTGAAAGGATTCGTGTAATCAGGTGATGCTCATACTGGGGCAGTGATTAACACAGGTTTTAAGCTGTCAAATGCCTTTTAATAGTCCGTTGTCCACAAAAACTACTTGATGTTTTTTAACAGTTCGGTGAGTGGAGCACAAACTTTCAATAAAATCCACTCAATCACAGTAAACACAGTACTGCTTTTTTTTTTGTCAACAGTGTGGGAAACTCCCCAATTACTTTTGTTTTCACATCCCCAGAGGCCATTTGTCCATGTCCGAAAACATGGCAAATTCACTTTTAGCTAGGTTTACCACCAAGCCTGCCTTCCGAAATCGATTAAACAAGTCTGATAAATGTTGTAAATGTTCCTTCCATGAGTGACTAAAAATCACTCGGTCATCAATATGCACCATACACTTGGGTAATCCGGTGTTATGGACTAGGCCAGACCACTCAAAGCACTCTGAAACAGGCAGCCCAGACCATAACTTTGCAATTTATTTCGGTAAATGTACAGTGAAAATTACCTGAATTACATTAGCGAGGTTGACTACCAGCTTTAAAACGGACAAAAATTTGTTTCACAAAATTACACAATGAATCACAAAGAACAGAATAAAGAACGCCTTCAGAACTCAGTCTATCCAAACTAGATTTAAGTATGCTGTTCCAAATATGCACAACAGTCTCAATAAGCAAACCCCTTTTAAAACACAGTACAAAAAAAAGGATCAGCACTTACAGGTTGAAGGTAGAAGGGCAGAAGAGAGTTTCCACGCAGCTCACTGTTGAACTCCTAACCAGTTCAGGACTGAACTAAACTGCTCAGCTCAGCTAGAGAGCTGACCGCTCCCCTTTCATTATACAGGGGTTCACTTCTAAAACATGACTACTTGGGCCTGAAGTCCCATCTGTTTACATATAAGCAAAAGGCCTCTCAACATCCTTTTCATCTCTGTACTAAACCAGTCTGATCAGAGCCCGGCCTGGTTTATTACCCCTCTGAAAAAAATCAAAGAAAGAGTCTCCTTGAGCCAAAGAACAGCTTTTAGTCAAAACAAAAGGCACTAGCTTTGTCTCTGAAATGTGGCTGGAGCATTTTTTCTACCAAATGGCATAACTTTGAACTGATACAGTCCATTTGGTGTTACGAAAGCTGAAATTGCCTTTGCTTTTTTTGACAAAGATACCTGTCTGTAGCCTTTGAGCAAATTCAACTTAGAAATGGAAGTTGCTTGTCTCACCTTTTCGACAGTCCTCCAAACACAGAATTGAATATGCATCAGTCTTTGTAACAGCATTGACAGCCCACACAACTGCTGGGTACCATCTGGCTTTGGCATCATGACTATGGGTGAGCTCCAGTCACTGTAACTCATTTTGATTATGTTATCTTGGAGCATGTGTTCTATCTCCTTCTGAACCTGTGCCAATTTAGAGGGTAATGCCTATAAGGATGTTGCTTAATCAGAACAGCATCTCCTATATCTACATCATGCACAATCAGATTAGTACTTCCCAGCTTATTTCTGCATATCTCCCCATGTGATAGTAATTACTTATTTCAGGTCATTTCGTTTTTCTTGTGGAAGGTAACTCAATAAATTATCCCAATTTTTGACAGTTCTTCATTGTCCAGTTTGATTTGAGGTATGTCCGATTCAGAATCCTCTGAAACCAAAAGAGAGAGTGCTGAAAAATCTCAGCAGGTCTGGCAGCATCTGGAAGGAGAGAAAAGAGCTGACGTTTCGAGTCTAACTGACCTTTTGTCAAAGAGTTAGACTCAACGTCAGCTCTTTTCTCTCCTTACAGATGCTGCCAGACCTGCTGAGATTTTCCAGCATCCTCTCTCTTGGTTTCAGATTCCAGCATCCGCAGTAATTTTGCTTTTATTCAGAATCCTCTGAACTTGGTTCTTCTTCTCGGTTGTAATCATTACCACCTTCTCCTTTTGCTTTCCTTCTCTGTCAAAATACCTTATGAGCATATTCACATGACATACTCGGTGAGATTTCTTCCTGTCTGGAGTGCGCATAAAATAGTTCACCTCACTCAATTTCCCCTCAATTTGATAAGACCCACTAAACCTTGCTTTTCAAAGTTCACCTATTACAGGAAATAACACCAATACCTTATCCCTAATGGCAAAATAGAGAATTTTTGATTTCTTGTCCGATTTTTGCTTCATTGTATGCTATGATACTTTTAATTGCTCTAATTAGTTGTTCTCTAAAACTTGACACAGTCCAAATAGGTGGTCTCTGAATTCTGACTTATCAATATCCCCTTAAACAATTTTAACAGTTCTCTTACTTCATGCCCAAAAGTTAATTCAAATGGACTGAATTTGGTGGATTCATTTAGAGTCTTAGGGATGTACAGCACGGAAACAGACCCTTTGGTGGTACTTGCCAATGCTGACCAGATGTCCCAACTCAGTCTAGTCCCACCTGCCAGCGCCTGGCCCATATCCCTCCAAACCCTTCCTATTCATATACCCATCCAGATGTTTATTAAATGTAGCAATTCTACCAGCCTCCACTTCCTCTGGCAGCTCATTCCATACATGTACTACCCTCTGAGTGAAAAGGTTGCCCCTTAGATCTCTCTTACATCTTTTCCCTCTCACCCTAAACCTATGCTCTCTAGTTCTGGACTACCCCACCCCAGGGAAAAGACTTTGTCTATTTATCCCATCCATGCCCCTCATGATTTTATAAACCTTGATAAGGTCACCCCTCAACCTCTGACACTCCAGGGAAAACAGCACCAGCATATTCAAGCCCTCCCTGTAGCTCAAATCCTCCAACTCTGGCAGCATCCTTAAATCTTTTCTGAACCCTTTCAAGTTTCAAGGAGACCAGAATTGCACGCAATATTCCAACAGTGGCCGAACCAATGTCCTGTGCAATGCAACATGACCTCCCAACTCCTGTACTCAATACTCTGACCAATAAAGAAAAGCATACCAAACGCCGCCTTCATTATCCTATCTACCTGCGACTATTTGCAAGGAGCTATGAACCTGCACTCCAAGGTCTCTTTGTTCAGCAGCACTCCCCAGGACCTTACCATTAAGTGTATAAGTCCTGCTAAGATTTGCTTTCCCAAAATGCAGCACCTCATATTTATCTAAATTAAACTCCATCTGCCACTCTTCGGCCCATTGGCCCATCTGATCAGGATCCCGTTGTAATCCGAGGTAACCCTCTTCGCTGTCCACTGCACCTCCAATTTTGATGTCATCTGCAAACTTACTAACTATACCTCGTATGCTCACATCCAAATCATTTATATAAATGGCGAAAAGTAGTGGAGCCAGCACCGATCCTTATGGCACTCCACTGGTCACAGGCCTCCATTCTGAAAAACAACCCTCCACCACCATACTCTGTCTTTGACCTTTTGAGTCAGTTCTGTATCCAAATGGCTAGTTCTCCCTATATTCCATGAGATGTAACCTTGCTTACCAGTCTCCCAAGGGAAGCCTTGTTGAACGCCTTACTGAAGTCCATATTAATCACATCTACTGCTCTGCCCTCATCAATCCTGTTTTATCTTTGATGGCAAAAAGCACAAACACAGCTCCCTTATCCTAATCCTGACAATCAGCCCTCAACATGGTCTTTAATGTTTTATGCCACCTTTCTCGCACTCTCTGCGATTTTGGATGGTATGCAGTGGATTTGAATTGTTTTATTTCCACATTATCCATAACCTCCTTGAATAGTTTGGATGTGACTTTTGACCCTTGATCTGACTGGATCTCTATTGGTAGTCCGTATCTAGTAAATAAAAAAATTCTACAACCCTTTTAGCAGTGATATTCTGTAATGAGACTGCCTTGGGAAATCTAGTCGATACATCCATTGTTGTTAATAAATACTTATTCCCACTTTCTTTGAGGTCAGGACCTATACAATCAATAAAGACTCTTGTGAAAGGTTCCTCGAATGCTGGAATAGGTATTAAAGGTGCAGGTTTTATTACTGCCTGTAGTTTTCCGATCATTGGAAGGATGTTGTGAGACTTGTAAGTCTTTTCTTAATGCTTTCAAGGGTATTGTCAAGGTTGGAGGATTTGAGCTATAGGGAGAGGCTGCATAGGCTAGGGCTGTTTTCCCTAGAGCGTTGGAAGTTGAGGGGTGGTGACCCTATCAAGGTTTATAAAATCATGAGGGGCTCAGATAGGATAAATAGACAGTATTTTCCCTGAGGTGGGGTAGTTCCGAACTACAGGGCATAGGTTTGGGGTGAGAGGGGAAATATGTAAAAGAGACCTGAGGGGCAACATTTTCACGCGTGTATGGAATGAGCTGTCTGAGGAAGTGGTGGAAGTTAGTACAATTGCAAATTTAAAAGGCATCTGGATGGGTATATTAATAGGAAGGTTTTGGAGGGATATGGGCTGGATGCTTGCGAATGGGACTAGATTGGGTAGGGATATCTAGTCGACATGGACAAGTTGAGCCGAAGGGTCTGTTTCCGTGCTGTATATCTCAATCATTTGTTAAGTCAGAACACACAGGGATGCACTCATTCTCCTTCTGTGTATGCCTTGTGATCCAACTGCTTTAAGTTCTTATCTTTCTGTTGTAACTCAATACGTTTAGCAGAGCTGAAGATACTTGCATGTTTATCTATTTACTCCTGTTCTGTCCACTTATCTGATCAAAAATAAACTTTGATAATGCTATTTCAGCTTCCTTATCTGTGCCTTTTGATCTGTCCTGCTTCAGCTAGTGACTCTGCGATCTCTTTAAAACACAATCTGGGAAGATTGCTGGATAAACATCCTACATTGCTTTAGTTGCCTGCATCTCCACTGGCTTTTCAACTGGAGTAGGCAGCATGCCTACTGGTGAATCAGCTATATCATTTGCAAGGACAAATTGTATTCTTGGAGCTTGTCCAGTACTCCTATCACAAATTTTCCACTCCTTTCTGTACACTAGTTTAGCCATTTTTTTTTCAAAATTAGATGAATAAAGGCTGCCACATCCTTCTCAGCAAATTTAGGCAATGCTTGAACATAAGCAGTTTCTTGCTAGGCTTTTGCCCACCATGTATTCATCCCCACTCTCTTCCTCACTAGACTTGTCTCCAGCTTTTTAAGCTGACTTCGCTTTTTAAGTGTCAATTTCTGAAGTTCAAACATACTCTCCTTTTCTTTCTCTTCTGCTTTTAATTGTAACTCACTGTTTCATTTCTGCTGCTCTTTCCTTATCTTTCACCTCTAACTCGAGCTGCTTCATTTGCAATTGAATTCTTGCCATGGCTATAGATCCTGACGGTGTTTCCAGCAAATTTAAGTGCTGAGCTACTGCTGAAATCATCACATCTTTCCTCATATTAGGAGGTAGCTTCAACACCAGCTTGTCTATAACTCCTTATTCACTTTTTGTTACACTTCCAATGTCACCTTGTCTACCTCCACAAAACTCTCGGTGACTGAAAGAGCTATTGCTATCCCAAGCTTTGTCTACCCAACCAAACCAACACCTGAAATAAAGCCACTAGCATCTACCACTCACTGTTTAAATCCCACAAAGAATCCCCAATCTGTTATGGACTAGGCCAGACCACTCAAAGCATTATCACGCAGGCAGTCCAGACCGTAACTTTGCTATTTGTTTTGCTAAGTGTATTGTGAAAATTAGCCAGAGTAAATTAGCTAGGTTGACTACCATGTTTTAAACAGAAAAATTACTCCCAAAATTACAGAATGAAACGCAAAAAATGGAAAATAGAATACCGGCAGAACTCGGACTAGACAGACTAGACTTATGGTGCTCTGAAAATACGCAAGTCTCAAAAAAACAAACCCCTTAAACGTAGAGTAAAACTGAAACAGAGGCTGACAAGTCAAAATTAGAAGGGCAGAAGGAAAGAGAGTTGAGCAGCCTGTTTCTGTCTCAGCCCACAGCTGAACTGACTCAAAACGAGGCTTCAGCTTTTAGGACTGATCGCTCCCTTTTCATTATACAGGTCATTTCTAAAACATGAAAGCTTTGGACTAAAGTCTCATCTGTATATGTATAAACAAAAAGGTCTCTCATTAAACCCTTTGATCTCTGTACCAAACCAGTCGTTCGGAGCCTGGACTGTTTTACGACCCCACTGAAAAAAAACCAAGGACACCGTATCCTCGAGAAAAGGAACAGCTTTTAGAGAAAACGACCAGCTTCGTGACACCGCTGCACGGCTGTCAACACCCCTCCACCGCCCCAAACATATTCAAGACAGGGACCCCTTTGTCCTCACTTTCCACCCCAACAGCTGCAGCATTCAACGTACCATCCGCAAACACTTCTACTAACTCCAATTAGACCCCACCACCCAGAACATCTTCCCCTGCCCACCCCGTCTGCCTGCTGTAAGGACCGTTGCCTTCACCACTGATTGGTTCATGCCACATTCCCTACCAACCTTCGCAAAAGCCTCTGGTACCTGCTTCTGCAACTGTAAAAGTTGGAAAACCTGCCGGCACTCCATCTGTCTCACCTCTAACCAGGCCCCTAAACAATCCTTCCAGGTGAAAGAGGTTCACCTGCATCTCCTCCAACCTAGTTTCCTGAATCCTGTGCTCCTGATGTGGTCTCCTCTACGTCAGTGAGACCAAATGTAAACTAAAGGAACATTTTGCTGAGCATTTCAGCCAGGCATGTAAGAGCTAGCCTGACCTCCCAGTCACTGCCCATTTCAAATCTCTTCCCACTCTCAACATTTCATCCTTGGCCTCCTCTATTACCACAATGAAACAGACCGCAATTTGGAGGAACAACACTTTATCTTCAGCCTGAGCAGGCCACAAACCAGAGGACACATCATTGAGTTCTCCAGTTTCAAATAACCTTCCCACCTGACTCTCTTTCCAGCCCTGCCTTCTCCTTTCTATTCCACCGACTGACCCTTCCTTCCAGCCACCAACCGGATTAATTCCTCCCATCAACCAACCAGGTCATACCCACCACCTGTGTTCACCTAACACTGCCTCACTATTCTGCCCCTCTCCCCACCCAAACCCCCTCCCCTTTATCTACAGCTCCCCCTTCTCTTCCCCCTCCACCTCCATTCCTGACAAAGGTTTTTACCTGAAATGTTGACTTCTCCCCCTCCTGATGCTATATGGCTTGCTATGTTCTTCCTACTTCCTACTTGTCTACTTTGGATCACAGCATCTGCTGTTGTAGAGTCATGGACATGAGCAACATGGAAACTCGTCCATGCTGACCAAATATCCCAACCCAGTCTCGTACCACCTGCCAGCACCCGGTCCATATCCCTCCAAACTCTTCCTATTCGTATACCCATCCAGATGCCTTTTAAATGTTGCAATTCTACCAGCCTTCACCACATCCACTGGCAGTTCATTCCATACACCCTCTGCATGAAAAAGTTGCCCCTTAGGTCTCTTTTATATCTTTCCCCTCTCACCCTAAACCTATGCCCTCTAGTTCTGGACTCCCTGACTTTGTCTATTTATCCTATCCATGTCCCTCATAATTTTATAAACCTTGATAAGGTCACCTCTCAACCTCCAACACTTCAGGGAAAGCAGCCCCAGCATATTCGACCTCTCCCTATAGCTCAAATCCTCCAACCCTGGCAACATCCTTGTAAATCTTTTCTGAACCCTTTCAAGTTTCACAACATCCTTCCGATAGGAAGGAGACCAGAATTGCACGCAATATTCCAAAAGAGGCCCAACAAAAGTCCTGTACAACCGCAACATGACTTCCCAACTCCTATACTCAATGCTCTGACCAATAAAGGAAAGCATATCAAATGCGACCTTCACTATCCTATCTACCTGCGGCTACTTTCATGGAGCTATGAACCTGGACTCCAAGATCTCTTTGTTCATCAACACTCCCCAAGACCTTACCATTAAGTGTACAAATCATGCTAAGATTTGCTTTCCCAAAGTGCAGGACCCCATATTTATCTAAATTAAACTCCATCTGCCACTCCTCAGCACATTGGCCCATCTGATCAAGATCCCATTGTAATTTGAGGTAACCTTCGCTGTCGACTACACCTTCAATTTTGGTGTCATCTGCAAACTTACTAACTATACCTCTTATGCTCACATCCAAAACATTTATGTAAATGACAAAAAGTAGTGGATCCAGCACCGATCCTTGTGGCACTTCACTGGTCACTGGCCTCCAGTCTGAAAAACAACCCTCCACTACCACCCTCTGTCTTCTACCTTTGAGCCAGTTCTGTATCCAAATGGCTAGTTCTCTCTCTGTTCAGTGAGATCTAACCTTGCTAACCAGTCTCCCATGGGGAACCTTGTTGAACACCTTACTGAAGTCTATACAGATCAGTCCTCACTTTCTCCTTCTATACAGATCATGTCCACTGCTCTGCCCTCATCAATCCTCTTTGTTACTTCTTCAAAAAACTCAATCAAGTTTGTGAGAAATGATTTCTCATGCACAAAGACATGTTGACTATCCCTAATCAGTCCTTGCCTTTCCAAATACATGTACATCCTGTCCCTCAGGATTTCTTCCAAACACCTGCCCACCACTGATGTCAGGCTTACTAGTCTATAGTTCCCTGGCTTGTCCTTACCACCTTTCTTAAACAGTGGCACCGCGTTAGCCAACCTCCAGTCTTCTGGCACTTCACGTGTGACTATCGATGATACAAATATCTCAGCCAGGGGGCCAGCAATCACTTCCCCAGCTTCCCACAGAGTCCACCTGATCAGGTCCTAGGGATGTATCCAATTGTATGTGTTTCAAGACATCCAGCACTTCCTCCCCAGTAATAGGGCATTTTTGAAGATGTCACTATCTATTTCCCTACATTCTATCTTCCACATACCACTGTAAATACTGATACAAAATACTGATTTAGTATCTTCCCCATCCTCTGCAGCTCTACACAAAGGCTGCCTTGCTGACCTTTGAGGGGTCCTATTCTCTCTCTAGTTACACTTTTGTTCTTAATGTATTTATAAAAACTCTTTGGATTCTCCTAACGTTATTTGTCAAAGCTATCTCATGCCCCCTTTTGGCCCTCCTGATTTCTCTAAAGTATACTCCTACTGCCTTTATACTCTTCAAAGAATTCACTCGATCTCTCCTGTCTTACACCTGATGTATGCTTCCTTCTTTTTCTTAATCAAACCCTCAATTTCTTTATTCCGTGCACCTACCAGCCTTTCCGTTTACCCTAACAGGAATATACGGTGCCTGGATTCTCATTATCTTATTTCTGAAGTCTTCCCATTTTCCAGCCGTCCCTTTACCTGCGAACATCTGCCCCCAATCAGCTTTTGAAAGTTCTTGCCTAATACTTTCAAAATTAATCTTCCTCCAATTGTGAACTTCAACTTTCAGATCTGGTCTGTTCTTTTCCATCACTATTTTAAAACTAATAGAATTATGGTTGTTGGCCCCAAAGTGCTCACCTCAGTCACCTGCCCTGCCTTATTTCCCAAGAGCAGGTCAAGTTTTGCACCTTCTCCTGTAGATACATCCACATACTGAATCAGAAAATTTTCTTGTACACACTTTACAGATTCCTCTCCATCTAAACCCATAACACCATGGCAGTCACAATCTATGTTTGCAAAGTTAAAATCCCCTACTATTCTTACAGATATCTGAGCTCTCCTTACAAATTTGTTTCTCAATTTCCCACTGACTATTAGGCGCTCTATAATACGATCCCAATAAGGTGATCATGTTCTTTTGTCTCTCACCATATTTATTAAATTAGCAAACAAGGGATTAGCTGCTGAATATTGAAATAAAGTCTCAAATTTTGTACTGCTTAAACTCAAGCCGCACTTATGCAGTGGCTGAGTACTTCACTGGAACAGCCAACTATAAATCTAGTGGCTACTTGCTGTCCTCTCCATCCATCCGTATCACATTGCGCAATCCAGACTAAAACTAAAATTCACTTGCAACCAAAAAAAAATTTGCAGACAAAATTAGTGAGGCAACTGTTGAAATAGTTAAATGATCTAAACTGTTGCGAAGTAATAGCTTTAGTTTCGGTAAATTTGAAAACAAGGGCAGTTTCTCTTTTAAAATGATGTCGATGCGAACATGACTACAATGCTTTAATTGTCTTGTACGGAATAGTTTGTTGCAAACAGTATGTTTAAGATATTTTTAAAAAGTCCCGTGGTTCATGTACATTTTTCTAGAACTTTAAAGGCAGATTTTATCACTCAAGATTGAATTTTTTTCAACAAACATATAACTGTTTACTGTTGATGATTATTGTTGATGATTATTAACTGTTGATGATTATTAAGGGAATGACAGGTGAACATTAGTTTCTTAGCTATTTGAAGCTTTATTTTACTTCTTACACTTGTCTGACCCAAGTTAATGGGTAAGCCCTTCCCGATGAAGGGCTTATGCCCGACATGTTGATTCTCTTGCTCCTCTGAAGTTCATGCCTGATTTTCACATTCCTGTTTTCTTCGGGGACAATTATTCCATCTAACTTCTTCAAACAAAATTGTCTGTATCCTAAATAATCTGAAAATCAGGTAGCCTGTGTGGAACTGGGAGACTATTTTCAATTAATTTTTAAAATTTTAATAATAGCATTTCTTGTGTATTTCTGGTGATATATATTGCAATGGTTTCCCCTTAAAAATGTTTAATACCAAATTATTTTAAAACATTTTCTTCCTGGCATTATTCAGTTTGACCTTTGCTCAGTTGAAGATGAGTACCGCGACATTTTTGGAACTGCACACCAGGTTTAATTGTATGTTGCTGTTATTTGCAAATTTTAGCATTTGACTAATGTATTTTAATTAGCATTTAGCCACTGTTGTGACAACAATGATATTTGGGTGGAAGTAAGTCATTGTGTATCTCCAGCCCCTTAAGAATTAAACCGAGAATAAATTAACAAGTTAATATAAGTGCAGATAAGGCTGCTTTATTTGCATTTTAATTGTTTAGATTAAGTTGGAAATGCCAGAATCTTTAAAGTCACTCTTCCAGTAACTTTTAATGTTCACTTTATTTTGCAGAATGAATGATTAGATGGGCAATTATGTAAAGTTTTGTAAATTAACTTTTATATGTTAACAGAAATTTTGATGTGAGCATAAACAGCATTTAGTTGCTAGGAAATGTGTGAAATCGAGCATATGAATGACAAGTGTTCATTTGAGGAGATAAATTTTATTGGAGTGTATAGTTTCCCAAATTATAATTTAATTCTTAATGCTAATCTAATTTGCCTGCAATTTAAATTTGCATTTCTTTACTTGGTCAGACCAAGATGAATAGTTGAACACATTTGTTTTTCAGGCTTCTCAGACAACATAAACCACTTGGACTGCTAGCTAGTAGTTGTAAAATTGCTAATGGTAAAGATCATAAACTGATTTTCTTAAATATAACAGCAGTTTCTCTATTTTAAAATGCTTTATCATAGTTGCAGGATAGGCTTTCATCTTGAATTAGTCATCCCAAGTATTTTTTACATTGTTTTGCCATTGTGTTGTGAATTTTTGTCTTTGGTAATTTTCTGCGTTGTAAGCCTGCAATCTTACTTTGAATGTTCGGAGGTGATGTCTTGAACTATGTAGGATGTTTTGCTCAGATAATGAAATGGGAAGAGTGATTAACATGTATCTTGTGCTCTTCATCTTGAGGTATTAATACAAAAATTTACTTGGAATATTTATGGTGTTGGTAATTCTGTCTGAAATGTGGAAGTAATGGGCTAAACGACTTGTCTTTTTATGCTTGCTGTGTGAAGACCAAATTCCTCCTTGGTTGAGGAACATGGGTGATGAGTGAGAGTCATTAGTCATTCGGCACAGTAACAGAACATTCAATCCAACCAGTCTATACCGACCATAATCCTGAATTAAACCATTATAAGGACGTCTTAAATATGTCCCTTATTCTTCAAAGCTCCCACCCTAGGAAAAAGACACCTGTCATTTATTCACCTTATCTATACCATTATTTTATAAACCTCTATAAGGTCACCTCTCAACCTCGTACACTTCAGTGAAAAACAAATTCCCAGCCTATCCAGCCTCTCCTTATAACTCAAACCTTCCATTCCTGGTAACTTCCTGGAAAATCTTTTTCTGAGCCTTCTCCAGCTTAATAATATCCTTCCAAAAAATAGGGTAACCAGACTGGACACAGTAATCCAGAAGAGGCCTCACTAACCCTAACCCATCCCAACTCATACTCATAGGTCTGAGCAATGAGGGCAAGCATGACAAAGCTGCCTTAATCATCATAACTTTAGATTAGATTACCTACAGTGTGGAAACAGGCCCTTTGGCCCAACCAATCCACACCGACCCTCCGAAGAGTAATCCACTCAGACCTGTTTCCCCTCTGACTAATGCTTTGCCCTCTGACTAATGCACCTAATGTTATGGGCAATTTAGTATGGCCAGTTCACCTGACTTGCACATCTTTGGACTGTGGGAGGGAACTGGAGCACCCGGAGGAAACTCACGCAGACACGGGGAGAATGTGCAAACTCCACACCTCTGATCCTGGTGTGGAGGCAGAAGTGCTAGCCACTGAGCCACCCTATGTGGTGCAAACGTCAAAGAATTATGTACCTGAATCTTAAGTCTCTTTGTTCTACAACACAGGCTAAGACTCTACTTACAGTTGTGTAAGCCTTGTCTTTGATTTTACCGAAATGTAATACCTCACACTTATCCAAATTAAACTCCATTTGCCACTCTTCGGCCCATTGACCCAATTGAAGATAAGGAAACGAGTCTCAGTTTAAGGCAGTGCTTTAGAGAAAGCATAGAGTGAATGCTTATAAAGTTCCCACGGCTTTTAAACTTAAACCAACACAGCAATGGTAAGTTGGGTTTTCCAAGGAGTCACAAGTCTCATTCCAAGAAATGTTGAATATTATTTCTTTATTTTCCATTGGATTCCAAGTACCATGTAGGGATAACAAACAACTTGCCACTGTTTTACATAATAAATTGTGTTTATGAATTTTCAGTGAAAACAAAGTTTTAATTTTTGAGGATAATGGGCTTTGATATAAATGATATTTTAGTTGGGGGATTAGTGGTACTGATCTGGGTGGATGTGTAGAATGTATAGATTCAGAAGATGATGGGACTTAAATAAAAAAAGTCATCTTTGATCACAAGCAAGCTCACGTCCATCTACTGATGATCCATTTGTCCAATGCAAAATGAATTGTCCAAAATTGCTAATTTTGAGAGAGGAGTACTCCTGCTTAAAATAGGAAAAGCAACCTAGTAATTTGCCCTACATCTTCAACATTCTACAGGTCAGTATCCTAAAGTGTAAAGGTTGCTCAAGTCAACAATTTGAGCAGTCCAACAAGATTGGTAATGGAGAAAACTTGTCAATGGAACAGATGTGGAGGAAGGAGAGATCAGGATTGGGTAGCATACAGAGTTCTACATTCTTGGGTTTGGCCTGATATGACACATCACAGAAGCTAATTGCAAACCCATCTGGGGAGTATCCTCAATTCTAAGTTGAGTAAGCAAAGGTTCCCTGAAGGTGACATTTAGCTGAAGTAGATTTCAGTTCTGAGACTTTAAAGACCAGTTCAGAAATCCAATCCTTGGATGTATAATTACTTTGTTCATACTAAATCTTGTGCAAATTGGATATGAATTCTTTGCTGTGACCAGTGAAATAGTCCAGTTTTAATTTAATAATGCTATACCAATCTGATTTTTAAAAAAAGTGATATTAGACGATAGTGAATGCTAGAAGTCTTGTATTCTGGAAAAGCTTAGCAGCAGTGTGTACCACCTACAAAATGTACTGCAGAAATTCAGCAAGTCTCCACGGACAGCACTTTTTTGAAATTCATAACTGTCACCATCTAGAAGGACAAAAGCTGCAGATACGTAGGGGGACGCAATCACCTGAAAATTCTCCTTCAAGTCACATCTCATCCTGACTTGGAAGTATATTGCTGTTCCTTCACTGTTGTGGGTCAAACTCGTGGAACACACTCAATATTTTAGGTCTACTGACGGTAAATGAACTGCAGTGGTTCAAAAAGGCATTTCACTGCCATATTGTCAAGGATAGTTAAAATGGGCTGTAACTGCTGGCCCAACCAGTGAAGCTCTCAATCCCCTAACTGAATAAGGAAGTTGAACTGTAATGGCTAAATACTTTCTTTCAAGCTTATTTTTTTCAATAGAATTTTGTTGTTTATTATTTCTTATCCTAGTAATGGTCTTTGCAAAAAAGGTTTTTGTAGCCACTTTGAGAATATTTCTAATTGGCATAATTGTTTTTTTTTTGAAGGAACCTGAATCCACGCAATTTTGAAGTAACTCATGATTGTGGTCCTTTAGGTTGTGAACTTAAAGTTTGGTTTTATCAGGACAGTAATATGTCTCAATTTTGAAAAAAGTGAAATATATTGAGGAATTAATTGTATATTTCATAACTAGATATGTTCTCAATATTCTTGAACCCCAGAAATTTATAGGAAAAGATACCAGAGGGCTTATTTTTTCATTGCAAATGCTTACCTGAATCTATGCATGCTTCATGAAATCAATACCAATCACATGATCCTAGGATTTTCCACTAGTTTCTAAAAACGATAGCCATGTTTCTCTCATTTAAAGGAGGAGGAGAGAGCATTGTCAAATGACAGAGCATTATTGTTTTGTGAAGCAGTGGATTTATTTTTATCAAAGAGTACTTTATTTGGCATTTTCCTTGGAGAAACAAAGATATGAACATCTGTTATACTTGGAAAGATCAAAATATGTATAGTGCAACAAGTTCCAATCTCATCTTTTACTATAGGAACACATTGCATAATGTTTCATGTGGCATAATGTGAAAATAAACATTTAGCCAAAGGAGGGAATATTAACAGGACTGGCTACAAGATTGGTCAGAAACATGTTTTAAAAGAATCTTGCAGGAGGAAAGCAAATTGAAGAGACTCTGGACAGAATTCAAGGGCTTTGAATCCAAAAGGTTGAAGACAAGACTTCTCGTGGTGATGTAGATGGAGTTAGGGCGATTTACATACTCCGTTGGAAAAATGTGGAGTTTTCAAGGAGTGTTGGACAAGGTTACAGAGAGAAGGAATGGACGAAGGCCTTAAAGGAGTTGGGGCGACAGGATGAGGATTTTAAAATGGAGATGTTGAATTGCTGGGTGCTATTCTACATCAGCAAACATGGGGATGACAGATGAGTGGGACTTGATGCAGATTATGATATGAGCAGTAAAGTTTTGGATGAGCAAAAATTTGAGCAGGATGGAGGATGGGAGGCTGCTGTGGAGAACACATAATCTAGCATGAAGTTGACAGAAACACTGATCAAGGTTTTAGTTGGTGTTGAAACAGGAGCCAAATGGATAATATTAAAACAATAGAAAAAGGTGTTTATGATGTCAAATTTATGGAGAGTGATACATGTACTGTAAGTTGTATACTTGAACAATGTAAATTGAGTATTGTTCCACTTTGCAGGGAAGAAAGTCCTGCTTTTCATGTAGAATGCCCTGTCAGGCAAGGGATCTTTAATATTTGTCCAATTTTATCATTAATTTAGGTAGAGAATCACTCCATCCCATTTTGAAGCAGATTTTAAAAAATAAGACTCTAGTGCTGCTGAAAATTTCAATTTTTGATATTGTAATGTCAGCAAGTACATTATTCACAAAAATAGTTTACTACTTTTAAACTTGAATGAACAAAGGTTTTTGAAATAGTTCAAAATACTGGGCTGAGCCCATTTGCATTGAGGATCTGACTTACACACTAATACAATTGAGTGAAGGCACTTCAAAATACAAATTCAGCACTGTGAGAAGAGGTAAATTGTTTGTCTCCTTAAAACAATTGTTGTTCCCTTGCTCGCCAGAATCTATGTGAAGGCTACTGTAAGGTAAATTGGAAAAATGTGGAGCACAAAATTACAATCCATCAAAAAAAGCCACTAGAATTCTTGCCTTATTAAAATAACTTATTATTTCTATATTGAGGCAGATGGGTTTTTACAAAGTAGCCTTGTTCTATTTTATACATAAAATGTAGATTTATCAGTGTGTATTGTTGGTGTGCCAAATTATTAAAGATAAACCTTTTTAATATTTGTTTAATAGCTCCTGATAGTTAATACATATATTCATGTAGTGCTAGTTTAATGATTGCATATTTCAGTGAAGGTGGAGTCAGAGGTAGGGTAGTGAAGAAGGCAGTTTGTACAGTTGCCTTTATTGTTCAGTGCATTGAGTTTAGGATTTGAGAGGTCATGATGCAGCTGTACACTACATTGGTTAGGTCATTTTTGGAATAGTGTATCAGTTCTGGTCTCTCTGCAGTAGGAGAGATATTAAACTTGGAAGGGTGCAGAAAAGATTAACAAGGATGTCGCTAGGGTTGGAAGGTTTGAGCTATAGGGAGAGGCTAAATAGACCGAGGCTATTTTTCTCTGGAGCATCAGAGGCTGAGGGGTGACCTCATAGAAGTTTATAAAATCATGAGGGACATGGATAGGGTGAAGAGTCAAGGTCTTTTTCCTAGGGAGGGGAGTGCAAAACTAAAAGGCAGAGGTTAAAGGTGAGCGAGGAAAGACTTTAAAAGGGACCTAAGGTGCAATTTTTTCATGCAGAGGATGGTGCACTGAATGAGCTGCTAGGAGAAGTGGAGGAGAATGGTACAATTGCAACATTCAAAAGGCATCTGGATGGGGTTATGAATAGGAAGGATTTAGAGAGATATGGGCCAAAAGCTGGTAAATAGGAGTAGTTTAATGGACAAATTGAGCCATTCCTGATGAAGGACTTATGTCCAAAATGTCGATTTTCCTGCTCCTCGGATGCTATCTGGACTGTGTTTTTCCAGTGCCACACTCTTCGATTCTGATCTCTAGCATCTGCCTTCCACATTTCCTGAGTAGGAGCAAAGGGTCAGTTTCCATGCTGTAACAACTCTGTGACTCTGTGATTGATTGCCTTTTCAAAATTACTTTATTTGTTAAATTTTTCCAAAATTTTGGTTTCACTTTATTTTGGTGAAGCTACAGGTAGTTCTTCTATAACGTGATGGTTGCGTTCTTGTGCAAATCCGCATTATAGAAAAATCACACTTCAGAAACAGTGCTTAGTGTTGGCGATGTAATCGCGTTTACTGCCAACACACATTTTAAAATGTTATGCTTTAGAAAGTGTCCCAAATTTGACAATCACGTTACAGCGAATTAGCGTTAACGAAATGTACGTTAAAGCAGAACAATGTGTAGAAAGATTTAGTTATGTAGTGCCCTTTAACTCTTAAACTTTCATTGCTGTTCCAGAAATAAAAAAGGTTTGAGCAAGAAGAAACTTAAAAGGAAGCAGAAGACTAAGTCCAAAGTGAAAACACGAACAAAGGTGAGTAGATCTATTTCTTGGGTAGTTTGGAAAATAGCAATATTGTGTGGCAACTGGGAATGGCTAATGATTAACAGTACATAGAACATAGAAAAGTACAGCACAGAACAGGCCCTTAGGCCCACAATGTTGTGCCAAGACTTAATCCTAATGTAAAATATAGTAACTTAACCTAAGCACCCCTCAACTCACTGCTATCCATGTGCATGTCCAGCAGTCGCTTAAATGTCCCCAATGATTTCGCTTCCACCACCTCAACTGGCAATGCATTCCATGCATTCACAACTCTCTGCGTAAAGAACCTACCTCTCATGTCTCCTTTATACCTTTCTCCTAATATCTTCAAACTATGACTTCTCCTGCCCTGGGGAAAAGTCTCTGGCTATTGACTCTATCTATTCCCCTCATTATTTTGTTCACCTCGATCAGGTGTCCTCTCTTCCTCTTCTCCAGAGAGAAAAGTCCAAGCTTATTCAACCTTTCTTCATACGGCAAGTCCTCCAGTCCAGGCAGCATCCTGATAAACCTTCTTTGCATCCTCTCCAAAACCTCTATCTTTCCTTTAGTAGGGCGACCAGAACTTATCACCGTATTCCAAGTGTGGTCTCACCAGGGACTTGTAGAGCCGCAACAAAACCACGTGGCTCTTAAACTCGATACCCCTGTTAATGAAAGACAAAGCACCATATGCTTTCTTAGCAACCCTATCCACTTGGGTGGCAACTTTGAGGGATCTATGTACTTGCACACCCAGATCACTCTGTTCCTCCACTCTGCCAAGAATCCTGTCTTTAATCCTATATTCAGCATTCGAGTTCGACCTTCCAAAATGCATCACTTTGCATTTATCCAGGTTGAACACCATCTGCCATTTATCAGCCCAGCTCTGCATCCTGTCTATGTCGCGCTGCAGCCTGCAGTAGCCCTCTATACTATCGACGACACCTCCAACCTTTGTGTCATCTGCAAATTTACTAACCCACCCCTCAACCTCCTCATCCAAGTCATTTATAAAAAGTACAAAGAGTAGAGGCCCAAGAACAGAGCCCTGCGGGACCCCACTCAATACTGTCCTCCAGTCAGAATATCTACAACCACTCTCTGCCTTCTGTCAGCCAGCCAATTCTGAATCGAGATAGCCAAATCTCCCTGTATCCCATACTTCCTGACTTTATGAATGAGCCTACTATGGGGAACCCTATCAAATGCCTTGCTGAAATCCATGTACACTACATCCACTGCTCGACCGTCGTCAACCTGAATTGACACCCCCTCAAAGAATTCAATAAGGTTTGTGAGGCATGACCTGTCCCTCTCGAAGCCATGCTGACTGCCTTTAATTATAATGCAAAGGCACATTTCTAACTGCTGAGGCTCCCTGCGCTAGAATTTTCTCTCTAAAGCTTTCTGCCCCTCCACTATCATTTTTGCTATCTTGACCAATTGCCAAATTGTAAACCATAAGCATAATTTAAAATCCAGGAGTTTGAGGTGGAGCTGAACAGTTATTTTCTCCTCAATTATGTTGTCTCTGTTTGTGTATGAGGAACCCTTTACTTTTTATTAAATATTAATGACCTGAACTTGGGTGCATAGGCTACAACTGAGGTTTGCAGATTAGTACAAAACTCAAATTTGCTAACCAGTCAGGTTGATAACTGACTTGAGAAAAATATAGTCTGGGGAAATTGGCAGACATGATAGAGCAAATGTAATCCTCAAGTGTGAAGTGATAAATTTTGGTTGGAGGAGTGAGGATAGACAATATTAACTGAGATTTTTAACTGGGATGTTGAAGAACAGGAATAGTGAAACCTGATGTGTCTGTATATAGATGTATATGCTCAAATCTTTAAATGTGAGCAGGTACATTGTGAAGGCAGCTTAGATACTATATAGTTTTATTAATAAACCAAGAAAAACAATTAAATTATGTTAAATCTGTAGAGAATACTGGTTTGAATATAATGCTCCACTGAGCACTAAACTTGAGACAGGATACCAAACCTCAGAAGTTGCAGATTTGATTTATTCAGAATAATACTGGGGATAAGAGACTTCAGCTATGTGGAAGGCTCTGGATTCTGGAGTTGTTATTTACAGCAGAAAAGTTTAGGACATTTGTCAAAGTTGCTCAAAATCACAAATAGTTTTGAAAATGGTGAATGGAAAATAGTTTTCAATGACAGAAGGGCAAATAACTAGCAGAACCGCATTGGTCCAAGAAGACTTAGTTAATTTTGTTTGTATGAGGTGAGTTGTTGCATTTAATGCACTGCTGAAAGGGATGGAGAAAGCTTATTTAATAAGAATTTTATAAAGGGAGTTGCATAAACATTTAAATAAAAGGTTTTCAGTGCTTATAGGAAAAGAGCAAAGGAATGGCGCAGGAGCTGACGAACACATAGACGATGATCCAAATACCATCTTTTTGTTTATATGGCATTCTTTGATGCAGTCAGTTAAGTGATTGGGACCATTTACAGTTCAGTTGAAAACAATGTCCTTTTAAATAAGAAGAAGAAATCAAAAATGATTTAGATCTAAATGTTCTTGAGGTTTCTCAAGCAAATTACTTAAGATCATTTCCGACAGTAATTTGACAGCTACATCCTGTTTTGATTAAGCATAATGTGCCTAAAAAAAAAGTTAATGCAATTGCATGCCCAAATAGCATTAAACAATGCTGCTGTGCATACATTGTAATTTTTCTTTAAATTTATAGATGGCTAACGTGCTAATCTTAGTAAAAAGCCATCCTTTACTTTTATGCTCGGAACACTTTTGATGCACTACTTGGATGATTTTACATTGTGTTATGATCTCAGCTATTAGAGTCCTAGAGATGTACAGAACGGAAGTAGACACTTCGGTCCAACTTGTCCATGCCGACCAGATGTCCCAACTCAATCTAGTCCCACCTGTCAGCACCTGACCCATATCCCTCCAAAACCTTCCTATTCATATACCCATCCAAATGCCTCTTAAATGTTGCAATTGTACTAGCCTCCACCACTTCCTCTGGCAGCTCATTCCGTACACGTACCACCCTCTACATGAAAAAGGTCTCTTTTATATCTTTCCCCTTTCACCCTAAACGTATGCCCTCTAGTTCTGGACTCCCCCATCCCAGGGTAAAGACTTTGCCTATTTATCCTATCCATGCTCCTCATGATTTTGTAAACCTCTATAAGGTCACCCCTCAGCCTCCGACGCGCCAGGGAAAACAACCTCAGCCTATTCAGCCTCGCCCTATAGCTCAAATCCTCCAAATCTGGCAACATCCTTGTAAGTCTTTTCTGGACCCTTTCAAGTTTCACAGCATCTTCCCAATACAAAGGAGACCAGAATTGCATGCAATATTCCAACAGTGGTCTAGCCAATGTCCTGTATAGCCGCAACATGACCTCCCAACCTCTGTACTCAATACTCTGACCGATAAAGGAAAGCATACCAAACACCACTTTCACTATCCTATCTACCTGCAACTCCACTTTCAAGAAGCTATGAACCTGTACTCCATGGTCTCTTTGTTCAGCAACACTCCCTAGGACCTTACCATGAACTGTATAAGTCCTGCCAAGATTTGCTTTCCCAAAATGCAGCACCTCATTTATCTAAATTAAACTCCATCTGCCACTTCTCAGCCCATTGGCCCATCTGATCAACTTCCCGTTGTAATCTGAGGTAACCTTTTTTGGTGTTCTCTACATCTCCAATTTTGGGGTCATCACTAAGCATATTTACTAAGCATACCTCTTATGCTTACATCCAAATAATTTCTATAAATGATTAAAATTAGTGGACCCAGAACCGATCCTTGTGGCACTCCACTGGTCACAGGCCTCCAATCTGAAAAACAACCCTCCACCGCCTTCTACCTTTTGAGCCAGTTCTGTATCAAAATGGCTAGTTCTCCCTGTATTCCATGAGATCTAACATGCTCACCAGTCTCCCACGGGGAATCTTGTCAACCGCCTAACTGAAGTCCAGATAGATCACATTTATCACTCTGCCCTCATCAATCCTCTGTTACTACTTCAAAAAAACTCAATCAAGTTTTTGAGACATGATTTCCCACACATGAAGCCATGTTGACTATCCCTAGTCGGTCCTTGCCTTTCCAAATACATGTACATCCTGTCCCTCAGGATTCCCTCCAACAACCTGCCCATCACTGACGTCAGACTCACTGGGCTATAGTTCCCTGGCTTGTCCTTACCACCTTTCTTAAACAGTGGCACCAGGTTAGCCAACCTCCAGTTTTCTGGCACCTCATGTGTGACTATCGATGATACAAATATCTCAGTAAGAGGCCCAGTAATCACTTCGCTAGTTTCCCACAGAGTTCTAGGGTACACTTGATCAGGTCCTGAGGATGTATACACTTTTGTCTTTCAAGGCATCTAACACTTCCTCCTCTGTAATATGGAAATTTTTCAAGATGTCACCATCTATTTCCCTACATTCTATATCTTCCATGTCCTTTTCCACAGTAAATACTGATGCAAAATATTCGTTTAGTATCTGCCCCAACTCCTGCAGCTCCACGCAAAGGCTGCCTTGCTAATCTTTGAGGGGCCCTATTCTCTCCCTAGTTATTTTTTTGTCCTTCATGCATTTATAAAAACCCTTTGGATTCTTCTTAACTTTATTTGCCAACGCTATCTCATGTCCCCTTTTTGCCCTCCTGATTTCCCTCTTAAGTATACTCCGACTGCCTTTACGTTATTCTAAGGATTCACTCGATCTATCCTGCCTATACCTGACATATGTTTCCATTTTTTGACCAAACCCTCAATTTCTTTATTCATCCAGCATTCCCTGTACCTACCAGCCTTTCCTTTCACCCTAACAGGAATATACTGTGTTTAGATTTTCGTTATCTCAATTCTGAAGGCTTCCCATTTTCCAGCCATCCCTTTACCTGCGAACATCTGCCCCAATCAGCTTTTGAAAGTTATTATGGAGAGATCCCAAACTGAAATCTGACTTAGTAGCTCGTGCTTTTTAAAGCTTCTAACAAAGTGAACTTTCACTGAAATAAAAGTGCGGATTTGGTTTTAACAATTAAACAAGTATTATGCAAAAGAAATTTGATAAAATAGAATAAAGTGAACTACTTAAGCATTTCACAAATTTAAACAGTTTGAAATAATATAAAACATGAACCCATTACTCCGAAAAGCATTCCTTTATAGTGCTCACTGGAGAGAGAATTCCCATCTGCCGGGATTAATTTAACTGCGGCTTCAATTCTTTACCTTAAGAATCTGATGGACCCTTCCTTGAATCTTGATTGAACTGAGCTTAGATTTTTCTCAGCTGCAAATAGCTCCTTCAGTGCTTTAACTATAAACACACTTGGTCTGGAACTTTCAAACTAAACTCCTTACATGGAGGTAATCTGTTTCTTAACATTTGTAGCCCAATTCTTTTCATCTTGCACAATTGTTTTATACATCCAGCTTCAGCAAAGACTTATGCAGACTGAAATCCAGAAGCTTTTTCCAAGTTATGAGTGTTTCCATAATCAAAAGAAAAACACAATTTCCAGAACATCCTAAATTGAAAGCCTAATACACAAATGTTTATTTTCTTCACTTTTAGAAATTCTCCCCAATGAAAGCGAATTCTTGTGAGGCTCGAAGAACTATCTCTCAGACTATTTATTTTTAAGAAAAATCCCCACAGCTGTAGAAATACTTACAGGTTAAAAATTAAATTGCTTCAGACAGCGCTTAAAACACACATGGTGCTAATTCACATCCAAGCTCTAAATTAAATTGTTAAAATATGTTAATCACACACCTCATATCAATGTTATCGTGAAATGCTACTTAGTCACAGATTTTGTTGTCATGGGTCAAGGAGTGATGCTCATCATTAATTGGAGTTACAGTTTACCACAGTTTTCTCTGGGCTTGTGTTGTGGATATTGCCAAGTCAGGATGTAGCCACGCCCTTGAAAGGGTACCTGGGACTTGCCTGTGAACCAGACCAGGAATGGTCTGTCTCCTTTAATTGCACTGAAGAATTTTCATTGAGTCTGAAGTTTTGACTCTGGCAGTGTACCTTAACGTGCTATCTTAATGTATGGAAAATGAAACCAAGGGAAACAGAAATTAGAATTATGAAAGGGATTAAAGGCATAAATCACAAAGTATGAAATATTTTATAATCCTCCAACAATAATTAAAGCCTTAATGAGTAGGGCATCTGTTTAAAAGTGATATGTTTTGTGCAGGGTGGTTGTTGGCAGTAATTGAAATATATTGAATTTTTACAAAAGAAAATTCATCTCTGCTTGAATGTACAACCACAGTATTTTCTGGCATATTTAATGGGTAAGTTGCCATATCTTGCAATGAGGTACAGGAATGGTGAAGTTTGAGAGAGCAGAGTTCAGCTTCCTGATTTTGATGTTTGACAGCATGTGTGCCACACTGTCTCCTTTTTTGATAATAAAGTTGAGTGTAGTTAATCCACCAATTTTTGTTCTCTTCTATAATTTTGCCAAGCCACCAAATTATTGAAACATTTAAAGTAAGCCATTACAGAACTTGGGGAAATGTCAGGAGCAAAGGGAAAAAAAAAACCAGTATTAATATTTTAAGAAACAAATGCACTTTTCAAATTTAAATTTCCGAGTTGGGTAGAATATGTGCTCTGGATCATGAGGATGAGATGTTGAAATTAAGAATGATGATGAGGTAATCCTGAAACTTGAAGGTTAGTCTCGTCTCATCTGTTCAACATAGTTAATTTTAATGACCTTTGGAAAGGTTGAGGATCGATAATTTTTAAAGGTTGACACTGGTCAAGAAGGTAATGGTTCATCCATATTTTTAGTTAAGCCTGCTGTTTCATTTTCAGAATACATATACTTCATGTTGAATGTTTTCATTTTTGTGGCAAGGTCAATAAATCATTGGTGATATCATTCCTGTTTATCATTTTCATGTAGCTTCTCCACATACAAAGTAACTTGTTTCTATTACCATACATTCTGTGCAATATAAGTGATCAACTCCATCAATCATGAGATCTCATTGGATCACATCAAGTTTTGCTGCGATATGCTTGCCAAAGATATATCTAGCATTCTGTTACGCTCTGTTGCTCTCCTTCAGCATCATGACTACATTCTATGATCCAAGAAGTAGCCTTCCTTATGAAAAATATAGCAATCAATAATCTAACATTGGGAAGTCAAGCCAGTCATTGATATCCATCACAAATCTATTCTACTTGCCACTGGCTATCTAATGCTATTTCAAATTTCAATACAGCTATGTAAACATGGTTAACACTAATGGAGCAGAGATTATGATGATTTATATAAAGAAGTACCAAATACCCCTGAAAATCCCAACTAAATTTTCTTTCCTGGATACTGCTCGTCTGCTCTTGATTACATCAAATTCCAGAACATTTATGAGTTGTGAGCTACAAAATGTATGATAAGAATTTACTATTGATGCAGTAGCAACCTGAGTTATGTGCTTTCCTTTAGACAGAGAATTTGGAAAATGCAACGCCTATTCCAGATATCAAAATCCATAGTAACCCTTCAGCCTTCAACGTTTACTGTAATGTACGGTACTGTGTCTTGGAATGGCAAAGGAAAGAAGCCTCCCTGACTCTGGCCTCAAAGAATTCAGTTCAGAGTGGAGAGTCGGACAGTGATGAAGAGGAAGAATCAAGGGAACCTCCAATTAAACTACCTAAGGTAACATGAGATGTTGGGAAGAGATTGGGGGAGTGGTGGGGTTGCGAGGTGACAGCTCATTTTGATGGACGGTACATTTGCAGTACAGTGTGATGCCAACAGCTTGAGTTCAGTTCCCAAGCCAGCTGAGGTTACCATGAAGGAATATCCTTCTCAACCTCTGAGGCATAGTTAAACTACCATGAATCGTCTTTCTCTGAGAACAGCCCTATGGTTTCATAAGACCATAGTGACTTCACTCAAGGTAAGCTGCTAAAATTGTATTACAAAAGTAAAGTATTATGAATTCTAGAAATGTTAAAGATAAACACATTTGAAAGGTATACCCATTTGTCCCTGAAGTGCGACAACCTAATAGCCTACAAGACATGTCGAGATCAGATCATTTATCAGCCAACAGCGTTGCGTTGAGCCAAGTAATTTCCTTCTGTGCCATAAATCATCTTGATTTCTGCATACAGAAGCCAATAGTCACCTGTTTTGCAGAATCCAAGTTCTAAGTCCCTGCTTCTACGATAACTAGTAAACCTCATCCTCATGATTGCAATCAAAATATTCCTCTATGGAATGGTCTTCAGCACTGTGCACAACTATTTTCCTCAATCACATCCAGTGAACTTTTGTTCTCGACAAACATTTAAAGATATGCAGATAGCCTGAAGTTTTTGGGACTGTTTGCCTTGCAAAGAAGTCTGAAAGGAAATTTGATAGAGGGTTCCAAAATCATGAACTGGCCAGATAGAGTAAATTGGGGGAAGCTGTTTCCAATTGTAAAGGAATGAAAACAAGAGGGATTGGATTTAAAGTGATGCACAAAAGAAGCAAGGGTGATGTGAGGAAAATCCTTTGACACAGAAAGTAGTATGGAATGCAGTGCCTGGAATTGTAGCAAAGGCAGCATCAATTGAGAGATTCAAGTAGGTGTTGGATGAATATTTGAGTAGAAATAGCATGCAAGGATATTGGGCAAAAGCAGGAGATTGGAATAGATAATGATTCTCATTTGAAGTGCTTGTGCAGATTGAATGGCCCCCTTGTGTACCCTGATGATTCTCTGATACCATATGTAAAACAGTCTCTTTGTTTTGCAATGAACAATGCTTGGAGAGATGCAATCATGTAATAGTTTGAATTATAGCAAAAGAAGTTGCAGTTTCCTTCCATAGGAAACGTAAATACAGCTGTCATAAATGCAATGGTGCATAATCTGAATTCTTGTGTTAACAGATCATAGGAATTGGACTTTGTGGTGTATTTGAGCTTATCAAAGAAACTCGATTCTCTCATCCTGCATTGTGTCTGAGAAGTTTACAGGCTCTACTTGATATGCTTCAAGGACAACAGCCAGAAGGTCTCCAGTCAGAACCACCCGATGTTCTAGGTAAGGTTATTAACAAGTTAAGTTTTGGACCTATTGAGATATTGAATGTTTTAGCAAATAATCAACAAGCTAAAAATTAGTTGGATTGTTTTGTCAGGCAATCACAATAGGAGTGGTTGATGGTAATCTTGTTGCAGGGGTAACCTAAATACATCAGAATTAAGATAGCTTTACGTGAATGAAGTAATGCAGATTGAGCTAAATTGATGTTAATATCTCAGTTATTTGATATACTTTTTTGTGACAGTCAATGTTTGTATGGTGGTAGAAATAGAAGAAAATCACCAGTTATTGAAGCTTCTGTTGATCATTGTACAATGCAAATTGAAACTGGTTGGAAAATGTTAAGAAAACAACTGTTCTTCATGGGTAACACAATTCAGTTAATGGTTTAGATTTGTGGTAGAAATGACAGCAAGTTGTAGCATTCACCATCACTTCTCTGGAAACTTGAGCAGATTATAGAATGTAAGGAATGTGGGAATCCATAAGCTGCTCTAAGATATTTTCAAACAGAATAAAGTTGAAGCATTCTATTGTTATAAACAGATGGGCAAAAAAACTTAGTCAGCAGGGTAGACTCAACACCATTCGACTTATACTCGAGCACCCAGAATTAAAATGAGGTGAATTCTGGTCAAATGATGTAAACTGCACATTAAATGGTGGACACAATCAAAACAGATTTTGTGAATTTTCTCAGCCAGAGTCACTGATCAAGTTTCATAGAGGTTGAGATTCTGTTCCTCGTTGAGATATTTTCAGGTCCTCTCCTTCAAAGATCTCATAGCCTAACCTGTCCACAACCTACGGCACAAAAAGGCACAATATTCCAGATCTTTCTGATTTGCTCCCAAGTCCCGTCTTGTCGATTTTCTGTTCAGATGAGCTGACCTGCCTCTGAGACAGTGTGCCACTTTTTCTCAAACCACAGTTCTGGCCCAGCACATCAGCCATGCTATTACCAGCAAGCAGTATCCGTCTAATAGATCTATAATTTATCTTAGATTAGATTCCCTACAGTATGGAAACAGGCCCTTCGGCCCAACAAGTCCACACGACGAGTAACCCGCTCCCCTCTGACTAATGCACCTAACAACTGTGGGCAATTTAGAATGGCCAATTCACCTGGCCTGCACATCTTTGGAATGTGGGAGGAAACCCACGCAGACACTGGGCGAATGTACAAACTCCACACAGACAGTTGTACAAGGCTGGAATCAAACTTGGGACCCTGGTGCTGTGCGGCAGCAGTGCTAACCACTGTGCCACCCATCTAATATATCGACTTGTTACATTCTGCTCCTTAAATGTGGCATTCATTTGCATTCTCTCTCACTCTTCCCCCACCCCCACACAGGTGAACGTACCGTAGCTCCACACCACAAATTAAAACATAAATCCAAATGTTCTGACTCTTGCAGTCTCTACAAACTTGAAACAATGAATTGTTGAGAAGTTGTCCTTTCCTCTAATATCTCCGTTGCAGACAAGTTAATGAATATTGCAAACAGGTTTCTTCTTACCTGTGATTTGGACTGTGGTTGAAGAGCATTTTGACTCTGGATAACTAATGTTATATTTGTTTATCATTATGGTAAAATTGCAATTTTGTAAATTTTACATGCTGTTGCATAAATTTATTTCATTTTTGGTAGTGTTTAATAAAAGTGAAGGATCATTGGTGCATTTTGCTTGCTGCTTTGCTGTCTGAGCACATACTTCATTGTCAATAGTTGCTTACCCTGGTTACCCGCATCACTTTTGCTGGACTCCAGAAAGGCCCCTTCCTTTTTCACCAGCTTCAGATAACTTTGGGGCAACGTGAAATCTACTGCACAGAGACCATGAGATCTTTGACCAATTCTCGAGTTACTGTTACTTCATTGTTGACCACAAAATTCAGGCTATTGTGCTACCTCGCAGCATCCATGAACAAGCTACAAAAGCTTTGTTCTGAAAAGTGAGTTGGGTATTTTGAGGTTTCATATTTTAAATATTTCATTTAAAGTATGAACAGAGCACACTAACATTCTGATTTCCATATAAGCAAAATGAAGGCCATTATCTTTTAAAAAACAAACAGACAGAATATTTATTTTTGTGTTCTGGATTAGCTGTATGGTAGACATACTTCAGAAAATTGTAGTTTCAAATTTTGATGCTTGTGTTCTCTATATCTGTGAATTTTTGGTGTTGGTAGTGTCACCATGTGGGGATATTAGACTGTCTATGGATGGTTGGTGAGAAAAAGGGTCTATGTAAGCTTTGATTTAGTGACTTAAGTGCACGCTTGAGAACAGATGTTCTTTACTTTACTTGAGACTATGTTTGTGGTAAGCTTAAAAATATAATTAAAAGATGGGAAAGAGCGAAGATGTGCCTGAAACAATATTTGAGAAGCAGGTGTGTGAAAGTTTTGATTATATTTATTTGACTTTGTTTAATCACTGTGAATTTTATGAGTAATGTATGTATTAATTAATTTTAATGTGGTTTTGTCTGCAGAATCTCTCTTCCATTTATTGTTAGAAACAACAATAAGAAGCACTGGAATGGCAGACAATATCAGCCAGTCACTGACTGCTTTATCTTGTGCCTGCCTCTTCAGTTTGGTCGTTGCTTGGGGAGAAACAGGCAAGATTCTACAAGCTGTGTCAGCAATTCTTACCAGTAATGGCAGCCATGCTTGCCAACCCATTCAGGTAACTTGATTTTGTTTGGAAGGTTTTCTAATTTCCGATATTTACTTTTGGCTGTTCTTAGTCATCAATAAAGTTTAAAATACTATCCTCCAAGAAACCAGATAAGTTGAAAATGCCTGTGCTGTTTCATTTTCATTGGGTAAGAATGTGAAAGAGTATTGAAATGAGATAGATAATGAGAATTGAGATGCAAATTAACCAAGATCTGTCAGAATAATTGGAAGGATTGATTGCATGAATGTAGGTTTTCAGTTTGGCAAATGTTTATTGTAGTAGTTATGTAGATATATTTGTTATAAAATCAAGGTAAAAGGCTGAAAACAATGTCAAAGTACAAGGTAAGGTGAGATAGGAAGGTGGAATTAGATGATGCCCAGCTAGAGTTTGAAAGAATTGTTTAGAGAAAAGGTAGACTTGAGCTGGTAGATTTGTTCTCAGATGTTTTGTCACCATGTCAGGTAACATCATCAGTGAGCCTCCAGTGCAGCGTTGGTATTCTGTCCCGCTTGCTATTTATCTGCCTTGGTTTGTTGTGGTAGGTGATATTGTTTCTGAGAGGTTGGTAAATGGGGTCCAAATCTGTGTTAATGAAGTTTCGATTTGAATTCCAGGTCTCTAGGAATTCCCGTGCGTGTCTGAGTTTAGCCTGTGCCAGGAGAGTTGTGTTGTCCGAGTCGAACAGCTGTCCCTCTTTGTCTGTGTGTATGGATACCAATGATAGTTGGTTATGTCTTTTGATGGCTCGTTGGTGCTCATTTACCCTTGTGGCTAGCTTCCTGCCCATTTGTCCAATGTAATGATTGTTGCAGTCCTTGCAGGGTATTCTGTATATGACATTTGTTCTGCTGGTTGTTGATATGGGGGTCCTTTTGAATTCATAAGGAGCTGTTTCAGTGTGGTAGTAGGTTTGTGAGCTACCATGATGCTTCAGGGCCAGAGTAGTCTGGTTGTCATCTCTGAGATGTCTTTGATGTATGGTAGGGTGGCTCGAGTCCCTGGGCATGTCTTCTTGTTTAGGTCTATCGTGCAGGAATTTGTGTTTAGAGAAAAGTTCTGACGAAGTGAATCTAAATGTTTTGCGATGCTGCAAGCGAAGAACTTAGGAGTTAAAGACTGCATGCAAGTTTTAATGTCAGTGCTGTGAAGTCTTAACAAGGATGATTTTAGCATGGATAAAAAGAGAGTGTACTTCTGGAAGTTAGAAGAAAGGAAATATTCAGAGGAAGAAACATTCGAATTGTGTCAATGAAAGGATGTGACTTTGTCTAAAGGTGAACAAAGGATCAACCATATAACACTGTTTCCAAAAAACCATACCTTGGTCTTGATGAAGATTTTAGAGCTGGGCAAGTGCTTAAAAATCTGTTTAGTTTTGATTTCCTGTATCACATTCCATACTAGCTCCTTGTATTGAATTAGAAGGAAGTGAGGACTGCAGACATTTGGATACAGAACTGGCTCAAAGGTAGAAGACAGAGGGTGGTGGTGGAGGGTTGTTTTTCAGACTGGAGGACAGTGACCAGTGAAGTGCCACAAGGATCGGTGCTGGATCCACTACTTTTTGTCATTTACATAAATGTTTTGGATGTGAGCATAAGAGGTACAGTTAGTAAGTTTGCAGGTGACACCAAAATTGGAGGTGCAGTGGACAGCGATGAAGGTTACCTCATTACAATGGGATCTTGATCAGATGGGCCAATGTGCTGAGGAGTGGCAGATGGAGTTTAATTTGGATAAATATGAGGTGCTGCAGCTGCATTTTGGGAAAGCAAATCTTAACAGAATTTATACACTTAATGGTAAGGATCTGGAGAGTGTTGCAGAACACAGAAACCTTGGAGTGCAGGTTCATAGCTCCTTGCAAGTAGTTGCAGGTGGATAGGATAGTGAAGGCGGCATTTGGTATGCTTTCCTTTATTGGTCAGAATAGTGAGTACAGGAGTGGGGAAGTCATGTTGCTGCTGTACAGGACGTTGGTTAGGCCACTTTTGGAATATTGTGTGCAATTCTAGTCTCCTTCCTATTGGAAATGATGTTGTGAAACTTGAAAGGGTTCAGAAAAGACTTACAAGGATGTTGCCAGGGTTGGAGGATTTGAGCTATAGGGAGAGGTTGAATAGGTTGGGTTTGTTTTCCCTGGAACTTCGGAGGTTGAGGGGGTGACCTTATCGAGGTTTATAAAATCATGAGGGGCTTGGATAGGATAAATAGACAGTCTTTTCCCTGGGGTGGGGGAGTCCAGAACTAGAGGATATAGGTTTAAGGTGAGCGGGGAAAGATGTAAGAGAGACCTAAGAGGCAACTTTTTCACGCAGAGAGTGGTACGTGTATGGAATGAGCTGCCAGAGGAGGTGGTGGAGGTTGGTACAATTGCAACATTTAAAAGGTGTCTGGATCGGTAAATGAATATGAAGGGTTTGGAGGGATATGGGCCAGGTGCTGGCAGGTGGGACTAGATTGGGTTGGGATATCTGATCAGCATGGGCGAGTTGGACCGAAGGGTCTGTTTCCGTGCTGTACATCTCGATGACTGTATGACTCTATGTTGGAGATCAGAGTTGAAAATGATGTCACGTCCCTGATGAAGGGCTTAAGCCCGAAACATCGACTGCCCTGCTCCTTAGATGCTGCCTGACCTGCTAATTTTTTCCAATGCTACACGTTTTGACCTTGTATTGAATTCCTAGCTTAACTGATAACATTTAGAAAAGTAATATTTAACTTTGTGTAGGGCTCTGTAAACGTGTGTCTAATACTTAGACTATGAAGCAGTAGTCAAAGCACTAATTATGCTTGCAGACTACATTTTGTGTAAAATCTACTTTTAATTCTTTGTATTTACAAGAACCGCCATAGTGGTCATTTTCACAACAGTACAAATCTCTGTGGATGGCATTTAAATTACACCACACATGCTTTTAATGAAGGGGCAATTAAGCAAAAAGAAAAGATGCATTATTCTCCTAACACTAATAGTTCAATTAACTTTCCACAGTGGCACAGTGCTTCGCACTGCTGCCTCACAGCGCCAGAGACCTGGGTTCAGTTCCCGCCTCAGGCAACTGTCTGTGTGGAGTTTGCACATTCTCCCCCTGTCTGCATGGGTTTCCTCCAAGGCTCCGGTTTCCTCCCACAGTCCAAAAATGTGCAGGTTAGGTGAATTGGCCATGCTAAATTGCCCGTAGTATTAGGTGAAGGGGTAAATGTAGGGGAATGGGTCTGCGTGGGTTGCTCTTCAGAGGGTCGGTGTGGACTTGTTGGGCCGAAGGGCCTGTTTCCACACTATAAGTAATCTAATCTTTTAAAAAACAATTCTTGGCATTCTCACCTTTAGCACATGTTGAGTTCTGTACTATCAAGGAGCTGCTAATACAGATAAATAGGACAAGTAAGTCTCAATGCAGTAGCCCCCTAAATTGTCAGATTTCCAGTACCAGATGAAGCAAAATTGCTGCAACCTATTATTGGCAAGAGGGAAGCCAGTGTCTTGTGTTCTGGCCAGAATCTCTGTTCCTTAGCTATTGCCTTTTCTCATTTCCCTCCCTCGCCTACTGCCAACTTATACTCACCCCTGTGCGTGCGCACACATTCATCCCCCATACATTCATGCATGCGCTCACTCATTTTGATGCTGAATCAAACTGTTTGCTACTGCAGTGTCATATTAAGGTACTAGGATCTATTTATTGTGTATGAGTGCCTTCAGTAAGCCTGCATAATTTAAATCCATTGCATTGTTCGACTCTGTTCCTGCATCAGCTCATTTGTTGAAAACCTCATTCATGCCTTTGTTATTCCAATTCTATCTTGGCCTGGCTCCCATATTGTATTTTCCATGAATTTGACTTTACTTAAATCTCTGCTGCCCATAGCTTAATTTATACCAAGTCTATTTCACCAACACTGTACTGCTTGCTGACCTTTTCTGGTAGATTTCACAAAAAATATAGTCTGCAAGTATAATTAGAGCTTTGACTATTGCTTGGTCTAATTATTATACACATTTGGAGAGCGTTATACTTAATACTTGGAAAAATATTATTTAAGTCAGGAATTCAAGACCTACTTTGATTTTAAAATTTTCATCCTTGTTTTCAAAACCTTTTATCATCTGCCCTGGCTTAGTATTATATTTTGTGTAATGGGGCCTCTGTAAAGAGGCTTTGGGGTGATTTCTTATGTTCAAGGTACTATATGAAAATGAGTATTTTTCAATCCAGATAATCTGAAAGATTATGTTGATGTGAACTGATTTGACTTTCATATAACTGACTTGTATGAAAGTTGGCTAAATACAATGCCTATTTTATAAAACTCTTCTTACACGTGTCAAGGGAAAAGCCATTGGGAGAATTTGGTTGGCAAATCAAGTGGACTTTCATGTCCTGACTCTTCATAGAGTTATGTATTTTGTACACTGAAGTTTAATGTAACTGTAATAAGTGAAACATTTTACCAAGATAAATGTGTAATAAGCATCTTGCTTAAAATGAAGCTACTGCAGCTTGCTATTCAGAGGTGCTTTTTCACTTTGTAGCTGTTAATTGTCATCATTTTTGTGATTTCTCAATTTAATATGCCAACATTACTTACCTTTAGGTGCCAACCATTCTAAATGCTCTCCAAAGGAGTGTGCAAGCTGTCTTAGTTGGAAAAGTTCAAATACAGGACTGGTTCACTAATGGAATAAAGAAGGTAGCTTTAATGCACAAATGGATTCTTAAGGAGATATTTACAGATGAAGATGATTGGTGTCTATTGCAGAGTGATGGCTCATTCTTGTATCTGTTGGCTAAAGATGGACTATACAAAATTGGTTCAGGTTACAGTGGGACAGTCAGGGTAAGTGACTATTTTTGACTCAAACTGTTCTAAGGTTGTGTATTTATGTTAGTAAAATATGTATGATATAGCATCAGTACATGGCTAGTACAACCGGAGAGGGCTAATGTTGAGGTTAAGCCAATGTGCTGTTCTCTCCCCTTTTTCTTTGTCTAATTATTACTTTGCTTGAAACTGATGCTTTTCTTGAAACAGTTTCTCTAAATTATGATCTTGCCAGGATGTTGCACTGCTTCATGGAATTTTTTTGTTAGAATTCTTTGATTTACAAGCCATTAGGGTTTTCAAAGACAATTGTGCAGTGCAGAGCTGGAGTTGGTTTGGCTATATGAAGAAGGGATTGGTAGATTCTGTTTTCTGAATAACGTTAGCGAGCCAGTTATGTTTAGAATGATCAAATTGCAAACTGGCTTGCAAGTTCATTTGTTGTGGTGCCTGCCGAGATTATTTAATGAAACCTCATTTTATCATTCCATAGTTAAATTGTAAAAATGCCCTTGATTCGTTTTGGAGTTCATGTACACTGATTTCAAATTTTGCACAGAGAATCCAGAATTAATTTCTAGATACACCTGTAACTTCAGAACTGTTGGCTACAAGTAATTATAGTTCTAAGAGAAAATTAAGCCAATTTTCTTCTCGCAGAAATTAATGATCTCCTGTGCCTCTGTTGACTTCATGTTTTTTTTATCGGCAAAAGCATGTGAAAATCTGATTTTTTTTTTTGTCAATTTTATAAGAATTATGTTGATTAAGAAAACTAGAGTTCAAATTGAACAAGTTTATGGACATTACCCAGGCAGCAAATGGCATTACTTCTAGCACACAACCTCATAAATGACTCTTTCATGTGGCAATTGTTTGCAAAGTGGTACAGAGTTTCTGCAGCTATGAGTAGCTGCCAGACATTTTCAGTATTATTCAACTGCCTTGTAGTGCAGTGATAAAGTCCCTACTTCTGGGCCAAAGGTCTGAGCCCCACCTTAGGTTATGACCACTGGAGGTGTCTTATAACACATTCGAGTAGGCTGATTAATAAAACAAAGCTGTTGAACTTTACAGATTGAAGAGTTTTTGCAGATTGTTCTTGGAAGTCTATCTGCATCTTCGAATAAAAGTCAAGTGATTGAATAGACTGCTGGTCATAATAGGATCCACTCCTGAAAGGAAAGGAAGGCACCATGACGTAACAGCTGTAACCTTTCTATTGTGCCATCTTCCTTAGCAGCAAGATTCCCAAAGTGCGAAAGTGCATATTATTGTCAGAAAGTAGTTCCAAATTGCCCAGTGTCAAAGCAGTTGATCTTCTGTTTCAGTTTTACTTGTGCAATCTTGAATGCTTATCTTGTATTTTTAAAAAGGTATTAACTATTGAAATCAGAAAGGTGCAAGATAAATTTGCTCGAATGTCATCAACGAGGAAATCATGACGGGGAAAAAATAATAGGGAGAGCTGTATGGTTTATTTGGTAAATTCAGATCAGATTTAATGACTGCAGTCGGCTTTTATTTGGAGCATTTTTAATGTTTTATTTGGACAGACGTTTTCACTTGTTCAGTTTAAAAAAAATTCTCCTGAAGTTATATTCTTTGCATTGACACCTTGTTCAGAAATTAAATCAGGGGTCTGTGACAGGAACAGAATTCAAGTGTTATTATCTGGATTGCCAGATATCACAGGATTTCATCTTACTGGTGCTAAACAAAGAAATATTTGATTGACTTCTGTAAGCAAGCACATTGAGATTTAAAATGGAGTTCTTTTGGTGGAAGTGAAGCCTGAAACAGACAAGAAATGAGAAGAAGGAGAAAGCATTGGGCACCCAATGTGAAATAAAAACCAAGTACTGGAGAAATTTAGGTTTGGCTACATCTGCAGAAAGAGAAACAGAGTCCATCATGATTTCCTTCTAAAGAAGGAAAGAATCTTGATACTTGTAGCCATATTTGATTGAACGAGGCAAGGCAATTTCGGTTACGTGGTACGGTTTTAAAATTGGTGGAATAGCGGAGAGTGAATGTGCATATAGCTTTTTAAAAAGTCCAGGATAGGATTGCAATTCACGGGGGATTGTAAGGTTCATACATAGTGGCATACATTTCAGAGGCTGAAGAGTTCAGCGTCAATCAGAATATGGTGTTGCCTTTGGGCACATGTTCCTTTAGGAAGGGTCTGACAGCTTTGACACCACAGAAGGGATGAGAATGATTGTGAAAATAAGTTATTACATTTAGAAGTTAGACTAGGAGAAGTTAGGGTTCCCCTTGGAGGGGAGAGCATCATATTAAAGATGTGTGTTATGCTTCACTGAGTGCACTAGAAATTGAGCGCCTCTCTTCCCACAGACATCATCACAAGTTCAAGATTTTAAAATGTATGCAGAATTTCCTGATCTACCTGTAATTTAGACACCGTTTGATTGAGAGCACAAATGGGGTTTCTGTACATTCGCAAGAATTAAAACTTACTACAAATCAATCCACTTCACCATTTTCAAAATCCCTCCATCCCCAGCCTAATCCCATGTCCAGCCCCACCTGTTGTCCTCTTCTCCCTGACCTGACTTAACCTGTCTATCTTCCTACTCCCCTATCTGCTCTACCCTTCCTATCCAATCACAATAACTCCCTATCTGCATTCACTTAGCACCATTCCACCTACCCTTCCCCCAGTTCTACCCCCTCCCTCTATATACTTCTGGGCTCCCTCTGTCTCCCGCTCCCCTTCTCCAACCCTGACAGTATCAACCCAAAACGTTGACTTTCCTGTTCCTCAGATGTTGTCTGACCACCTGTGCCTTTACAGCTTCACATCTATCAACTTCCACGTTTATAAGCTCTCCCCTGTTGCGTACATGCACACAAGCAGGAAAAAACAAAAGCAGGATTATGATGGGAGGGAGGAAAGATTGGGAAAGCAGTTCATTGGTCCCTGAACAGTCCTTTTGGCTTGTCAGGATGTGTTGCTCATTGATTCTCCAGATGCTTTCACTTGCTTGCAGCAGGTACACAGTGGTGAGTTCATACCTTTTTAAAGTTTTTTTTACTAGTTAAAAATCACAGCTTATAGCAACTGCTGGGGAGAAAAAAAGGCTGACAGCAGTTTCAGCTACAGAGAAAAGTGGCACTTCCTGCACTTGAGAAGGTCCAATGGTTTCTGCCTTAACTGTTCACATCTCCAGGCTGTTCACCTACCTGGGAGCCAGTCAGACAGTTGTTGGTAGACAGGATGTTTTTGTCATCAGTAGTTTATCGATTGATCCAGGGCTAACAGCCATTTGTTGCTGGCGGATCTTCACTTGTACGAAGCCCCCTGGACCCCGTTTGTCTACATCCAGACTTGCACTACTGCTTGATCAAGCAACTGTGTAAACAGCACTTAGAATGAGAGTCGGGTTACTTTTAAAACGTGCAACAATTATTTAACAATCCTTGATTTCAACACCATCTTTTTCCCATTTCAGTGTGCGATCGCAAATAAAGAAAAGTACAAAGAAATGGTCTTGATACATAATACATGTGATTTAGAGTCATTAAGGGTTTAACTTAACTTTTTTAAAAATTAGTCTTTTCAAGTTGAAGAATTTGATAAACAGAAGGAACAAATTTAAGGTGATTTGCAAAGTGCTGAGTGCTGGTTTGCGATACAGAGTGACACCAAAAGCAAGGGTTTAATTCTCGCATAACATGAGGTCATGAAGGTCCCACTAGCTCCTCGTCTGAGATATGTGACCCTCAGGTAAAACAGTCACCAGGTATCTCTCTAATGAGAGAGCAGCATTATGGTCCTCTGGGACTATGTCTCCTTTAATTTTACATTTACCTGTCCTAATATCTCTTTTTTTGGCTCTAAAGATTTGTCTCATTGTGCTCCTGTGAAGTGCTTGTGAACATTTATTAACTCATAAATTCATTTTAAAGATGCAAGTCCTTTATTCTGGCATCTTGTAGCTGCTGTCTCCAACCTGTAAACAAATCCAGCTACGTAATGTTTAATCTGTTTACATTGGCCTCATGGAATATTATCTGTCTTTTGGGACATTTAAGAATATGATGAGAATCTTACATGATCTCCTCTCTAGTGTTGATAGAAGATTGCAACCTGTATACTGTAATCTCTGATTTGGAGATGTCCGTGTTGGACTAGGGTGGACAGAGTTAAAAATCTCACAACACCAGGTTATAGTCCAACAGGTTTGTTTGGAAGCACTAGCTTTCAGAACGCTGCTCCTTTATGTAGCTGTCGAACAGGACCACAAGACACAGAATTTAGAGGGAAAGATTGCAGTGTCATGCAACTGAAATGATAAATTGAACAAACATAGATTGCTGTTAAGTCTTCCATCTTTTAGAATGGGTTACAGGCTTCAGTTCATTAATATGTAAATCCCAAACTACTATTAAGTCACATTCTCGAGATAACTTATCACTTTTTTTAAAAAAAGCCTTATCTCAGCTCAGACAATGCATGAAAGGTGTGAGTTAAAGTCTGTCTGTATCCCAATCTTGAGTCAGACTGGTTCTATTTCCAAAGTAGGAATTTATAAAATATTGCATGGATTGACTGCCTGCAGATTGTGCACTTTTGAGCAAAATCGAATGTATCTGCAAATGCAAATTCACCCCATAGACATGTGTGTGAGAGAACACTCTGTCACGTCTGTATGTGCTTGGTAAAGTGTGTGAAAGTATGATGGCATATAAGCCTGTCAGAGGATGTGTGCATGGGTGAGTGTGGGAGAGCCCATGAGGATGCCCTCCACTGGGACCTTGGGTTCATGTCGCACTACAGGTGACCTCACTACACTATAGACTCTCTCACATACACATGCTCTTGCCTACGCACACATTCACACACATCTCCTCTCATACATACACTCTCTCTCATAAACACACACATACACCCCCACACACTCACCCACGCATACACCCTCCCACAGGCTTATACGCCAACGCACTCCCACACTTAACCAAGCATCCACACGCGCAAGTGCACACTAATCTCACTTGCACTCATGCTCACGCACACTCTCTCTCTCTCATATGCACGCACACGCACAGGTCGATGGGGTGAATTTGCATTTGCAGAATTATATTTGCAGATACACTCTATTTTGCTCAAAAAGGGCACAATCTGCAGGCAGTTAATCCATGTAATATTTTATTAATACCAACTTGGGAAATAGAACTAGTCTGACTCAAGATTAGATACAGACAGACTCTAACCTCACACCTTTTAATGCATTGTCTGAGTTGAGATGTCACCTTTTTTTAAATAAAACCTTAAGTTATGTCAAGAATGTAACTTAAAAGTTCTGTGACTTATATCTTAATGAA
Organism: Chiloscyllium plagiosum; assembly: GCF_037043375.1. NCBI lineage: Eukaryota > Metazoa > Chordata > Chondrichthyes > Orectolobiformes > Hemiscylliidae > Chiloscyllium > Chiloscyllium plagiosum. Next base: position 31,336,397 of record NW_028270144.1, on the reverse strand, counting down.
CCGAAATCAGCAACCCACTCTAAAACATGAAAGTCTTAACAGCAATCTAGGTTTGTTCAATATATCATTTCAGCTGCATAACACTGTAATCTTTTGCTATAAATTCTACGTCTTACGATCCTGCTCCACAGCTACCTGATGAAAAAGCAGCGTTCTGAAAGTTAGTACTTCCAAGTAAACCTGCTGTTTATAACCTGCTGTTGTGACTTTTAACTATGATAATGTCTGGTATACCCTCTTGAAACTGTTGCACCTCCATGTTCCTTTTAAAGATGGTCCTTAACACATAGCTTTTTGACCAGGATTTTGGTCACCTCTCCAAAAACTGTTCATTTTGTTTAATAATTCTGCTATGAAATGCCTTAGGATGCTTTATTATGCTATGTAACTACGAGGCATTGTCTTTCTTTGGTTATGTCTCTGTGCCTAAGATATGAATTTTAAAATCCTTCTTTTCCAGAAATCCATCTATGCCTTCATCTCGCCCCCTTTTCCACTATATTTTCTGGATTACAATTCATTCTCTCTGTTCTAGGTTTAAGTTGCATTTACCCCATCAGTACATTGTCAGCAGTGGGAAATTGCACAGATGAGAAGGACAAGTTTCATTTAACTCTGTAATGTAGCAACCACATTGCTGCACTATAGGACTCTTCTGACAGTTAAATGAGACTTCAGCCAGACAAAATCGCAGAATGATTTATGTTCTAGTTTACTTTGCTTCCACTGATGCTTCTGGCAGTAGCGAATGAAATTCTGTGATGCAAGTGTTTATACTGTAGGATTAATACCAATTGTACTCTTGCTGCTGGGTGCAATGTGGATGTTGAGCTTAAGTCATACAAGTACAGTGCAGAAACAGACCCTTTGGTCAGCAAGAACAAGCTGGAACAGGTATCGTAGATAACTCTTGACCCATCTGTTAGCATTTGTACCATATCTCTCTCAAAACTTTCCTATTCATATACCCACCCAGCTGCATAGAGAATGTTGTAACTGTACCAGATTCCACTACTTTGGCAGCTCATTCCACACACTCATCACCTTTGGTGTGAAAAAGTTGTTCCTTGGGTCCCTTTTAAATCTTTCCCCCTCATCTTAAATCTATACCCTCTAGTTTTGTACTGTTCCACCCTTGACTATTCACCTATCCATGCCCCTCATGATTTTACAAACCTCTATAAGGTCACTCCTCAACCTCTGACACTCCAGGGAAAATAGCCCCAGCCTATTGAGCCCCTCTCTGTAGCTGAAAGCCTCCAACCCTTGCAACATTCTTGTAAATTGTTTCTGAACCTTTCACAACATCTTTCCCATAGCAGGGAGACCAGAGTTGCACACAGTATTCCAAAAGTGGTTTAACTAATGTCTGCACAGCTGCAACATGACCTCCCAACTCTTCCACTCAGTGCTCTGATCAATAAAGGCAAACATACCAAACACCTTATCAATTATTCTGTCGACCTGGGACTCCACTTTCGAGGAACTATGAACCTGTTCTCTGAGGTCTCTTTGTTCAACAATATTTCCCAGGACCTTACCATTAAGTACATAAGCCCTGTTCTGATTTGCCTCTCTAAAACGTAGAACCTCACATTTATCTGAATTAAACTCCATCTGCCACTCCTCGGCCCATTGACTCATCTGATCAAGATCCCGTTGTACTTTGAGGTAAGTTCCTTTGCTTGTATTATCTGGATCGGTTTGAGTGGTCCCTGTGCTTTGACAAGACCATGGTTAGATCTGCTTCCACTTCAGAGAAGATTTGTGGATATATTGATTTAGTTAGGGATTTAGCGCTTTCCAGGGAGCACATTAGGAGTAGTAACCTGGAGTACAAAAGATGTTTCGATGGAACCAATCAGTAATGATTTTTATGTATAGCTTTTAATCATAGATCTTTTCCAGCTTGTCTCTGACTTTTGCTGTGTGTTGTTATGCACACTTATTTAGCTATGGTGATGTTTTGAGGTCTTGTTTAAATGGAGGAGTTATTGATATGATATGCAAATTCTAGGATAGAATAGTTGTGAAGGCTGTGTGTCTGATAAAGCAGCAGATTTATATAAACTGTTCATAAACTTCATAAATCTTAATTTGAACAGCACAGTTAACGTGACTGAGGATTTGTATTTTTTTAAGTTCAAAAGGTATAAGATGGAAGTAATTTCATTTTCATAGAAGTTCTTCCATATAATTAATGTATTTTTATATAGATTCTTAGCCAGGGTTTTGCACATTGAAAGTCATGTGTCGAACTGAGCAATGGTGCTAAAGATCAGACAGTGGATCGCAGTAGGAAACATAATATTCAAAGATTTAAAGCACGTAGTGAACATTGGGGAAATGTGTGCCTGGTGGAGACCTATTAATTATTCTATATTTATGTTCTCAACAACCAGGACCAGATGTTTTTAGAATTGACTTGATCATAATTGTGTTTGGCTGACCCTGTCATGTTATGAAAGATTTTCTTTTACCAAGGAAAGAACCAGTCATTACTGAAGAAATATCAGCATTTTCAGCATCTCCCTGAGCTGTATTCCAAGTATTCTTTAAGGTTTCATTGCCTCTGTGGTCACAAAATAAGTTTTAATATTCATTGTGATTTGATATTTGCATGTTCAGCAGCTCTATACAGTTTGAATTTTCTTCAGCAATTAAGTTGCTTTCCTTTCGGTGAATAAGGTTCCTAGCATGCTAATTGGGAGGGTAAAGATTTTTTGGGGCAGGCCACAAAAGTAAATGTTAGAATATCACTGTTTCAACAGTCTTTTAAAAGATATTCTGTGGAACTGATATCTTATGTGGCTGAGGGAGCTGATACGTTGCACGCACAAGATGGAAAGAATGTGTTAAGGTGACAGAGAAAGGTTGAGGGTGCTCACCCATTGTTTGTATTGTCCCAATATATTAGCTGCAGAATCTGGTGAATGACTACATCTGGCCCAGAGTAACTGAATCATATTTCTGGTCATCTGTTGGAGACAGTGCCAGAATTCAACATATTTTCGAGTCTGGGTTATTCAGTGATGTGAGTCTGCTTGCTGGACCAGTGAACTGGTGCGAATTAATGTTGTTAAGTTTATGCAGAGAGCACATGCTTGATTTGTTTGTGTTACCAGTGAAAATCCTCCAGATGCATTATAAAGGAGGGAGATGGGAAAACAACTGAACAGAAAAAAAAGCAGTGGTTACGGAAGATGTAATGTGGAAGCTTATGTACGTGGTGGGACATTTTGGTTAAGTGTAACGACTGTCACAACATGAATATTTTGAATATTTTGTTTTGACTTTAAAACAAATGCTGAGTATAATCCTAAAACCAAGAGTAGGAATTTAATTTATGACAAAAAATCAACTGTAAAAAATATTGCCCATGTGATGTATGCACACAGATCCTGGCCTCTTCATTTGTGCTATTAGATTTATGACTAGTTTTAAACTCTGAACAATATGAGGCTGAGTGGTGACCTTTATACAGATTTGTAAAATTGTGAGGGGCATGGATAGAGTGAATTCCCAAGGTCTTTTCCCAGAGTAGGGAAATCCAAAATTAGAGGGCATAGTTTTAAGGTGAGAGCATCTCCTGATGCTTCAAACCCGGCAAATTCCTTGGACGTCTTTTCTGCATTGTTTCAAGTTTAGCAATATCTTTCCTATAGCAGGGAGACCAGAATTGAATGCAGTGTTCCAAAAATGTCCCGTATAGCTGCATCATGACATCCCAACTTCTATTCTCAATGCACTGATCAATAAAGGCAGGTGTACAAAACTTCACTACCCTGCCTATCTGTGAACCTTCTCTCTTTGTTCAGCGACACTCCCCAGGACCCTATCATTAACTGCATAAGTCCTGCCCAATTCGCCTTACCAAAATGCAAGACCTCACATTTATCTAAATTAATGTCACCATTAGCCTGTCTGTCAATGACCCATTGTAGTCTGAGATTATCATCTTCACCATCCACTATACCACCAATTTTGGTGTCATCTGCAAACTTACGAACCATTCCTCCTCATATTCACATCCAAATTATTTATATAAATGACAAAAAACAGTGCACCCAGCACCTATCCTTGTGGTATACTGCTAGTCACCTGGCCTCCAGTCCAAAAAACAACCTTCAACCACCACCACCACATGCCTCTGTCTCTTACCTTCAATGCAATTTTGTATCCAAATGGCAAGCTGTCTCTGGACTACATCTAACCAGTCTATTGTGTGGGTCCTTGTTGAAGTTCATCCAGACAATGTCTACCGCTCTGCCTTCGTCAGTCGTCTTTGTCACTTAGTCATAGAGTCATGCAGCACAGAAACAGACCCTTCACACCAACCAGTCCATGCTGACCATACTCCCAAACTAAACTAGTCCCACCTGCCTGCTCCTGGCCTATATCCCTCCAGACCTTTCCTATTCATGTACTTATCTAAGTACCTTTAAAATATTATAACTGTGACTGCATCCACGATGACTTCAGGAAGTGCTTCCACACACCAGCCTCCCTTTATGTAAAACATTTACCCTTCATGCCTTTTTAAAATCTCTCTCCTGTCACCTTAAAAACATGTGCCCTAGTCTTGCAATCCCCCATTCGAGGAAAAAGATACCTACCATTATCTATACTCCTCATGACCTTTTATAAACTTAGGTAAGTTCACCTCTCAAGCTCCGATTCTCCAGTGAAAAAATGTCCAGCCTGTCAAATCTTTCTTTATAACTCAAACCTTCCATACCCGGCAACAACATGGTAAATCTCTTTTGTATCCACTCTAGCATAATGACGTCCTTAAGTTAGTGAGACACAATTTCCCACACACAAAGCCATGTTGACTATCCCTTGTCTATCAATCCTTGCCTTTTCACACATGTCGATCCTATCCCTCAGAATCCCCTCCAACAACTTGCCCACCACTGATGTCAGGCTCGCTGGTCTACAGTTCCCTGGCTTTTCCTTACCACCTTTTGTGAATCATGGCACAACATTAGCCACACCCAGTCTTCTGGTACCTCACCATGGCTTTGTGATACAAACATCTCAGCAAAGGGCCCTGATGAAGGGCTCTTGCCTGAAATGTCGATTCTCCTACTCCTTGAATGCTGCCTGACCTGCTGTGCTTTGTCAGCACCTCACTCTCAACTCTGATCTGCAGTCCTCACTTTCTCCCAGAAATCACTTCCCTAGCTTCCCATAACGTTCTGGGATACACCTGATCACATCTCGGAGATTTATCTACCTTTGTGTGTTTTAAGACCTCCAGCACCACCACCTTTCTAATACGGACACTTTTCGAGACATTTCTATGTATTTCTCCAAGTTCTCTAGCTTCCATATCCTCCTCCACGATGTGGACAGGTTGGACTGAAGGGTCTGTTTCCATGCTGTATGACTCTGTGTAAGCAATCATTCTGGGACTGATACAAATTGACCTCTTCCAAAAGGGGAAAGATAACCATTCTGTTTTGTGGTAAATCCATTCACATTTCTCAGCTTTCCTGCTTATGTTTTCCTGAGTTGAATGCTGGGAAGTGATCGTCTGTGTTTTGCAATGGAGCTGTGCTTTGGAGAGGAAGATTATGACCTGGACAATCATATGCTGATATGACTGGCCCGTCCTCTTGCATTTCTGTGGCCCCAAGGTTGGAATCCATGCCTAACTCTAAGTTGGCAATACGAACAGATGAAAAGACCAGCAAATACGAGGTGGATTTTGTACAGCCAGAAAGAGAGAGAAACTTTTGAGCATTGTCTTTCGCGCTCAACTATTCAATTTTTTGAAAGTTACATTCAAGTTATGAAGTGAAATTAATAAAGTGGATGTATTCTACCTTTTAAATTGAACTGTGTAATGTACAAAGCTATATTTGGCTTCACACAAATGTAGACAGAATTACTTTAACTTAACATGTTTAATTTTTAAAAGGGCCATGTATACAACTCTACATCACGCATAAGGAACAGGAAGGATAGAAAGTCATGGCTAGGGTTTGCACAGGTAAGTTACTCATCTAAAAAGCTCAACAGAATAAAATGCTTGTGCTTCATTGTTTACTGAAGCCTGTTAGGTGAAATCTGTATTTCAGCCAACCAATTGTATTTCATTGACCGCAATTGTGGAGAAAATCTGTGATTTTGACTGTTCTACCCTCTATGTAATAAATAATTCTGTTTATTGAGAAATAACCTTACATACGTGTTTATTTTCACATATAATTGCATAGTGTTATAAATTTAAACCTGATAATTAGAATGTCCATTCAATTTCATGTGTAGTTTTGTTTTGAAGTTTATGGTTTGTGATGGTGTACTTTTTTTTATAAATTGCTAGCAATTTCATGATGGAGGGCATTTTCAATAAGATACTTTTGTACAATTAACGTAGTAAAATGATAATCATCTAATATGCAGGCATTGTCGCAGTGATATTTTAGTAGGGAATTAGTTATCATGTTTAATCAAAGGTTCCATTGGAGAAAGAAGCATTTACTTGTAAATGTATTTTGTGTAGTTTTTGAAATGAATATTTTTTAGCTAAAAAGATATAACATCTGAAAGTGTTTTAACTTTTTTGTCCCCCTTTGAACAGGGTTCTCTCCTATATAGGGATTTAAATAATCACAATATGACAGCGATATCCATAAACCCAGAAACCTTAGAGCAAGAAAGCACAGTTAATCTTCCAGGTATGTAACAAATTCATAATCTAATAAATAAAATAGCAAGTATTCTAGGGAGGAATATATGAATATTGAAGTAAATGTTGGAGCATTATTAGTGTCGCATGTTGTGATGGAGGTTCTTTACTGATCAAATTTTATGCAGATGTCTGGGTTCTGTTAACATACAAAAACTGCTTATTGGAAAGTAACTCATGAGGATGTTCTGTAGGAAACTGTGGAAGTTTTAAAAATAAGACTACCTTGGTTAATTTTTTTAAAGATTCACTCACTGATCTGATGAGTTTGTCCTATTTTCCATTGCCCTGATTCTCCAAATAATTTCTTCTCTCTCTGCCTCCTTTCTTTCAGGGGTTAGGGAAGGAATTGATTCCAGGTTCCAAACGTTCTCCAGGTGTTTTGATTGTCTGAGGCCAAGTGACCATAGAATTACCATGGATAATGTTCATGCATGCTGTTCCATCCTGTTTGTTACATGAATTCGTAGTTCCAGGGGAGATGAGGGCATTTGGTCTGACGATGGGTGCTGTCATATCCTGGGCCTGTAGTGTTTTTTTCAAATGACCATTCTCTTTGAAGGCAGAATTTTGAAAATGGTTGTGTTTCTCAGTCTGAGACTGGTGGAAGAAGTGTTTACTATGAAGATTTTCTTGTTTAGTGGTAGGATGTAAGCGGCACAGTGGTTAGCACTGCTGCTTCACAGCGCCAGAGACCCAGGTTCAATTCCTGCCTCTGTGCAAACTTCACACAGACAGTTGCCTTTCTCCCCGTGTCTGCGTGGGTTTCTTCCGGGTGCTCTGGTTTTCTCCCACAGTCCAAAAATGTACAGGTTAGGTGTACATTGCTTGGAGTGTTAGGTAAAGGAGTAAATGTAGAGGAATGGGTCTGGGTGTGGACTTGTTGGGCGGAAGGGCCTGTTTCCATGCTATAAGTAATCTAATCTAATCAAAAGAAATGGTCAGCACAAGTGCCTTTTCAGTTATGAGATTGGCAGTAGCTTCAGTATAAAGGAATCTTTAATCATACCTGTGAATTAAAGAGTTGTCTAAGTTTTATGTTAGGAGAAAGTGAGGACTGCAGGCGATGGAGAGTCAGAGTTGCAAAGTGTGGCGCTGGAAAAGCACAGCAAGTCAGGCAACATCTGAGGAGCAAGAGAGTTGGCGTTTCAGGCGTAAGCCCTTTGTCAAGAATGTGGAGGAGGAAGGAGGCTGAGTGATAAGTTAGGAGGGTGGGTATAGGCCTGGGAAGAAGGTAGCTGGGAGCGTAAGGACAAGTCAAGAAGGTGGTGCCAAGTTGGAGGATTGGATCTGGGATGAGTGGGTGGAGCGGAGATTTGGAAACTAGTGAAATCGATGTTGATACCGTGTGGTTGAAGAGTACCAAGGCTGAAGATGAAGTGTTCTTCTTCCAGTCGTCAGGTGGCTTGGTTTTGACAGTGCGCAGGACCTGCATGTCCTTGTGGGAATGGGAGGGGGATTTGAAGTGGTCGGCCATAGGGCGCTGGGGTTGTTTTGTGTGTGTGTGTCAGAGATGTTCCCTGAAACATTCCACAAGTTGCTGTCCTGTCTCCCTGATTTAGAGGAGACCATTTCAACTCCCCCTCCCATTCTCCCAAGGACATGCAGATCCTGGGCCGTCTCCGCTGTCAATTCCAAGCCACTCGATGATTGGAGGAAGAACGCCTCATCTTCCACCTTGGGACTCTGCAACCACACAGCATCAACATTGACTTCACTATTTCCAAATCTCCCCTCCAACCCCACCTCTTCCCAGATCCAACCCGCCAACTTGGCACCACCTTCTTGACCTGTCCTACCTGTCCACCTTCCTTCCCACCTATCCGTTCCACCCTCCCCACTGACTTATCACAATTACCACCCACCTGCACCACCTATTGCTATCCCGGCTATCTTCCCCACCCGCATCCTACCACCATCCTCCTATTTATCTCTCAGCCCCTTGCCCCCTCCACGACTTATCCTCGAAACAGCGATTCCTGCTCCTTGGATGCTGCCTGACTTACTGTGCTTTTCCAGCGCCACACTTTTCGATATTACGTTTTACTGCTGTTTAAAATCTTTGCTGCAAAGGGCTTGCTTGACATAAATGTTACCTTACTCCTGAAAGGTAAAGTTAAACTTGTAAAGTTAAAATATAGATTGTAAGTTTAATTTCTTTTCTCAGGTTGCCAGGCTGAAGGACAGAATATCCTCTTCACAGATGGAGAATACATCAATCAAATTACAGCATCAAAAGATGTAAGTATATTTGTTCTAATAATGAATTTATCAAATAATTTTGCATTAAAATATTTTGACAATTTTTGTGTACATGTATTATTGCCCAACTAAGTTCACATGTGGTATTGAGGAATATCCTTGTTCCCTCTCCCTATATAGGATGGTTTTGTAGTGCGAATATATGCAACAAGCACTGAGCCTGTACTTCAACAGGAACTGCAGCTCAAGCTAGCCAGGAAGTGTCTACATGCTTGTGGTCTCTCCTTGTTTGATCTTGAGAAAGATTTGCACATTATAAGTAAGGAATCTTTATTCTTTAAAATTCTTTTAATAAAGGTAATGGCTTATAAATATTTAGCTCTGTTTCCTTTTTTAATTTTTTTTTCACTTAATACAAATCATCTTCCCCATCTCATTCTTTCCCAGATTGTCATTGCTTGGATGAAAGAAATTTGGGCTGAAGTATTTGCCAATGGAATGTGTAGTTAAACTGCATAATGATTAAAGCAGATTTTTTCAGCTGAGTTTAGACATCTAAAACTTCTTGGATCATGTTGTTATTGTCTTTTAGTCCCTTCGTGTTCTGAAGAGGTTTAAATTGTTGATGATTGAGAGTTCTAATGGTCAGTGCTGGTTAGACAATTTTAATCTCCCTAAAATTGATTGGGAAGGTAAATTTTAAAATAAAAAATTCAAACTTAATTCTGACCTAGCCTTGGCAACCTCTATCTTGGTGACTGTTAGGAGTAGACAATAAATGCTGGCCTTATCAGTGATGTGCTTGTTCTATGAACATATTGAAAAGATGCAATGAGATCAACCTGTCTTAGATAAGAATATCAATCATTGAGCCCTTGTAAGGAGGTAGTGTGCAAAAACAGGTTGGGTACATCTTTTCTCTGTAAAATCCACTGATGGCACAATCTGTGAAGAGTCAAATAATAAGGTACTGTAGAATGTTGTTTGTGAAAAAACTATGAGAAAGGATATAGCTATTTTGGGAATTAATATAGAGCATTATTGGATGAGAAGGGAAATATTAATAGGTATTCCTTAAACTCTCTGCTATCTTTGCCCTCCATTGATGCCAGTGTTGATTTAAATCCAGAGTTGTGAAGTTCTTTTCTACTGTTCCAACTCCTTATCTTTGTTTAAAACTCTGCTTAATTTCTTTTCGTTGCTCCTCATATCAGCACCTTCATTTGGTGCTCTTTTTCTGCTGGTTGCACTATTGTGACACACATCTGGCATGTTTTCTGTGCTAAAGACACTTAGAAATACAAGTTGCTGCTAAATGATTTGCCATTTAACCTCAGCTATTCTGGAGTGTGGAGTTGGGGTTGTGGAGAACTTGGCCTGAAGTTCCAGTTTTGGTTTGTAGTGCTATCAGAGTGAGTCTGTATGCATGTCATTTCAAGATTATAGGATTTGGAAAAAGCTAATTGGACATAACACTGGATCTGAGGGCCATCTGTGATGTTCTCCAGCAAGGCATTAATGACTTTAGGATTTGGTTTAGTAAAAATGGGTAGGCAAAGGTCTATATTTAGGTTGAGAATATAACATTAGCATTGCTGAGGGACTCAATCTTCTGTTCTAACAAAAATATTCTGTGTCGTGCCAGCTCTGAGCAAATACGTTAGTGTCAAAATTTGCTTGAGGTCCTTATGCCTGCAGGTGAAGCTGTAATTTTTGTTGGTGACTCAACATGTTATTTAACCATAAATTCTGTTTGACATCAGCTTCAGTAATAGTTGTTTACACTCATTAGCAATGGTAAATCTCTTTCTCCCTTAAGGGAAGCGGATACTTTGCCTGCAGGCTGAGTAATTAGTAGTTGTTACTCACCAAACATTTTGTCGTTGGCTCTAAAATCCTTAGTCCTCACCTTCCACCCCACTAATCTCTGGATATAGTGCATCATTCTCTGCCATTTCTGCCAGCTACAAACAGACCCTACCACCAGAGAGATATTTCCCTCCCCACCCCATCTGCGTTTCGCAGAGACCATTCCCTCCGTGACTCCCTCAGTAGTCCACGCCCCCTACCAAACCACCCAGTACCTTCCCTTGCTGCTGCAAGATGTGCAAAACCTGCTCCCCACCTCTGTCCAAGGCCCCAAAGCATCTTTTCACATCCAGCAGAGATTTTCCTGCACATTCACCTGCCTGATCTACTGTGTCTGTTGCACTCTCTATACATCAGGAAGACAGATGGAATGTTTCAGGGAACATCTGCAAGACATTTTCACCAAACAACCCCACTGCTCTGTGGCTGACCACTTTAACACCCCCTCCCATTCTGCCAAGGACATTGAAGTCCTGGGCTGCCACTACCACTAAATTCAAGCCACCCGACGACTGGCGGAAGAACGCCTCATCTTCTTTCTTGGGACCCTTCAACAACACTGTATCAACATCTACTTCACCAGTTTCCAAATCTCCCGTCCCCCACCTCAAACCAGATCCAACTTGGCACCACCTTCTCAATCTGTTCTACCTGTCCATCTTCCTTCTCACCTATGCACTCCACGCTCCCCACCCACCTATCCCAGTCACACCCCTCACTTGCATCTACCTATTGCCTTCTCAGCTCCCTGATCTCCAGCATCTGCAGTCCTCACTTTCTCAAATCCTTTCTGTATTTAAGTCTTATATTTTAAGAATTATTACAGAACATGATTACAAACACAATGCTAACATACTTATGGTACATTTTTCAGTTGTTGCTTTTTTCTCTCTTAGCTCTGCTCTGTTCTTGTGCTCTGTTCCTTCCTTCTACTTTGCATCCTGCCCTAAGGTCCCATTTCCTATTTATGACTGCCCCCTCTTCCCCTCTAAATCTCTTCATGGCTCCCTGACCTTCGGTCTAACACTTTTCTCTCTTTCTCCCTTCTCCATGATCATGCCACCTGTTTCTTCTTGCTGAGCTGTTTTTCACCACCCTGATCACATGATCCATTGGCAACTTACTACTTTGTTCTGTCTGACCACGTATTGTTGGTCACTGCTCATTCACGGTGCACATTGTTAGTTATACCAGAAATATTAAAAACACCACATTATAGCACCATCTATATGTATAATTGTTTTAAGATTTTAGTTTTTAAATATGTTTGCCCATAGATAAACTGCTAAATAGGTTTATGGTGGAGCCACACTTTTTGAGTATCTTTGTTGTTTTGAAAAAAGATAACATTTTAAACCTCGCAACGTCTGTTGACAGGCAGTGCCATTGAATGGCTACCATGCTTATATTTGGACATGGCTGTTAATTCATTTCTGTCTACACAGCATGAACATTTATGATAATGCCTTTCGATGCTGTCAATACCTGTTCATTTTCCCGAATTTAAGTGCATGTAAAAATGTTTTTTTTGTACTATCTAACTATGGTGAAATCTTTTAAAATGTTCATGTTTCATCAGGTACAGGATTTGATGAGGAGTCAGCTGTTGTATCAGCAGGCAGAGAGTTTGCACTAATGAAAACTGCTAATGGAAAGGTATGTGGAAAATAATTCTTTAAAAACTCAAGTCAGTGTTAGCAGTGCAACTTATCAAATAGTCCATGGTATGTGTTTGTTTTGACTGCTTTTTGGTATGGTGTTAATTCATGCATCAATGTCGTCACTAAAATAGTGGACAAAAAGTCATGTGAGTCAAGATTAGAGACGTGCTGGAAAAGCACAGCAGGTCAGGCAGCATCCAAAGAGGAGGAAAATTGACATTTTGGGCAAAAGCCCTTCATCAAAAGTCATGTGAGCACATTAAATAAGGTAGCCAAGAGTTAATGTTTAGGTCTTTGTTCATTGATCATGTCATCATCTATGCCAGCTAAAAGTTTAATCATTACTATTACCAGCCAACATGGATTTTTTTTTATTCACTGAAGGGCTGTGGGTGTTGCTTATTTGGGCAGCATTTATTTTCCTGAACATATCTGGGTAACAAATTGAGTTTTTTTTTGCCCAGAATATTTGTGTAATTAATTTGAAGCATAAGCTTTATCTATTCCGCCATGGTGTAAAATTTTGATACACTTGTCACACAACCACTGTGAATTCCAACTTTTTAAATAATAGCATTTAATATTTAGAAAAGATTTGAGAGTCCATGCCTCAGCACATAAACTAATTAATGAGTTTAAAATTATTTGTCTTTTTCAATTACGGTTCACTTTAGGATTGAGACATTTTGGTCTGGTTAATCCATTGTTTAAAAAAAAAAGAAAAAGGTAGGTGTAGAACAAAAATGTAGTCCTTTGTGCACATTTGTTTGAATTTGATTCAGATATTCTGTATGTTTTCAATTGAATGTTTCATCATTTTTACTGCTGATTTGTGAAATGGTGGGAAAGATCTGATTCACCAGATTTGCTCTGTTTTTGCACAGCAATGTATTCCTGGAGGTGATCAAAATGGAGGACACAACAGGACCTTTTACTATTTAAAACTTGCCGTCTTGCAGCAATTGTTAGCTAATCTGTATACCTGCCTGGATATTTGATTATTTAGAACATTTACCTTTGAAGACTACTTTGTCATGAAAATCAATTTTTAAAAAGTTGCATTCATTTCTAATACTCGAGTTGGATGCCTGTAGGTAACAATATAAATAATTTTTAGTATTGAAATAGTACAAGTTATGGTAGGTACAGGGAAGAATTAACTCTTGAAACTGAAATTGAGAAAAGAGAAACAGCAGAAATTGGCGAAGTGTGCAGAATTAATGCACATCACCATTATTTCTGTCACTGTCAAAATTCAGGAACTACTTCCATTATAGTGTTGAGGGTGTACCAACACCACATGGCTGACAGCAGTTGTAGAAGGTAGCTCATGACCACAACCTTAAGTGCAATCAGGATAGTTATTGACTGTTGTTATTGGCAATGCCTGAATTGCAGGAATGAATATGTTAACAAGTTTACTCAGTTACCTAATAACCACATCCAATAAAATTGGAGCTTGTCTATTCAAATGTTGTAAGCCATAATTATAATTAGAAGTGGATATAAGTCATTTGGCCTCAAGTCTACTGTATCGTTTGATAAGATTTGTGGCTGTTCTGTTTTTGTTTTGAATTCCACAAGCTGATCTTCTCCAAGTAACTTTAGATTCTTGTTTGGTGGTTGATCTACCTCCAGTTTTAAAATATTCAATGACACCACCTTCGCCCCTTCTGAGGCAGATTCAAAGTTGCATACCCTTGAAAGAAAAATTCTCTTCATCTGTCCTAACATGTAATTTTAACACTACCCTCTAGTTCTGGACTTGTCCACAGAGGAAATGTTCTTTACTTGTCAAGAACATTAAGGATCTTGTACATTTGACTCAAGTTACCCCACACTCTTCTGAACTCAGTGGAAGTAAGCCCTGTTCATTCAACCGTTGCTCATATCAATCTAATAAATCCCTTCTGACCCACCTCCAATGCATTTACTTCCTTTCTTAAATAAGGAAGCCAAAACTTGCACAGTATTTGCAAAATTGTCTAAACAGTGCCCTGTTTATCTGAAGTGTAAAATCTTTACTTTTATGTTCTATTACTTCTTGTAATAAGAGAAATATTAGTCACTTTCTTGATTACATGCTTTTCCTACATTCAAACTTTTGTTTCACATGCACTAGAACACCTAGATCCCTCTGTATTTTAGAATTCTACATTTGTTCTCTATTTAAATGATGGTGCCTTTTTTAAATTTTCCTGTCAGGGAGCAAATTCACATGTTCCCATATGATATTCTATCTGCCAGAATTTTGTCCACTCAGCATATCTACATCACTCTGCATTCTCCTCTGTACTTTTCACAACATACTTTCCTATCTATCTTTCTGTTATCTGCAAATTTAGCTACAATGCCTTTGCCCCCCTAATCTAAGTAGTTATTAAAAATTGTAAAACAGCTGAGGCCCCAATAGAATTCTGATTGTCATATCCTGCCAAACAGAAAAAGACCCTTTTCTACCAACCAGCCAATCTTCTGTCGATGCTACATCACACATTCCAGCTTTGTGTAGTAAGCATTTTATGTACACCTTAGTCAAATACTTTCAGGGAATCCAAGTACAGTACACTTCACACATATACGGCTTTATTAACAACCTCTTTTAAGCTCTGAGGTGATTCCCATCATGGCGTAGGCACTTGTCAGCCTGTAGCTCCATCAGTTTCTTTAGTACTACTTCCTGAGTGATTTGTAATTTCATCGCGTTTCTCTCCCTTCCACATTTTGATTTCCAGTTATTACTGGAATGTTTTTTGCATCCCCAATAATGGAGGTAAAATATTTATGCATTTCTTCTGTTATTTCCCTGCAATCTGCTGTTAATTCCACCTTCTCACTCTCTAGACGATGAACACTTAATTTTCTTTCTTCCTTTTTCAATACCTCTTGCTATCTATTTTTAGATTTCTACCTCACTTCCTCTCATTAACCTGATTAACCCTTTAGTCATTCTCTGCTGTTCTCCATATTCTGTCCAATCATCTGCCCTTCTACTCATAGAACATATTACATAGAACGTTATAGCACAGAACAGGCCCTTCGGCCCTCGATGTTGTGCCGACCTGTCATACTGATCTGAAGCCCATCTAACCTACACTATTCCATGTACATCCATATGCTTGCCCAGTGATGACTTAAATGTACTTAAAGCTGGCGAATCTATGACCGTTGCAGGCAAAGCATTCCATACCCTTACTACTCTCTGAGTAAAGAAACTACCTCTGACATCTATCACCCCTCGATTTAAAGCTATGCCCCCTCGTGCTCGCCGTCACCATTCTTGGAAAAAGGCTCTCCCTGTCCACCCTATCTAACCCTCTGATTATCTTTTATGTCTCTATTAAGTCACCTCTCAACCTTCTTCTCTCTAACGAAAACAGCCTCAAGTCCCTCAGCCTTTCCTCGTAAGACCTTCTCTCCATACCAGGCAACATCCCAGTAAATCTCCTCTGCACCCTTTCCAAAGCTTCCACATCCTCCTTATAATGCGGTGACCAGAACTGTACACAATACTTCAAGTGAGGCTGCATCAGGGTTTTGTACAGCTGTAGCAGAACCTCATGGTTCAGGAACTCGATCCCTCCATTAATAAAAGCTAAAACACTGTATGCTGCCTTAACAACCCTGTCAACCTGGGTGGCAATTTTCAAGGATCTGTGTACCTGGACACTGAGATCTCACCGAGAGTCTACACTACCAAGAATCTTACCATTAGCCCAGTACTTTGTATTCCAGTTACTCCAACCAAAGTGAATCACCTCACACTTGTCCGCATTATACTCCATTTGCCACCTCTCAGCCTGGCTCTGCAGCTTTTCTATATGCAATTGTTTCCTTGAGATGCTTTCCTGAACTTTAGTTAACCGTGGATGATAGGTTTTCCCCTTAAAAAATTCTCTTTATAGTTGGAATACAATTTTTCTGAAATACTCCATCAATATCTGCCACTGGTTCTGATCTACCTACTACTCTGTTCACTTCAGCTATCTCAACTCTATGCTCACATAGTTGCCCTTAAGTATAAATACTTGAGCTGATCCTAATATAACGGCCCCGAGGATTGGTACAGGTAAACATAAAATTACCCTTTATGCAGCTGATGTTCTTCTATTCCTCAGTAATCCTCTGATGTCCGTACCTCGCCTAATCCAAGTTATTAATACATTTAGCGCATTCTCAGGCTATAAAATTAATTTTTCAAAATCGGAGGCTATGCCAATGGGTGGCCTTGCTATGATACCCCACTTAGTGGACGGATCCCTTTTTCCCTTTCGTTGGTCCCTGGAGGGCTTCTTATATTTAGGCATTTTTATTACCCCAGGATTTGGTCAGTTGTATAAGGCTAATTTTGTGCATTTACTGGAAAGGATAAGGCAGGACCTCCAGCGATGGGGAGACCTTCCAATTTCCTGGTTGGGTAGAATAGCACTAATTAAAATGAATGTCCTGCCCCATCTCCTATATCCTATGAGAATGCTTCTGGTGATGCTGCTGAGGCTGGCTCTACGTAAATTATATGGCTGGCTGAGTTCCTTTATCTGGAATCATAGACGGCCCCTCATTAAGCTGAAGAAGCTACAGCTTCCACAGGCAAGGGGAGGATTGGACTTCCCAGATTTTAGGAAATATCAGTTAAGTTCCCTATTAAGTTACATAGCTGATTGATTGTGGATCAGACAAGACCCAATCTGGTTGGACATCGAGGCCTCTCAAGTAAAATACTCACTTATTAACCTTTTATTTTCAGACAAGAGGAAAATCATTACAGATCACTGCAAAATCCCGATAATACTAAACACAATTAAGGCTTGGAATATAATGCGGCAAAATGAGGGTAATTCACATAAAACATCCCCCTATGCACCGATAGTGAGAGCATGGGGATTCCAACCCGGGTTTACAGATGCCACTTTTAAACTCTGGAGATCCAGGGGTATCTCATGTCTAGGGGACCTATTTAAAGATGGGGTCCTGATGTCTTTTGAACAGCTGCGACAGAAATTCGGAATACCTAATGGAGACCTCTTTCGATACTTCCAAATTCGAGACAATATACAGAAGAAGACTACGTTATAAGATAGTCTTTATAAATCAGATAGAGAATGTAGTGTCCTACGACCAGTGGGGGTATCTTCCGTCAGTACTATTTATCATTTACTACATGATGAAGTATCGGGAGATATTGGTAGAGGAATTGAGTTCCGGAGTCCTGAGGTCATGATGCAGTTGTATAAGACTCTGGTGCGGCCGCATCTGGAATATTGTGTGCAGTTTTGGTCGCCATACTATAGGAAGGTTGTGGAGGCACTGGAACGGGTGCAGAGGAGGTTTACCAGGATGTTGCCTGGTATGGAAGGAAGATCGTATGAGGAAAGACTGAGACACTTGGGGCTGTTTTCATTAGAGAAAAGAAGGTTTAGGGGTGACTTGATTGAGGTGTACAAGATGATTAGGGGGTTAGATAGGGTTGACAGTGTGAACCTTTTCCCGCGTATGGAGTCGGGTATTACAAGGGGGCATAGCTTTAAATTAAGGGGGGGTAGATATAGGACTGAAGTTAGGGGTAGGTTCTTCACTCAGCGAGTCGTAAGTTCATGGAATGCCCTGCCAGTAGCAGTGGTGGACTCTCCCTCTTTATGGGCATTTAAGCGGGCATTGGATAGGTATATGGAGGATAGTGGGTTAGTATAGGTTAGGTGGGCTTGGATCGGCGCAACATCGAGGGCCAAAGGGCCTGTACTGCGCTGTATTCTTCTATGTTCTATGTTCTATATGGATAATCTGCTTAAAACATGGGAGCAGGATTTGGGACTAGAAATCTCTATAGAAACATGGAATGATATTTGGGAAAACGCTAGAAGAACCCAGGCTATCTGTAACAGAACCCAGGCTATCCAGCTGAAGATACTTCATAGGGCCCATATAACACTGGTTCGATTGGCAAAATTTAAGGCAGGAGCATCTCCAACGTGTCCCAAATGTAAAATAGAGGTGGGCACTCTTGTACATTGCCTATGGACCTGTCATAAGATCTGTAGATATTGGATTAAAGTAGCAAGTACCCTGACAGAAAGGTTAGGAACGGAAATTAAAGTGGACCCTGTATCTCTCCTTTTGGGCTTTTCGAACTTTCCCTCCCTGGACATGTACAGGAAGAGACTATTTTCTATTCTCTCTTTCTATGCAAGGAAAAATATTTTGGTGAACTGGGTGGCTGAGGGCTCTCCTGGACTTTCAAATTGGCACAGATTAATTATGGAATGTATTCCCCTTGACTTCCTTACAAATATGGTGCACCGAAAGACCGAATTATTTTATAAAATATGGCAGCCCTTCTTGAATTACATAAATACAGATATTTCGGCTATCCTAACAAGGGCTTTTATTTAATTGAGATTACAAACCTGGCTGGTCCGGGGCCCCTTAGGAGAGGAATCCCGCACGAATACGGGTTTTATTACATTTGATGTTAACACATTCCGAGCATGTAAGAGACTTAAATATACACTCTGGTTAGTTGTAGGTTAGATTAGTAGATAGTTTTTTTTCTTTTTCGGTATTTTTTCTTTTGTTAAATTTTGGCTATTATATATTTGATTTAATTGTATATCAATGTTTGTATTTGAGAGTTTTGTTTATTTTTGTAAACTTGTAAAAATGTTAAATCGCTAATAAAAATATCTATTAAAAAGTATAAATACTTGTCTTAGACCCAACCTTCTCCCTTTTAAATTGAATGTGAAATTCAGTAATTTTATGATCACTGTGATCTAGAGATATGCCTTCTCGCAGCTTATTTAATCCTTTCACACTACAAAATATCAAGTCTAATGTCACATGCCCTCTGGTTGCTTCCACAATTGCCTCCTCTCTAAGAAACTGTCTCAAGCATTCTATAAACCCCTTCAAGCTGGCTACTTAGATTTATATTACCCAGGGTTATTGCTGTCCCTTTATCACAAATACCCAATATTCATTCTTGTCTGCTTCATTCTACATTATGGTTAGTACTCGGGGACCTGTAGAGCATTCCCACGAGTAACTTTTTTTTATTCTCTACTATTCCTCACCACACAAACCAATTCTGTACTCTGGTCTCCTGAACTAAGGTCATCACTTGCTGTTGCTGTAATGCCATAGTGTTATCCTTCTACTGTGCTATCCCTGCCCATCATCCTATCCTTGAATGTCATTTATCACTAATCAGAACGCGAACCTTGTCATATTGCTGCCCCCTCTCCATATCGGCAATCAATCATATATATTTACTTTAATGTACCCTATCAATTTGTTTACTTTTGTTATGAATAGTACGCATGTTAGATAGAGAACCTTTTTAGTTTTGTCTTTTTTGTTATTTTTGTGTTTTTATCTTGTTTGACTGACTTACTCTCAGGTTTATTATTTGATCTTTCATACCATTCTCTGATCTTCATTTCCAATCTCAAATTTTTGTTCTCCTGCTTTGACTGTACCTTTGATTTGCTACATCTACCAAAGATTGATCCCTCACCTTTATTGTTTACTTAATTAACCTTTCAGGTATTGAGAATTTAGTTTTACCCATGGAGTGAATGTTTTTCAAATATTAACTATTTTTGGGAATTCCAAACTCTCTTGCTTTCTCTTTATTTTATCTCTTGATTCATTGTTTCTTCCTCTCTCTTTGAAATTAAATATCTGAACTTCGACACTGTTTTACAAGGATTCTTCAAATTAGAGGAAAGAAGACTTACATTTGCACCCTTGAGAGCACTGGATCATTCCAATGTGAATTTGCAGCAAATAAATATTTTCAAATGAGGGCACAGTTAGCTTCCACAAACAGCAATGTGATAATGACGAGATAATTTGTTTTTATAATATCAGTTGAGGAGTAAATGTTGGGAGACTTCAGAATAGTTGTGCGGGATCTTTTATGCCCACCTGAGAAAACCGGTAGGACTTTGATTGAACCTTTCACCTGGGGAGAAAGATACGTCTAACAGCGTAGCAATCCCTTAATACCTATTGAAGTATCTGCATAGATATTCACGTTCAAATCTCTAGACTGCAACCTGAACACTGGCTTCAAGACAAGTCTCCTATCAATTGAACTGTGACTGACAGCTGAATTTGATTGGTGTCAGGCATGTCCTTGAACCTCTGTGGACTGTGTTTTGTTTCCTTTACTCCAGTCACAGCACATTAAGACCATAAGATATAGGTCAATCAGCCCACCAAATCATCTGAGAGATCATGGCTAATATGATCATACTCAATTCCTCTTTCTGCCTTTTCCCTATCATCCTTGATTTGTCTACTGATCAAAAATCCATCTGTCTCAGCCTTGAACCTAGTAAACAAACCAGCCTCAACAGCGATCTGTGATAAAGAATTCCCCAGATTCACTACTTTTCTCGCTTCTGTCTTAAATGTGTGACCCCTTATTCGGAAATTATGCCCTCTGCTTGTAGACTATTCCATAAAGGGAAACATCTCGCATCTTAAGTCCCCTAAGAATCTTGAATGTTGCAATATTGTCACTCATTTTCTTCTAATGGTTACAGGCCCAACCTCTTCTCATAAGATGATCCTTCCATATTTAGTATCAGCCTAGTGAACTATCTCTGGACTGCCTCAGTGCTAATGTTTCTTTCCTTAGTTAAGGGACACAAAAGTGTTCACAGTATTACAGCTGTAGTTTGAACAGTGCTTTGTATAGTTTGAGCAAAGCCTCCCTACTTTTATACCTCATTCCCTCCATTCTGGTTGCCCTACTATAGAAAGGATATTATTAAACCAGACCGAGTGGAGAAAAGATTTACTAGGATACTACTTGGACTGGAATATTTCAGTTAGAAGGATTAGATTAGATTACTTAGTGTGGAAACATACCCCTACATTTACCCCTTAGCTAACACTACGGGCAATTTAGCATTGCCAATTCACCTGAATTGCACATCTTTGGACTGTGGGAGGAAACCGGAGCACCTGGAGGAAACCCACGCAGACACGGGGAGAACATGCAAACTCCACACAGTCAGTCGCCTGAGTCGGGAATTGAACCCGGGTCTCTGGCGCTGTGAGGCAGCAGTGCTAAGCACTGTGCCACCGTGCTGCCCACAAAGGAGAGACTGGATAGGCTGGAACTTTGTTCCCCATACATAGGAGACTTAGGGGTGACCTTGTAGAGGTCTGTAATATCATGAGAGCATAGATAAGGTGCATAGCTAACAGGTAGGGGAGTCTAAAACCCAGAGGGCATAGGTTTAAGGTGAAAGAGAAAAGATACAAGAGAATCCAGAGGGGTAATATTTTGAGAGGGTTGTGAATATCTGGAATGGGCAGCCAGAGGTAATGGTGGAAGTGCTTACAATTTTGCCATTTAAGAAATATTTGGAGAGGCACTTGGATGGGAAAGATATGGAGAGATATGGACCAAAAACAGGCAAGTGGGACTAGATTAATTGTGAAAACTGGGCGGTATGGATACGTTGGGCCGAGGGGCTTATTTCCATGCTGTAAAACTCTATGGCTTTGAAATAAATATCAATGTACCATTTCCTTTCTCATTACCTACTGAACTTGGATGCTAGCTTTTGTGATTCATACACAAGGCCTCCTAAATCCTCCTTTTCTATCGATTTTTGCAGTCTTTCTCCATTTAAATAATATTCAGCTCCTCTATTCTTCCTGCTAAAGTGCTTAACCTTATATTTCCCCACATTATATTTCATCTGCTATGTTTTTACCCACTCACTTAACTCGTCTATATTCCTATCATCCTCACCAAAAGCCTTGTCACCTATTTTTGTCATCCACAACCTTGACTAAAATACATTCACCGTGGGCGGCACGGTGGCACAGTGGTTAGCACTGCTGCCTCACAGCGCCAGAGACCCGGGTTCAATTCCCGACTCAGGCGACTGTGTGGAGTTTGCACGTTTTCCCCGTGTATGCGTCGGTTTCCTCCAGGTGCTCCGGTTTCCTCCCACAGTCCAAAGATGTGCAGGTCAAGTGAATTGGCCATGCTAAATTGCCCGTAGTGTTAGCTAAGGGGTAAATGTAGGGGTATGGGTGGGTTGCACTTCGGCGGGTCGGTGTGGACTTGTTGGGCCGAAGGGCCTGTTTCCACACTGTAATGTAATGTAATCTAATCTACCTCGTTTGGTCATTAATGTATATTGTAAATAATTGTGGTCTCGGCACTGATCCCAGTGGCCCTGCATTAGTTACATGTTGCCATTCTGAAAAAGGCCCCCTACCTTACTAATCTCAACTCTCTTCTCTTTGTTGACAAATCCTCTCACCATGCCAATATGTTGTTGCCAACACTATAGGCTTTTATCTTAATAAGTAGCCTAATGTATGATACCTTATCAAGCATCTTCTGAAAATCTAAAAATATTGCATCCACTGCTTCCCCTTTGTTTATTTTGCAGGTTATGAAATCAAAGAATTCTGATAAATTTGTCAGGCATGGTTTCCATTTCATGAAGCCATGCTGACTCTGTTTGATCATTCTGTTTATTTCTTAAATGCTCTGTTATTACATTCCTTTCTAATATACTCTAATATTTTCCCAGTAACAGATTGGAAAACTGCCAATCTGGCCTATTCTTACTTTTTTGTCTGCTTCCCATTGCAATTAAAGGTGTTACATTGGCAGTTTTCCAATCCTCTGGGAGTTTTCCAGAATTGAAGAATTACTGGACAATTACTACCAGTGCATCAACTATCTCTGTGGTTACTTCCTTTAATATCCTAGGATGCATCCCATCAGGTCCAAGGCACCTATCCGTCTTTAGCCCCATTATTTTTCTTAGCATCTTATTCTTTATGGATAGTTATTGCATTTATTTCCAATCCACTTTTGTCTCCCTTGATTTTTATTGGTATTTTCTACTTGAAAGTTGATACACAGCATTTATTCAACTCTTCTGCCATTTCTTGGTTCCCATTATTATTATTTCTCAGCCTTGTTCTCTAAGGGGCTTTTTGAATTCAACATGAAGCTTGCTTATTTTAAGTCTTCAGCCACCTAACACCAGGCCTTGTTATCACATAGTCTATTACTTTACACAATACATTGTCATCCACTAACAGTCCCCATTAATAGCGATTCACCCTCCCAGCCAGATCGTTATGCACTCCATTGTCTGTCCAACTGTCTTCTCTCTCTTTGGTCTCTATCACCACCTATTGTTTACTCCTTACCCCTTTCCCCCACCCTATTCTCTACATATAAACTGACATTTACCTAGCTACCATCAGTTCTGAGGAAAAGTCATTTGACCTGAAATGTTAACTTTGATTTCTCTCCACAGATGCTGCCTGACCTGTTGAGCATTTCCAGTAATTGCTGTTTTGTTTGTCTCTACAGAGTCTACCATTTGCAGTAATTCCTAGTTAAGGCACCTCTATCCTCAGCACCAAATTTCCATTTCTAACTATACAATCATTATTCATTTTATTCTGCTTTGCAGTGCAATAGCTCTCAAAGTCTGTGGTTAAGCTGACCGTAACTATATGCTGAAACTTAAGTGGAGGTGTCTAACTTGGACTCTTTCTGTTATGTTATAGAGATTAGTCGATAAGCCTTTTTAATGGCATAATTGGAGTTGAAATGCATTCCTTCTAGAGCTCTTATTGCAAACAGTTAATTTAACATGGTACTAACGTAGTATTATTATGTGATCTTGGATGGTTGGTAATAACCTTAGGAGAGGAGATGGTGGAAAAGAAAAATGATCACAGCAAAAGAAAATTTAGACATTTTTTGGTGAAAGCCAGTTTGCAGATATGTTCTTAGGCTTAGCTAATTGAAAAATATGTAGTATATGTTTTGAAACCTTTTTTTGACAAGTAGCATTACAGATGCTCATTTGTATTTTAGCAGCTTTACTCAGGCTACTTGTTTGCAGGTGGATTATGATGAATTGTGCTAATCTGTGTGGAATGTAATAGAATATATGCATTTGAATCATGTAATAATTCTTTCAAATGAAGAATGTTTTTCGGTTTCTTCACTAGATGTATTATACTGGAAAATATCAGAGCCTTGGAATCAAACAAGGAGGTCCGACCGCAGGAAAATGGGTTGAACTACCAATCACCAAATCACCAAAGATTGTACAATTCTCGGTGGGCCATGATGGCTCTCATGCCTTAATGGTGGCTGAAGATGGAAGTGTTTTCTTCACTGGTTTAGCTAGTAAAGGAGAGGATGGTGAATCAGGTACAAGCTTGGAACTAGCATACTTAATTAACATTGCTCATGTCCTGTTGTGAAATAGCCATGCCCATTAAAACACTGCCTGGCCATATCAGTGCACTCGTTCATCAAAAGCAAATTGAGTTCAATTATTCTGGTCAGTCATGAATGACAGCAATTAAGAATGTGATTAATAACATTTAAAAATAATGCAAGTGGTTTTGACAAACCTTAATTATTAACAAACAGACGAATTGGGGGGAACATAAGCCATTCAGCCCATCGAGACTGCTCCACAGTCACATATTTAAGAAGAGTTACAAAAGGATCCTCGCAATATGCTTCCATTCTGCAAAACCAAAACTCCATGCTATTTTTAAAAAGGTACAAGTTGTATTGGATGTTTTAATTTTACATTTCCAAATTTACAAACACTAAAAACAAATTTCATAATAGAATGCGTAAAAGTTTGCTATCTCATCTTCAAGTGGATATATGTAATTAAAGTGAATACATGTATTGTAAAACTTTACTGGTCTAAAATAGTAAAAGTGAAAGAAAATGTCCTACTCTGGTCTTGCTGCTCTTTCCCACAGATATCATCTTTTTAAATTTTAATTTATCTGAAATCCTGTCTTAAGAACAAAGAACATTACAGCATAGGAACAGACCCTTCGGCCCACCGTGCCTGCGCCGATCCAGATCCTCTATCTAAACGTGCTGCCTATTTTCCAAGAATGCTTCCTACCCATTCATGTATCTGTCTAAATACATCTTAAGTGAGCGAGTTTTGAGAAGATTTGTAGCTCGGGTTGAGGTTCAGGATGTAGGTTTGCTCCCTGAATTGGAAGGTTCATTTTCAGATGTTTTGTCACCATATGAGGTAACATCTTCAGTGAGCCACCTGATGAAGCACTGCTGATGATTCCTGCTTTCTAATTATATGTTTGGGTTTCTTTGGGTTGGTGATGTCATTTCCTGTGGTGACAAGCCAACAAAACACATCCAAAACCCTTGTCACTCTTCCCTGCATGAAAGATATCTCTGAAATGACTGCCAGACTACTCAGACCCCTTGGCATCATGGTAGCCCACAAACTCACCAACACTAAAACAGCAGCTAATGAACTGGAAACACCCTATACAGACAACAAGCAAAACTAATGTCATTTACAAAATACTGTGCAAGAACTATAACCAACATTACATTGGACAAAGAGGCAGAAAACTCGCCACTAGGATATGTGAACATCAACTAGCCACAAAACCTCATGACCGTCTCTCATTAGTATCCTTACATGCAGAGAAGGAAGGACACCACTTCGACTGGGACAACACATCCACCGTAGGACAAGCCAAATAGACACACAAGAATTCCTAGAAGCATGGCATTCCAACCAGAACTCTATCAACAAACACATTGACTTGGACCCCATTTACCACCTTCTGAGAAAAAAGAACAGGAAATGATATCATCATAGGAACTGATATCACCAACCCAAATAAACCCAAACATATAAATAGAAAGCAGGAATCATCAGCAGTGCTTTGTTCGGAGGCTCCCTAGTAGGGTGACGAAACGTCTGAAAAGAAACCTTCCAGCTCAGCGAGCAAGCCTACACCCAGAACATCTCGAGTGACATTATCGTTCCTGCCCCTATCACTTTCAGTGGCAATGCGTTCCAGGCACCCACCAATTTCTCCAAGAAGAACTTTCCACGCACACCTCCCCTAAACTTTCCCTTCTCACTTTGAACTCGTGACCCCTAGTAATTGAGTCCTCCACTCGGGGGGGGGGGGGAGGAGGGAGGAGGGAGGAGGGAGAGGACGTTTCTTGCTATCCACCCTGTCTACACCTCTCATGAATTTGTAGGCCTCAATCAGATTCCCCCCAACCACCACCTTTCCAATGAAAATAATTCTAATCTATTAGATTACTTAGTGTGGAAATAGGCCCTTCAGCCCAACAAGTCCACACCGATCTGCCAAAGCGCAACCCACCCAGACCTATTCCCCTACATTTACCCCTTCACCTAACACAACGGGCAATTTTAGCATGGCCAATTCACCTAACCTGCACATTTTTGGACTGTGGGAGGAAACTGGAGCACCCGGAGGAAACCCACGCAGACACATGGAGAATGTGCAAACCCCACACTGTCAGTCGCCTGAGGTGGGAATTGAACCCGGGTCTCTCGCGCTGAGAGGCACCGTGCTGCCCATTAATCTGCTCAACCTCTCCTCATAGCTAGCACCCTCCATACCAGACAACATCCTGGTGAACCTCCTCTGCAAAGCATCCACATCCTTTTGGTAATGTGGTGACCAGCACTGTACATGGTATTCCAAACATAGCCGAACCAAAGTCTTATACAACTGTAACATGACCTGTCAACTCATGTACTCAATACCCCGTCCGATGAAGGAAAGCATACCGTATGCCGCCTTGACCACTGTACTTACCTGTGTTGCCACATTTAGGGAACAATGGACCCGAACACTTAGATCTCTCTGTGCATCAACTTTCCACACAACATTTCTAGTTACTATTTTGTTTATTCTTGAATTGGATCTTTCAAAATGCATCATCTGGCATTTGTCTGGATTAGACTCCATCTGCCCAACTCTCCAATCTATCTATATTCTGCTATATTCTCTGACAGTCCCCTTCACTATCTGGTACTCCACCAATCTTGGTGTCATCCACAAACTTGCTTGAAGCAACCTGCACCTTCCTCCAAATCACGTATGTATATCACAAACAGTGGTCCCTGCACGGATCCCTATGAAACACCAGTGGTCGCAGGTCTCCGTTTTGAGAAGCACTCTTCTACTACTGTCCCACCAGTTCTCTCTCCATTTACCTCGAACACCCTGGAGTCCATGCAACTTCACTTTCTCCATCAGTCTACCATGGGGAACCTTATCAAACCCCTTACTAAGTCCATGTAAATAACATCTACACCCCTTCCCTCATCAATCAACTTTGTCACCTCCTCAAAGAATTTAATTAGGTTTGTAAGACATGACCTTGCCTGCACAAAACCATGCTGCCTGTCACATGCACTATCACATTCTTCCAAATGGGTATATAATCCTATCCCTCGGTGTATTCTCCAGTAGCTTCCCTACCACCGATATCAGGCTCGCAGATGTGTAATTACCTGGATTATCCTTGCTAACCTTTTTAAACAAGGGGTCAACATTAGCAATTCTCCAGTCCTCTGGGACCTCTCCCATGTTCAAAGATGCTGCAAAGATATCTGTTAAAGCCCCAGCTATTTCCTGTCTCGCTTCCCTCAGTAATCTGGAATAGATCCCATCCAGACCTGAGGTCTTGTCCACCTTACTGCCTTTTAGAATACCCAACATTTCCTCCCTCCTTATGCTGACTTGACATAGAATAATCAAAGATCTATCCCTAACCTCAACATCTGCCATGTCCCTCTCCTCTGTGAATACACATGCAAAGTACTCATTAAGTATCTCACCCATTTTCTCTGACTGCACGCGTACCTTGTCTCCTTTGTCCTTGAGTGGGCCAAACCTTTCCCTAGTTACCCTCTTGGTCCTTATATATGAATAAAAGGCTTTGGGGCTGTCTTTAACACTGCTCACTAAGGATATCTTATGGCCCCTTTTAGCCCTCTTAATTCCTCGTTTCAGATTGGTCCTAGATTCCCAATATTCTTCCAAAGCTTCATCTGTTTTCAGTTGCCTAGACCTTACATATGCATCCTTTTTCCTCTTCGCCAGTCTCAATTTCACCATGCTTCCCTAATCTTTCCCTCATACCTATCCCTAATTTTCACAGGAACATATCTCTCCTGAACTCTAATCAACCTGTCTTTTAAAAGTGTCCCACATATTGAATGTGCATTTCCCTTCAAACAGCTGCTTCCAATCTACATTCCCCAGCTCCTGCCGAGTTTTGGTATAGTTGGCCTTCCCCCAATTTAACACTCTTCCTTTAGGACTACTCTTGTCTTTGTCCATGAGTATTGTAAAACTTATGGAATTGTGATCACTATCCCAAAGTAATCCCCTACTGAAACTTCCACCACCTGGTCGGGCTTATTTTCAGTATGGCCCCTTCCCGAGTTGGGCTACTTACTTACTGCTCTAAAAAAACCCTCCTGGATGCTCCTTACAAATTCTGCTCCATCCAGACCTCTAATGCTAACTGAATCCCAGTCAATATTGGGAAAATTAAAATCTTCCATCACCACCACCCTGTTGCTCCTGCATCTTTTTGTAATCTCTGTACATATTTGTATCTCTATCTCACGAGGCCTGTAGTACAATCCCAACATTGTTACCGCACCCTTCCTATTTCTGAGCTCTGCCCATATTGCCACACTGCTTGAATCTTCTGTAGTGCCCTCCTTCAACCCAGCTGTGATATCCTCTTTGACCAGTAATGCAACTCCTCCACCCCTTTTACCTCCCCCTCTATCCTGCCTGAAGCGTTGATATCCTGGGATATTTAGTTGCCAATCATGCCCTTCCCTCAACCAAGTCTCAGTAATAGCAATAAAGTCATACTCCCAGGTACTAATAATCCAAGCACAAAGTTCATCTTCCTTACATGCTATACTTGAATTAAAACAAATGCACCTCAGACCACCAGTCCCTCTGCATTCATCATCTGTTCCCTGCCTACTCTTACCTTTAGTCATGCTGACTTCATTATCTAAATCCTTACGGGCTTTAGTTACTACCTCATTCCTGTCCACAAACCACCTCATTTGGTTCCCATTCCCCTGTCACTTTAGTTTAAACCCTCCCCAACAGCATTAGCAAAAGCACTCCCAAGGACGTGGGTTCCAGTCCAGCCCAGGTGTGGACCATCCAATTTGTAATAGTCCTACCTCCACCAGAACTGGCCCTAATGTCCCAAAAATCTGAACCCTCCCTCCTGTACTATCTCTCAAGCCACGCATTCATCCTGATTATTCTACCATTCCTACTCTGACTAGCACGTGGCACTGGTAGCAATCCTGAGATTACTACCTCTGAGATCCTACTTTTTAACTTGCTTCCTAACTCCTTAAATTTTGCTTGAAGGACCTCATCCCGTTTTTTACCGATATCATTGGTGCCTACATGCACCACGACAACTGGCTGTTCACCCTCCCCCTTGAGAATTTTCTGCCGTCAATTTGAGACATCCCTGACCCGTCCACCTGGGAGGCAATGTACCATTCGGGAGTTTCATTTTCAAACACAGAAACGTGTATCTACTCCCCTTACAATTGAATCCCCTATGACTACAGCCCTTCTAGTCTTTTTCCTGCCCTGCTGAACAGCAGAGCCAGCCATGGTTCCATGAACTTGACTACTACTGCCTTTTCCTGGTGAGCTTACTCAACCAACAGTATCCAAAAAGGCATACCTGTTTTGGAGGGAGATGACCACAGTGGACACCTGCACTGCCTTCCTGCTCTTTCTCTGCCCTTTGGTCACCCATTCCCTTTCTCCCTCAGCAATCTTAATCTGTGGTGTGACCAATTCACTAAACGTGCTATCCACGACCCCCTCAGCAACTTGTATGCTCCAAAGTGAATCCATCCGCAGCTCTAGAGCCGTCATGCAGTCGAACAAGAGCTACAACTGGACACACTTGCACGTGAAGGAGCCAGGGACATCAGCTGTGTCTCTGAGCTTCCATATTGAGCAACAGGAGCATAACGCAGGTCTGCGATCTCCTGCATTTTTAATCTTAAGATTTATCTAAGTTGAGACTAAAGTTACAAAAAAGGAAAGAAAAGTCTTTTTACCAATCACACGATAAAATTTTAAAAAACAGAAAATCCTTATTTTCTCAAAACACCGCAGTCCTTTTTTGGTTGGTTAGAGGAGGAGGGTGGCAAATGGGAGACATACAGGTGTCTTGAAGAGGGAGGAAGTTTGTCCAATCTACACTGTCATCCGGAAGAGACGGGAAAATAGGAAACAGATGATAGGCACAACTTTTAAAGCTAATGATTTAAAATGTCCTTTTTGGAGGGTAATATCTTCCATTTGTCAGTGATAGGTTGAAATATCCATGTTCTGACAACCATATTCTTTTCATTAGTTTGTCATTTGATGTTGGCTTATAAACTGATATATGAATGGTTAACCATGGGGAGGGCATGCTCAGATAATTGTAACATTTTCATGCAGTTGTCGTCCCTGGAGAATGCCTAGACATTTAAGATTTAGAAATAAAATGAGTGCAAAGCATAATCCATATTTGAGGAGTTAATTATCTCTGTAATTGTTTTCCTTTTCAAATAAAATGAATCATTAATGTGTAATATAGTTGGTGTGTAGCTATTGACCTCTATTCTACTTTCATTGTAGCTAAAAGCAGACGCCAACCAAAACCTTATAAGCCAAAGAAAATGATCAAAATGGAAAGTAAAACAGCAGTCTATACAGCATGTAACAATGGGAGTAGTGCTATCACCACAAAGGAGGGAGAACTGTACATGTTCGGCAAAGATGCTGTTTACTGTGACAACTCAGGTTAGTAATCGAAAATGGCCTTGCATAAGGTTTGTGTATTCTCTGTGCATAACCATTCTTCTATAGTCTATAATTGGGTTAAGTATGTGTTCTTAAACTTCTTATAAATAGGTCTTGTGACCGAGTTGAAGGGTCACTTTGTGACGCAAGTTGCCATGGGTAAAGCTCATGCCTGTGTATTGACTAAGAATGGAGAAGTTTGGACATTTGGTGTGAACAATAAAGGACAGTGTGGACGGGAAACTGGTGCACTCTGTCAAGGTGGGAAAGGTAAGCAGTGTCTCTTTAGAAGTAGATGTTATTTTTATCGGATATACAACAAACCTTTTATTAACTGGCAACTATGGGATTAGGAGTGTGTTAGATGATCAAATATTCCTGTTGATTGAAAGGTTCATGTAAGGTAAAAACACACACTAAATAATAGAAACATAATGCAAATGATATACCCATCACTATTATGCATTATTTACAGCATGAGTCATGCAACTTTGCTTTCAATAAAACTTAATGGCAGAGACCGTTCTCACTCGCACTTTCAACTGACTCCTCTGTTATCATGGAGATTGTATTAATACAGTAAACTTCCAGTATTTGAGGTATACAATTTTTGCCACTTTTATCGCAAGTACTGGTTCATAAGGTGCCAGTTAAAACAAAGTTTGCTGTAGTTTCTGCGTTTGTTGTTGGGACCATTCCTTGCTAGATTTTTTTTCCCGAAGTGTATTTCCTTTGAATTGGCTTTCACTCTTGCCAGGAACATGAAAAAATCTATTACCTTTTAAAACCATGAAGGAATCTAAAGAACTTTTCAATATATGAGAAGGACAGGACTTAATATTTTGAGTGGTATCAATTGCATTGTCTTTGAAAGGAGAGAATTTTCAATTCACTTGTCTGTAGATCAATTCTACTTTCTATTTACACTTGTGATTGCACTGGTAGTTTAGAGTTTTACCAATCAGGGAAATGATTGATGTGTCAAGTAGGTCTGTTGATTCGCATTGATGGTAGTGCTTTGGAATGGGCTAGATGCATGCAAGCAATATCAGTATTTGAAAAATTAAATCAGGCAGGGTCGCAATGCATTTGCGATTTGCATTGATTTTTACAGGACTGTTGTCTCCTGATTTGACTCATTTCAGTCATAAACATGTGAAATAGGAGTAGAAGTAGACCATCCAACCCTAAAGTCTGCTTTACTAAGCAATTAAATCGTGGTTGATCTTTGAGTTTGGAATTCTGTATTGACGCCTACCCTGATAACCTTAGATTAAAGGAAAAACAGCTGTCTTTTGACTAAAAAAATGTCATCCCTCGCTCTCTTAAACTGTATTGGAAAAAAAGACCTGTCTAACCTATCGTCTTAATACAACCTACTACTTCAAGTGACAATCCAATAATTGTCTTCTGAATGGCCTCCAAAGCATTTGCATCATTCCTTACATGAGCACACCAAAACTGCACATAGTATTCAAGATGTGTTCGTGCGTAGCTGAACATCTTTATTCCTCTTTGTTCAAAATTATAAACTGGCTAATGGGATATTGTCCTTTATTATTTACCTGAACTGCATGCTAGTCTTTTGTGACTCATGCACGAGAACACCCCTGAATTCTGTAATCGTGTCAATTTTAATTAATATTCTACTCATTCATTCTTCTAGCCAAAGTGAGTGACTTCACTTTTTCTCACATTATGTTACCATTTGCCAGATATTTGTTGATTCACTGTGTATTTCTTTCTGCAAACTTTTTATTTCCTCTTGCTAATGTAATTTGCTATCTTTGTGTCATCTGCTACCACGCCTTCGCTCCCATCGGAGTCATTTATATGAATTGCAAAAGTTGAGGCTGCAGCACACATCCTTGCACGGCACCACTCATTTCACCCTGTCAATCAGACAAAGACTTTTATGCTTTGGTTGTTTTCGGTCACTTGTCCAATCTTCAATCTGTGCTAACATGTTGCTTCTTATGTATTGAATTTGCATTTACCACAATAATCTTTATGGAGTGAAATGCCTTCTGGAAATCCAAGTTCAGTATATCTGCTGCCCCAACTGCCAAAAATGTCCATGTCATGTGTTACTACTTCAAAAAGTTAAATAAATTGGTTAAGCATGGTTCCCTTTCATTACACCATTCTGACCTTTCACAACTGCGATGTTTTTCCCAAGTGTGCAGCTGTATTCTCTTTAATGATCATTTCTAACACTTCCTATGGCAGACCTCAAGCTTGTAATTTTCTGCTTTCTGTCTCCCTGCCTACTTGACTGAAAGGGTTATATTTGCTGTTTTTTTGAAAACAAGCATCAAGGTATCTATGACCTCATCAGCTACCTCTCTTAAGAACCTATGATGAAGCTCATCTGTACCCAGAGGCTTGTCAGCTCACAGTTCCATCAGTTTGTTTAGTATCACTTCGCTACCACTTCTAAATTCACTAAGTTCCCCTCTCCTTTTCATCTCCTATTTACATCTGTTACTGAAACTTTTTGTATTGTTTATAGTGAAGGCAAAAGCAAAGTATTTATTTTATCCACCATTTCCTCATGATCTAATGTGTTATGACACAGTGATGAACCCTTCTGTTAATTAAACCAAAAACCCAGAAAAGCTCACCTTGTCTCATAATCTGTTAAAATGAGTGACAGAACTCCCAAATTCCACTATCTAAAGAAAATAACATCAATTTATTTTTTAACTCTAAAAGTGAACATTAAATGACAACTATTCACAACTCTAAGCCCCCATTTCTCTTAACTGCTTATTATCTGCCTCCAGCTCTACAACAATATGCTGTACCAATAAGACATTTATTAAAATTACATTAACCTAATTTCAAAACCCCACAGCCACCGTTGGCTCTTCCAGCTGCTGAATTCCCTGGGTGGTCTTCTTTCTTTTTACCACAAGTGTGTTTCATATGAAAAGGTACCTTTTTAATAAGGAATGTTTCTTAACTTCTTGGATCTTTGTTGATGGCAGTTGCTCTCTGTCCAATTTTCAAATTGCCTACATTTTTATTTTCTCAACATCGGATCATCTCATTGGTTCGTTATTGGCAAACAATAAATTCAAAATCAATTGGATTTTAGTATCCTGCGAGGCATAATTTAAACTGGTTAAGTGCAGATTGTTGTCAAAACAGCAACCAAAACTCAGATATCCATTTCATGGCCAAATATTTTCAATTATCCAGTACATTCTGGGACTGCTATCTAGTCATATCACAAAAGCATGTCAGCTCTCAGTTTAGAACAGCATTCCCTCTCTCTTAAAGGTACAGTACACATTAACGTCATAACAAATGTTAGCTTCGATTCTTGCTGTCTTGAGGATCGGCACACTATTTACTGTTAACCTTTATAAGTACTTATGGAAATTCTTGCTATCTGTTTTTATATTTCCTCTCAAGCTGTAATCTCTTCATCCTGATTAATTTTCTGGTCAATGTGTGCTCTGCTTATATCCTGACCAATCATCTTACCTACCACTCATCTTTGCAGTTATTTTTTCCTTGATATTGATGCTTTCCTTACTGACTTAACCACAGGTGGTGAGTCCTCCTTTTATCATTTTTCTTCATAGTGGGCATACATTTGTTGTGAATGTTCTGAAGTATTCCTTTGTATGTCTGTCACTGCATCTGTTTTCTAGGAGATAGATTAATAATGTCCCTTGCTATTACCTGCAAGGTAATGTTTTTTGTTTTAACAAATAATGTAATTGTGACCAGGAATACTTCAAATTGATAGTACTGTTATGAGTTTTCTACAATGTAAGAAGAGTTAGTGCTTAAGGTTGGAACACTGTTTACGTTTTTTGAGTCCAGTACCAGCTTTGATATAAGGCAATATAAATTACATCAAAGGCAAATCTTCAATGCTGTTTGAACTGATGGATTTCAATTGGGTATATCAGTTATTCATTTAGCCATTGACTAAGACACCCAACTAGCTGACTGAGCTCTTGTCTTAATGTTCATTAAGTCAAAACCATTGGTCTTCAAAACAGAAATCCTCTTCAGTTGGATAGTATGCTGAAATGGTTGAGTGAATCTTTCAATGCTTATCATGGGAGAGGCACCAAGAATCTCAAGTATTCACTGCTATGACATTTGGGAGCAATTGTCTTTGTGTTTGTCTCGAAGTGTTGCAAATTATACATCTTGTCAGAGGGGAAATGACCGCTCTCTGGGATATGTTGACACATGGATCTTTCTGATGCTGACAACAAAGGAAAATTGGAAATCATTGTAATTAATTTAATTTTGTGGGCAGCCGTATCATTTGCCAATTAAAATTAATGGATATTACATAAATGGTAGGACTCATTTAGGCAGGCTGATTTTGAATTGTGTTTATTCTTTGAATAGGTTTCAATGTGGAAAACATGGCAACAGCAATGGATGAAGATTTAGAAGAGGAGCTGGATGATAAAGATGAAAAATCCATTATGTGCCCTCCTGGAATGCATAAATGGAAGCTGGACCAGTGCATGGTTTGCACTGTGTGTGGAGACTGCACAGGTTATGGAGCCAGTTGTGTCAGCAGTGGGCGACCAGACAGAGTTCCTGGAGGGTGGGTTCACAATGCTCCATTGTTTCCTTTTGAACCAGTACATGTATGTTAAAGTAAAATGAATACTTAAAGTACAACAGAGTTAGTAAATATAATCCATAACAAAAGCAAAATATAATGGATCCTGAAAACATAGAAAATTAGGCAGCATTGGTGGAGGGGGAAAGGTAGTTTGACATTTTAGTCATGATCCTTTTCCATAACTTGATCTGCAATTGAGGTAGTTTAATTATGTGGATGTTTAAGATGAAGTGATTTTTTTTTAAGTGCCTGAAACTTCTTTTCAAACTATTGATTAACTTCGGAATTAACTGTAAACAAGGTAAATTTTCAGATCATTGTTTTTGGTCCATTGATCATTAATCCTATTAACTGTTATCAATTGTCTTGTTTCTTATGTGATTATGGATAAATCTTGCTTGATAGATGTGAACCCGTGTATCTATTTGATATTGTCAGTAGTGGTCGCCTCTGAAATTCTCTTGCCTTTGCACTTTTGGGTGCAAATGTACATCATGATTATTCAAATGCCAAACCAGATATTTGTTTATTTTGTTAGGGGGAGTAAGGAAAGGAAAGGAGAAAAGTACACCAACTTTTCTATTTAAAAGTAGTATCTTTTCTGCCATTTTGTCCACTGATATTTCTCTTAATTTCTAAAATTTTGAACCATGGGGTCTGTGCTTTATCTTCACTCTAAAGCAGAAGTATATTGGATTCGAAGCATTAGCTTTGTATCTGTCTCAAAGGTGCTGCTAGATCTACCGAATTTCTTCCTTTTCTATTTATTTCAAATTTCGGCATCTGCAATACTTGGCTTTATTTGAGTCCTTCATTTCTCAGAGTTGACAGTGGCTTCCTTGTCACATTTGTCTAAGAACTTTTTAAATATAATTAATGCAGCTTTCATTTAACATTGTGTTTTCATAGTCACTGACATCGCATATATTGGAATAATTGACGATTATGCAAAAAATCCTCATTTGAAATCACACACTCTTCTGAAGGAATAGATAGTCATTCTCAAGATACTCTCTAAGAGAGTTATCTTTTTGTCTGACTTTTTTAGGAATATCGGGAAACTCGTCTGATCAGCGCAACTATTAGCAGGTGTAGATGTGCTTGAGTAAGGACTTCAGTTCTCTGTGGGCCCCCAAGTGAAAGTTTAGACTTAATTTTTTCGATTAAATACAGGCCATCCTAAAAAGCTTCATAGACACGAGCTAGATTTAAATTCAACCTCACATGGTGTTGGTGATTGAAGGAGTCAGAAATGACACGACCATTAGCACTCTTGAAGTTTGCTGTCAGTAAAGTAATTTTGCCATAAGAATGGGTATGATCATTTGTGAATGTAAGTAAGTCAAACCTCTAACCTTTACGGGTGGCTCAGTGGGTAGCACTGCTGCCTCACAGCACCTGGGTTCGATTCTGGCCTGTCTGTGTGGAGTTTGCACATTTTCCCTGTGTCTGCGTGGGTTTCCTCCGGGTGCTCTGGTTTCCTGCCACAATTCAAAGATGTGCAGGTCAGGTGAATAGGTCATGCTAAATTGCCCACAGTGTTAGGTGTGTTTGTCAGGAGTAAATATAGGGTAGGGGAATGGGTTTGGGTGGGTTTCTCTTTGGAGGGGTGGTGTGGACTGGTTGGGCTGAAGGGCTGTTTCCACACTGTAGAGAATCTAATCTAATCTTTGTGCTCAACGTTTTGCTCAGGCTTCGAGTTCTGTAGTGTAATTTTAACTTAATGGAAAATAAAATAATTATTCATTAGTTTTTGATGGCTGCTCAACATTTAGTTAATTGGTTCGAGGAGTTTAGTTTTTAATTTGTATTGCCTTGCCTGAATTCTTTGCTACTGTATTCAAAGAACTAAATTTGTTTTATAGCAAGCTGTTCTATACAAATCAGAATGGTGCATGATCATCTGATAAACGTGGTTATGGACAATGCCTCCAGGTGGATGTTTTTCTTACTGGTTACCTGGTTAGAGGTGGTCTTCATTTAATGCTCAAGCAAGATTATTGCTCAATCTTTTCTCTGAGCAGAATGCACTTGTGTTATGCATTCACCACAATAAAACACTGCTGCTCAGTTTGTGAAACATTTGCTTTTCTTGTTTTCTTTGCAAAATTAAAAGTTGGCAATTAACATGATTTATTCAGGTTCCAGTTCTGGAGAAGTTCAAATCAATTACATAATCAGTTAAACAAATGCCAAATAATGCAGTGCTGAAATTCTGAAACAAATGTAGTTCTTCAGTTCTGAAGAAGAGTGAAATCAGACTCAAATTATTAACTCTGTTTCTTCTTCCACAGATGCTGTCAGACTTGAAGAGTTTCTGCGGCATTCTCTATTTGTTGCACCACCCATGATCATATTTTAGTTTAATACTGCTTATTGGCTCAGATTTCACTGCTGTGTATTTATTTCCATGTTAGTGACTGCTGTATTTTTTTTTTTTGCTGTTGTATCTTCAGTTCATGAGAGGTCATCTTACATGTGAAGTAGGTGTTACATCTGTTAATTTGTACCTGAGGATAAATGTCAAATGAATAGGTAACTCTGTTAATGGGTTGTAATGAATGTCAAGGACATTGTTTTTATTAAGATATTTTTACCATGATCTGTTTTAGGCTCTGTGGATGTGGGTCTGGTGAGTCTGGTTGCGCTCTATGCGGTTGCTGTAAGGCCTGTGCCCGAGAACTTGATGGACAAGAGGCAAGACAGAGGGGAATTCTTGATGCTGTTAAAGAGATGATCCCCTTAGATCTACTTTTAGGTGAGTTTTATTTTGAAACATAAATCAGCTTTTCTGACGTTTACTGTCACCTGGTATCTTAACACTTTATTCTTAGACACAATATCGAGAGGTACAATAAAATATCTAGGGATTTTTTTCTCACTATTACTTCTATTCCCCTTCCCTCCTGAATGATGTTATTATAATTGTCTCTCTTAAGTGCATACCTACTTGGCTTTTAATTAATTTGAAGTTTCTACTTTGATATGTAGACAAACACATTAACAAGAGCTGTCAGTATTAACTGCACTTTCACTTCATTCCCTGAGTTTTGTCTAGATATTCGGGGTCCTAATATTTGAAAACCATTTCATCTTGTAGCATTCCTGTATAATGCTTTATGTCAGCATATTATGTATGAGAGTCGATTAGAAGGGCTGAATAACAGATTTCAGCACCTATTATCCTATAATTGACAGCTCTACACAGTGCAGTAAATATTATATTGAACTGTTAGAGAATTGACGAATGTTACTTTTAAAATGCAGAAGAAAACTTTCACTAAAACCCACATCTATGTAAAATTAATTAATAAGTGACCGTCAATAAGAAATAGCTGCGAATAGCCTCTCAAATAAATAGGGGTTTGGGAATTTGTCTTATTGTTATAGATTATAATGAAAGCTAGAAAAATGGAAGAATGATTAAAGAGTGTCACACTTTTTTGTTTTAATCAAACAAATTATGATTTCTTTAGCAGGACCTGTCCCACCAGGTGTTAATATAGAAGAACATATTCAACTAAGACAAGAAGAGAAAAGACAACGGTTGAGTAGAAGGCACAGACTAGAAGAAGTGAGAGGTATGTTTTTTTGTAAAGACTTAAATGACAGCTAGTATCCATCCAAAGTGTTTGTTCCAGCACAAACTTAAAAAAAAAACTTCTTTATATACATTAAGTATTCTGCATTATTGTTGATTCTTTATTAATCTTGAATAAGATTTGAAGGGTCATGCTGAGCCATGTAAAAGACGACAACTGATGGCTGTAGTACATTTTTTAGTTATAAAGCTGTGCACCTTTATCTGATTAAGAAGTTGTGTGTAATCTTAATTAATAGTGTCCTGGTTACAATATGTAGTACACTTCAATTGATCTAAAGAAGTATTCCCTGACAAAGATATTGCATCATAGCCACCACAGCTTGCATGTATATATTGCCTTTAACTTAAATTAGCCCAAGAACTCACTGGATCTGTTATCAATCAAAATTTAGGTCCATTTTCCACAGAGGTAATGACAGGTAATCAAAAGCTTGGATGAAGATGTCATTTTATGATGAGTTTTGAAGGAGAGAAGGACAGGAAATGTTTCAAGTGAACAAATGAAGAGCTTTAACAAAGTGTTTTTTAAAAAAGGTTGTTAGTTAAGGGCTTATCTCCTACCTTGTGATTTCATGAGCTGAGTTGCTTGAGCAGAGGTTAACATACATAATTGTTGTTAGTCCATCCTGCATCCTTGCTGTTATTGATTGTGGGCAAGTGCAGCAGCTATTGCTAACTCTATTACTTTAAAGCTGAGAGCTTACTTGACAGGGCATGACTGCTCCACTCAACCACTGAGATATGAATAGACTTGAATTCTAACCCAATTCGGATTTGAAAGAAAGCTTAGTTTCTTTATGTAATTCCTTATCATTGTTTATCACCTCAAAAGTGTTTCATGTACAGTTAATTACATTAAAATACAGGTATTGTTATCCTGGTAAATATAACAGCTGTTCGAAGCTTAGAATGGTCCCACAAACGATTGGGAGATTAGTAACTATTTTTGGTTCTGATGGAGAAATGAATATTTGTAAGATCATAGAATTTCCTGCTACTTTTTAAATAGTGTCACAGGATCTTTTATGTCTCTAAATTGTAGGAATAGGCGGAAGAAGCCTCAATTCAACATCTCATCTAAAGATTAGATCTTGGAAAATTGTGCAATACTGAAGGAATGTTCTGGGTTGCAATGCTCATTTATCAAGTAATAGAATTTATTTGCCCTTTTGGTTTTATTTTTACTTCAGTTGTCAGCTAAGGTAGTGTTGAAACTTTTAGATGTAAGAAACATAAAAATTAACTCTCTTTGTCTTAAAATAGTGCAAAATGCTATAACTTTATTACCTTGTAAAATGTTACAAGCATATTTTCCAAGACTCTAATTGCTACTTGAGATGTACAATGTCTTTTATTGAGAACATGTTTAGATGAAGGCATGCTCCAAATACAGTCATTTCTGCTATAATGCATGCTTCCTCAACCCAAATTGGGTTTAACGTGATTGAAGAATTTACTCCGTTGTTTGTAGAACAAACTTTCCTTAACTGTATTAGCTATAATGCAATTCTGGCCCCATTAATTTAAATGGCACGACTGTTGTGCAATTTTCTTATAATGCAAGATCGCACAAAAACTGAACTATCGCGTTATATCAGAATCAACTGTACAGCTAAATTGAGTTGCAACATGAAAAAGAAGTAATGATTTATTTGAGGTACCATTCTCAAAAAGATGGTGATCTTCTTTGACTCAGTTTTAAAACATTTTGAGACCATGTGCTACAACTAGATTTCCTAAATCACTAAGTGCTCTTAACTTCTTGCTTCGAGGGATATCATATATTATTAG
Organism: Chiloscyllium plagiosum; assembly: GCF_037043375.1. NCBI lineage: Eukaryota > Metazoa > Chordata > Chondrichthyes > Orectolobiformes > Hemiscylliidae > Chiloscyllium > Chiloscyllium plagiosum. The sequence goes on along the minus strand of NW_028270144.1, from coordinate 31,295,259 downwards.
AGCAGCGTGTTGTGATAGAGTAGTTTGCTTGGTTGCAGTTTCAAAGCAGCAGCATGATAATCATAGTACAAAGACTTGGTTGTGCATGTATCTATTACTTTGCTAAACAAGGTGTGCACAACTACATTTTTCTCTAAGTGGTTCAATAAATTTATGGATAAGCATATTTGTAGTTTTTTTTATTATTTATGCACGGCATGTGCAGCTGCTTGGCAGGGGTAGTGTTTATTGCATATCACTAGTGGTCTTGAAGAAGGTGCTGGGGAGCTGCCTCCTTGAATTGTTGCAGTCCCTGTGTTGTCAGTAGACCCACAATGTTGTTGGAGAGGGAGTTCCAAGGTTTTGACCTAGTGACACCAAAAGAATGATGATGAGAAATAAAATGACTGAATTCAAATACACAGATTTATAATTGAGACTTGTTCAGATTTTAAGTTGCACAGTCATTGGTTAAGCAACGCCTTGCAATTGGTTTAAAATTTATCATGTTAATGATTTGTTAACGCTCTACCATTTGTTGACACTTTTTCTTTATTTTTTGGTTATCTGCTATCTACAATGTAGTCTCTTTTTTTTTCTCTTAAAGCCTCAAATTCAGTGGATGCCATTCTCTTTTGATATTATAGATAAGCGTTTTCTTTTTGTTTTTAACAATTATTTCATTTGTGAGCTTTCCTATGCATGTGCAAGTTATTTCTCCTCAGGCCCCATTGTATTTCCTGGTCCCATTTATTTGAACCATCGAGAACAGGCCATAGCCAGACTAAGACCCCTTCCATCAAAGCTAAAGCATAAACGGGACAAGCATAAAGGTATTTGGTCATCCTTCCTTACTGGCTGGAAGACTACAACCTATCCTGCCATTCATATTCTTCTATCAGCTGAGTCTCTGTCTAATGTGGACAACTGTACAAAATTGATTTTGCTTTTGTGTTTTGATGTTGAGTAAGCCGAGGAGAAAATAAATCTTTTCTGGCTTAAGATTGTTTAGGTTGAATACAAACGTTGTTTGGTTGCTTTTGTTTGTACAAGAAAGAATGCTTCTTGCTGCTTTGAAGTTTCTATTTTCTTCGTTTTATCTCGAATTTGTGTAAATACATTATGAAGAATGGAGATCCTTTTTGGAGAAAGGGAAATAAATTTTTGCTAAAATGTGAATTATATTTACGGATTATTTTACAGTGCGTTATTACATTGTATTTAGGCTTTGTGTATTCTTTCTTGAGTTGGAGGAAAAAACCTGCGAGTTGATATGTTTTGATAATTGCTACTAATCTTTTCCTGTCACAAATGTCTCATTGTTAATGGTTTCCTGTATTGCATTTGTACCTTTTTCACGCAAGCTTCATTTAACAAATAATGGTGAGATGTGCCGTTTAGCGTAGCTCATGGTCTACAATTGGTGACTTGTAAGTTTGGAGCCTCACTGAAAATTCAGTTGCCTACTTCCCTTAGCTGATTTGCTTCTGAGTTGGGAGATTTCTTGGGTTACAAAAAAAAAATAGATCATTGAATTATTAAAGTAATTTGGCCTGATTTCTACTTTGATTAGGGAAGCACTGTGATGCAGTAGTTATTTCATGATGAGAATGCTCCTGTGAATTGCTGCTTTTTGTATGATGTAAAAATCTCTCATTTAATCTCTTCTGATTTGGACAAAGGAAGGTCTAATATTTGGAAGAGATATAATTGCTGCATTCATTTTGTTTTTACTGTCAAGGATTAAATATGTGAAATTTCTTGTACCTGAACTCTGCTCAGTCTGTTTGATTCATTTAAATTTCCACTTGAAAACAAATCCACAAAATTCATCAGTATATGTTGATCTTTGATCTCATTACTCAAATATTGGACCAACTTGGGTACAAATGTGTATTGAGTTCTAGCTCAAGGAACCTTTTTTAATTTTTCGGGTTAATCTTTCGAATTAAATGTACTGTTTGTGATGGGATTGTCACCAAACTTCCTTTAGTGTTGGCACTAATATACCTTTTTGATTGTACTTGCAGCTTTAATTGCATGTCAGCTTTAACATTGCATGTTGCTTTTAAATAAACAGTCTCAACTTGTTCCCATCAGTACAGTGTCTAGTGACTACCCATACTTTGTATTCATATGTGGCAGTTCAGTTAGGAACTAGGAAGGATAATCATGTTGTTTGTCTTAGCACAGTTGGAAGACTGATTTGTGCACACTTACTTGCTGAAATCTTAGTGGCAGTGCTTTATTTTCTGATCTTAATTATTTTTCTTTTAAAGTTCTCATTTCCAAATGGTTCATAAGTTTGAGTAAACAGGATTCTGTCAGTTGGTAGTAATCATATAGCCATATCACACAGACTGTTCTTTATTTTGATTTACATTATTAACAGCTTATGCGTTAAAATTTTATACCCTCACAGTTTGCTTTTCTAGAGAAAGTGATTTTCATTCATGCAATTGGAAATAAATCCGATCATACGTTATTCCAGTCAACGTTAGAAGTACAGCTCTGAGCTCCTCTTGCAAACCACCAGTTAGCGTCCACATGTACAAGATGTTAAGATCTCTCAAAAAGTAGTGAACACTTTGGTAGTTTAACAATTTAGCTTATGCTGTTTTATGATCCCTTTTGAACTGCATGGTAGAATAACTTTTCTTGCCTTTATCAGTGTCATACTGGTTACTTATCCCCCCACAGCAGAATAAGTGGTTCTTTTACTTCTTTGTTTGTTGTTCAATGTAACTTCAGGCTGCTTCACAGTGGAATGCTTGGATTGAAAGTACTTTTCAATTCGGAAACCAACTTTATTTGTAGCTTTAGTCTGCAGTTCTACTGTGCTTTGTTACAGTCCAGTTGGGCAAATGCACAAATTCTTGAAGTGACCACACAAGTTAATGATGTAATCAAAGTATGCAAAGACCCCAATTTGTCTGTTTATCAGAATCTGGTTAAAAGGAAACACTAGTCAGATTCAGGTACTTCACAAGAACAACTGTTTGTTACAAATAAATGAACTATCACCGCATAACTCTGCTAGTTGAGCCTCTAAACTGGTAAACCCCTAGGTGTGTGCACTTGCATGCTCCCACACTTAGGCACGGACAAATAAAAAATATTGGTTGCATAGATGGTGGGAAAAATACTGGGGAGAAACAGTTCAGTAGCATAACCGGATTCAGTGAGATATTCTATTTACTTCCCAAGACCACCTGTCCTTCAATTTTCTTCTCCAGGTTCTTTCACTCCATTGGAAGTGGCATAGCATGATTGGTACACTAAATACAAAAGCCTATAAGTTAGTGGTGAAAGGCTGCAGCTTCCAGCATCTGGTAGTTGAAAATAACAGACTTTAGGTACTTTTTAGTGCAGACAGACAAAGAGCCTTTCATTTAAACAGTCTGGAGGCTTCACACCTTCCATTGGAAACACCCAGCTGGTCACCTGCCCAGGAACCAATCAGAGAGCTTTTCTCAAGCTGGTAACGTCTGGGATCCACAACTGGCCACTTTTTTTTGCACAAAGCAGTCAGAAATCTGTTGCTGGATTAATGTGCCTGCATGCAGACCCTGGTGTTGAGCTATCCTATCATCTGTTCCCAATTTTCCCTCCACACCACCACTTGTTCCTCTCTTCCCCCCAACCCCCCCCTCCTTGTTCCTGTCCCCCAACCCCCTCCCTGTCCGGTTCCTCCTCCTCCTCCTCCTTCTCTCCACCCCCCCCCCCCCCACGTTCCTCCTTCTCTCTCCACCCCCCGTTCCTCCTTCTCCCCCCGTTCCTTCTCCCCCACCCCCCCGTTCCTCCTCCTCCCCCACCCCCCCGTTCCTCCTCCTCCCCCACCCCCCCGTTCCTCCTCCCCCCCCCCCCCCCGTTCCTCCTCCTCCCCCCCCCGTTCCTCCTTCTCTCCCCCCCCACGTTCCTCCTTCTCTCTCCACCCCCCGTTCCTCCTTCTCCCCCCCCCGTTCCTTCTCCCCCACTCCCCCCGTTCCTCCTTCTCCCCCCCCCCCGTTCCTCCTCCTCTCCCCCCCCTCCCGTTCCTCCTCCTCTTCCCCCCCCCCCGTTCCTCCTCCTCCCCTCCCCCCCGTTCCTTCTTCTCTCCACCCCCCCCCGTTCCTCCTTCTCTCCCCCCCCACGTTCCTCCTTCTCTTCCCCCCCGTTCCTCCTTCTCCTCCCCCCCGTTCCTCCTTCTCCCCCCCCCCCCCGTTCCTCCTTCTCCCCCCCCCCCCCGTTCCTCCTTCTCCCCCCCCCCCCCCGTTCCACCTTCTCCTCCCTCCCCCGTTCCTCCTTCTCCCCCCATTCCCTTTTCTCCCCCCTCCCACCTTGTTCCTGCACCCCAGTTCTCTTCTTCCGCCCCACACCTCTTCCCTTCCCTTAGCTCACCTGTCTCTTCTTTCTCATCCCCTAATCTCCCCTGTCCTCATGCCGTTCGAATTGGTTAACGTGCAGAAGCACCTTTGTGTCAGAATAAAATAGAAGCTTGTGGTTTTGACTTCTAAAACGCACAAAGCATTTACCTTATGCATGACATTAACATGCTCACTCTGACTCATTGCACTTGAGCTACATAATAATGATTTATTGTCATTCACAGGGAAATTCAGAAATCAAGTCATAAATATAATGTATTGCTTAATAATTTAGAAAAGTACACTATATCCAGAGGGTGGTTAGAAATGGAACTTGCTAGCACATAGCACATACTGATGTGCAGGAGTAGGCCTTTTAGCCCTTAGAGAGAACCTGGTGTGAAGATGAATCTGCTAAGTACATGAGTGGAAAAATAAATGGAATAGTATGCTAGTTAGGTAAGAGAAAGCAAATGTAGGGTACAGACCAGTTTAGATTAAATAACTTATTTTGGTGGCCTAACATTGTGATTTTTTAAGCTTAGCTTTGCCAATCTGAGCCTGAGATTTGAGCTGGGTCAGGTGGAATGTATTCTTGTATAAAATAGTGTATGAACATGTTATTGTTTGGCTTTTTCCTGAGCTTTAGTTTCTATGTCCCTAAACTGCTGTATTCAGCATGTGATGGACATACTGCTGACCAAACCAAAATAAAAGTGGGAGAGATTTAGGGACCTTTTGGTGTTATCATTGAAGCTCTCATTAATAGTTATTTGTATATTTCTCCAGTGGAACATGAGTTTAAAGGAAGGCTTTCCATATATCTGCTACCCTTTCCACCGGCAAAAGTTAGAATTTTGATTTTCCTTGAGGTAAATGGGCATGGTGCAGAAATGGGACCCTTTCACATCACATATCAAAATAATTTAGCCCGAAGTAGCTGCACATTTTGCCTTATAGAAACATTCAATGGAATAGTTTTTTAGTTTGATTCCATTGTTACCTTGCGTTTTTAAAATCGCAGAAAACTTAAGGGTGGATGGTAACTCAAATGTTTACTTAGCATAATATAATAGTATAATAGAAGAACAGAAATTTCATTTTTAAAATTTGCAAAGTATTTAAGAAAAGTGTGTTTGGCTTTATGATGAAACCTAAGTTGCCATGTGTTGTGGTCAAGAATAGCCAATAAACATCAGATTCAAATATTGTGACTACTTGCTCTTTCGGTGTTTCGATTACACTGTGGTTGGCCATTGCTTTTCAGATGCCAATGGAGAAAGGGGGGAGAAAGACACCAGCAAAATTACAACATATCCTCCAGGAGCTCTATGTCTTGATTATGAGCTCCAAGCAGTCCAGGTTAGCTGTGGATTCCATCACTCAGGTATGTATACTATGTGGGTGATTTGAATAAATAGAGAAATAAAACTGAATGCCTTTTTAATGTGCATGAGAAGTATGAAGACTCTTCTGTTTTCACTGAAATACTTTGAAGTACAGTTTCTCTTGATAGGGGAATTTAAAGCGCTGGACAAGAACATTCTGATCCATTTCCCTGACCCCAAAGTTCAAAAGCATAATTCACTAATATTGTTGTGTTGCTTGCTGGATGACCAACCAATCAACTTGAAAATTATAAATCACCTTTTGTAGGCAGTTCACTCAGGAGATTGACCACCCCATTACAAAATAGTTGCTTTTACTCTAACTGTATATTCCATGTTGGGTTTCAAGCCACAGCCGATTGTTACATGGGTCATGGCAAACAGTTTCTTGAGTTTTAGTTTTGTTAAGCATTTTGAGTAGCCTTGTACAATTTCCTCCAGTGTTTCTGTAGACTCTAATTACAGCTAAGGTAACTGATGTCTGTTATCTAGCCTTATTTTATTTCCAATTGATCATTAAAATGATTCAGCTATTATCAAAAATTTGACGATTTTAATAAAGTTATTTCTACTTTGCATCTGTTAACATTGACAAATTAAATGTCCTTTTTTTTTAAAACAAGCTTGTTTAAAATAAATTTCTTTATAAAATTCACAAAAAAGTTTTATGAAGATTCCAAAGGAACTATGTTTACAGGTCGCCAGTTTGAATTCAAAACATTTATTTGTAATCCCAAGAGAAAAAAAAATTGTGTAAAGTTCATGTGACCATAGTTTGTTCCATGAGATCTTCCTGAGTAAAGTACAGGATTGTGTTTTAATCCTAACTCTGGGTAAAGATATTCATAACATGAAATGCATCGAATAAGACCAGGATCTGCTAATGTACCAGCAAATTGTAAGACTTGTAATGTAAACTGAGACAAAGTTTGCATTACATCATAAGATGATATCATTTAGTTTTAAATTATACTTAACATCAGTAACCAGCACTTTAATTTTCCCCATTCAATGTTTCAGATATGCTGATGTGCAAATTCCTGAGAGAGCACAACAAAAGGTTCAACTATTGATTATTTGTCTCCAGACACTGATAATTAGCGTGACTAGTTGTAACTGATGTAATTATCTGGCTGGAAGCTATGATAGTTTTTGAAGAATACTTAAAATTCAATCATAGGGAATTTGAACGTTTCTTTCATTTCTTTTTTCCCTCCACACCTTTCCTTGCTAACAATATTAAATTTCCTTGGATATGGCCTGTCCGCTCAAGCTGTTGAGTCTGTCCCAACCAGACCAATTTATATCTGTGATTGGGAGTAGCTGGGATATTATTGCAGAGACACAAAAACAGATGAGTTCAGAGGGTGGGAAAACTCGGGCTGTATTTTGCACTGTGGCTGAGAAGCTTTTTTGATTCAGGAATTGAGTAGGGATAAGAGGTGAAAAAAATTGTAAATTGAAATGCAGCATTTTAACAATGGTTCACTTTATTTACGTTTAAGTATCAAATGTTGTTGAGCTGAATTTACATGCAGTCTGTCAAATAACTCCTGGGAAAACTGTTCAACACTAACTGGGTCCCTTTTCCATATCAAATAATCCTCTTTTCTCTAATGTGAGTTTGTTCCAGAATTGAATACTTTCCTGTCTGGAAATGCTTCCAACAGCTCTTGCACTCCTGGGTAGGATGAAAGCCCTTCTTTACCTGCCTCCAGATATATTATATGAAGCTGTGATGTGCTGTCACTTACCCTTGTGTTTGCTAATTGCTGCAACATTGAAATCTGTATAAACCAATGACTGTTTTATCAAGATAAATGTGAATTTTAAGGGACTTAACATACCTTTCATTTGAAGGAAGGTGCAGAACACAGGGCTGGGATCTTGAATTTGAAATTTGCTTCCTGATGGCAGCTTCTCTCCCATGTCAATTAAAAACTTTAAGTTTTAGAATTTGACTCTTAATTTATAAAATGTTTCCCATTGTCTATCATCATTATCATTGCTTTGCGACTCCAGCTCATCGCATATTTGGAAAAGGTGGATAAATCCAGGTAGTATAGAGGGTTCTGAAGTTGGGAAGGAGGTCTTCAGTGCATGTGGGGGAAGGTCATGAGTGAGTATACGGGTTGCTTGTAGTGATGGGAGATCTACACTCCTGTGAACAGAAACAGGCTTTATTGCGTGTAACTACATAGAGAGGATGACGAGGGAGGACAAGCCTGGAATCTTACAGATCCAGGCTCCATGATATAATCTGAAATCACTGGCATAGCTCTGTAGCTTTACTAAAAGTATAAGTCCCTTATCTCTACAGAAAGGGAAAGTGGGAAATAGCTGATTAAAATGTGAGGGTATGGGAACAGGCCTCACTTGAGTTTTCATGGAGAGTATGGCAGAATATTACCCGAATACAGTGAGAGTACTTAAATGCCAATTTTTCTATTTATATGATGTAATATTTTATGTTGATCTATATAAAACTACGAAATGTTCCTGAGCTATTTTAGTGCTTTGTGCTGACATCTGGGTCATATTATCTTAAGAGATTTTTTAAAATTTCTATATTTTCGTCCTGGGATCTGAGTGTTTCTTAAGAGATCAGCCTTTGTTCCCCACTCCTAATTGCCCTTGAGAAAGAGGTGCAGATTTAAAATGAAGTAATTTTGGAAAATATTTCATAACACTGCCACATAGTCCTTTACTTCACTTTGCATGTGCTTAATTCAGCACAGCCATGTTCTATCGTTGGTATGGACTAGACTTCTTTCCATATTACATGCAATAACTTTATTGTATGTTGAAATGCTGAAGTCAGTTTGATAATTTAGTACAAATACATTCATTCTCAATTTTTATCATTATCGAAAATAAATAAGCAACTAATGTTCCTGGGCTTGATGTTTAATAATTGCACTCATTTGAAATGGCCTAGACCATTTGCATTTCACTGCAAATCAGAAATAAAGTTTTGCTCATCAAAACATTTTCAGACCTTTTGTCTTTGGTCATTCTCACCTGTGAAAAATTGCTTGGCTAAATTGTGATCTCTTCTGAAAAGCTGCATTTTTTAACAACAAATTGTGTAATTGGCAAAATGTGTAAATAAACAGTTAGGTCAGCATTTTGACTTAAGTTAGATAATTTGCGTTTTTTTTTTCTGGAGGATGAAACCTTTGTGTTACCGGTACACACATTATTACTCAAGTTTGTTTCTTAATGTTTTCCAAATAATCTACAGTGATTCTGATGGAGAATGGCGATGTATATACATTTGGATATGGGCAACATGGACAATTGGGACATGGAGATGTAAATTCAAGGTAATAAATAAAACCAAGAAAGCTTTGTGCTTTTGGAGTACTGTTTGTTGCCTTGCTAAATAGATTTTTCATTTCAGAGGGGCACCCACTTTGGTACAGGCCTTACCAGCTCCTTGCACCCAAGTAACTGCAGGCAGCAACCATACAGCTCTATTATTAGCAGATGGACAAGTCTTCACGTTTGGAAGCTTCTCTGTAAGAATTTTTTTTTTAGGACTTGCTTTTTATGCAATATTTTAATGGTTTATATAAAATCTTAATTATTTGACTTAAATTATTTTACATGCTCTGTAGCTGAAGGAAAACAATGGTTTACAATCCATACTTAAGTTACTGCGATTTAATGTCAGATTACAGACTAAATGGAAGAAATCAAACACAGACCTTTTTGGTGCATTTCCTCATTCTTGCTCTGCACTTAAATGCAAAGTGTCCAAAACACTTGGTACAAAGTTATTTTTCAAGATGAAGGTTTACTGTTCAATCATAACTGTAACTTGAATAATATCATTTCATGTTAAATTCCAGAGCTTGTCTTCTATGAAGTGTTTTGGTTTCTAGCATTGCTCACCTTACTAAGCATAAAGATGTCCTAAGAAATAATAATATACATTTAAAGTGTACTAAATGATGATTTAGAATTGCACTGAACTGTTCTGAACCTCCTTAACTCTTTATTCTCCGGTGCAAAGCCTTCATGCTCCACGTTCCACAGTGTCACCTATCTATAACATTAAGCTGAAAACCTACTCCTGAACTGCCTTGTCCTGTTTTAAAGGATTTGCATTAGTGCAAATTGTTAATCAACTTCATATTAGTAGAAGTGAAAATGTATAATGTTTTGAAAGTTTTCTTTTCTCTTGTAGAAAGGACAACTTGGTAGACCAATTTTGGATATACCTTTCTGGAACACCAGACCATCTCCAATGCCAAATATAGGTTCAAAGTATGGCCGTAAGGCTACCTGGTTAGGTGCAAGTGGAGACCAGACCTTCCTACGCATTGATGAGGCGCTTATCAACTCTCATGTTTTGTCAACTTCAGAAATATTTGCCAGCAGAAACATTATAGGCAAGATAGATTTTTTTTTCCTTTGATATTCAATCAAATTGTCAATTTTCCAAGCTATGAACAAATCAGGTAATTGCATATTGGAGCCAAGGCTTCAAAATGTAGACGACTACAAATTGCAACATGAATAGTATAACACAAAATCTAAAGATTTAATTTGAAATAGAATGAACATTGCAGTTATGAAAGCCAGTGGTACATTCACTGTACAGTGTGCTTTATTGGGCCTTCTAGATTAGCATCTAAGTTACTAGTTGCTAGGGGTGAAATATAGTGGGGAGGATTTGGTTTTCTAGCTTTTACTTAAAATATCAGAAAAGTTTTGAAAAGATATAATGGTATGGCTGAATGTCTAATGGGTGTCTGATCTATGGTATTTCTTCAAATAGGCTTGGTACCTTCATCCATAACTGAGCCACCACCCTTTAAATGTCTGTTAATCAATAAGCTGGATGGAAGCTGCAGGACATTTAATGATTCTGAACAAGAAGACTTACGAGGTTTTGGAGTTTGCTTGGATCCCGTGTATGATGTAATTTGGAGGTAATCTTGCATTCCCTAAAGATGTTTTGAGCACAAAATGTATTATTTTCCACTATTTTTGGATTTTGTGGACATAATCATGCAGTAGTGGGTTTGTATTAACTTATAGAAATCAAAGAGAAAAAAGGGTTTCAAAATTAAGCTTATTTTTCTTGGGAAACTTGAGGGGGCCTGATACTGAACAGTCTATTAACATGTATTTACTGAGCCTTGAATTTGGAGCTGCATGCACAAATATGCAGTACAAACCAGCATTCACATTTTGTGTGGTATCATTCTGTCCATTCTATTTGAATTTAAATATTTGACTTCAGGATGGAAAACATGATGACTAACATTTACATTGCACATTTGTAATTTTTGAACAACAGCATGTAGTTTATACAGTAACGTCCTACAAAAAAGTGTTCTGCACGAAGCTAAAGTAATGCATGTAGGAATACGTTCATTGCTTGTCACTCTATGCCTGTAGGACTAAATATAACGTAGCCACAGTTTTTATTATTCAAACTTAAGTGAGTTGTTTTAACATCATTATTGGTCATTTGTGTTATGTTTTGCAGTGCAATCCACATTCTGATAACAATGAGGTTCCACAGCTTGCACAAATGATTTGTTTGCTTTTTCTTTGTTTGTTTTGTAGGAGTATATTGATATATTAAATCTATAGTAAAACCTCCTGAGAGGTTCTTCAGTCCAGTTTGTAAAAGAACCCAATTTACAATTGGTTCAATGTTTGGACTGATTCAAAATTTTTTTCAAAAAAAACCACTCCTCAGAGGAGTACACTTACAAATCTGTCATAGCTATGTTTGTGCTAATTAGGGGTTTTGTGGAATGAGAGAGAGACTCGAACTTTTATTTCCTACTTTAGTAAAGTTGATTTTCTTTTCCCATTTCTTGGCATTTTAATATTTTAAATTTAGTTGAAAATCCTGAGCTACTGTAAATGGAAGGAAAACCACACTAAGCACACTGTTAAATGTTTGTGTGAAGCTGCCATTAATATTATTTATTAGTCCTCCAAAGGTATTAAGATTTCTTCTTGTTTTGAATTTGTGAAATATTTCCATGACAATAAGATTGGACAGTTCGATCATTAGACTCTGTTGAAACTGTCATCTATCACACTTCTTTGCTTTATTCCGTGGCCTAATGTCATTCTTGTTGCCATTTATCTGCCCATCTATCCCAGGACTAGCTATCAATATGTATTGATTGGTGGCCATTTCTTTTATTCATTCATGAGATGAGGGTGTTGTTGGCTAGGCCAGTACTTATTACCCATCCTTAGTTTGCCCATCATGAAGGTGGGTAACAGCTTCATTGAACTGCTGTAGTCCATTTGGTTTGGTGGACTCTCAATGCCTTTAAATCATTAAATTTTGATTTAGCCCTTTGTCATCCATTGATCCCCTTGCATTCACCTGAGACTTCTTTTTAGTAAGTTAGACAAGGACTTTGTTGGTCATCTAGATTACAAGATCCTTAATTAGGTTTATTAAATATAAAATCAGCTTTCAGCAAATCTATTTGTAGATTTTCTAAATGCGTAGGGATTTTGAAGTATGATTTCAAATGCCCAAAATTATAAATTCTCTAATTTCTGACATATATTGAACACTTCTGGTTAATGCATGAAACGCTATTTCTATAGAAAAGGATGTTGAAACTCACTGTCAACCAAGAGGCTGTGGATATGGAATTAATTTAAATTAATTTACTTTTGATTGGATTTTCTTTGGTAAGTATGTGGAGCAGAGGTGGAAAAAACAGAGTATGGATCAACCGTAGTCTAATGTGATGACAAACTGGTTTCAAGACCAGAATGGCCTGTTCCTAAGTATAACATTTATTTAAAAAACAATGGGGCATGTAAATCTAAGGAAAATTTAAGTTATGTTTAGTTTTCAAATGCTGATATTAATATTCTTTTAAAATCTCAAAAAGCTCTTCCTTTTTTTTCTGTAGGTTCATGCCAGGTCCAAAAGAAGTTTGGTGTTATAATGCAGTTACGGCAGATGCCAGGCTTCCTGCAGCATCTGAAATGCACAACAGATGTTGTATTCTGAGCCCTGAACTTGCCTTACCAGCAGGGTCTAGAGCATATACCACAAGATCTCATGGGGCTTTGCACATTCTAGGTATGCATTCTTGATATGTGCATAAATTGATTCAGAAGCTCTTCACTGATACTTACTTATTCAAAATTTTTGTCAGACTGTATGGACTTTTAAATACCATTGAGAGGTTGTTGGGCATTGCTATATATAGCTTAATGTTGAGAATTAAAATAACATAAGCTAAGTATGCAATTTGCTGTAATAAGGTAGAGATCTTCGAAGGGTTGGTGTGGACTCAATGAGCCGAATGGCCTGCTTCCTGCTTTGTTTGATTCTATGGCAGATGATGAAATTTGAAAGCTATTAAAATCAGATGAAAAATTGATCCAATGATGGTCACTTATTCACTGTAGCATGTTATAAAACCTTGTCTGGTTCATTAATGTGCTCTTCAAAGAGGAAAAAAAACTGACCACCTCACCTAATCACATATGTGACTCCAGACCCTAGAGTGTGGTCGACTCCTACCTGCAATTAAACTGGGGAAATAAATGCTGATTAATTTCCTTTTCCACAGTAGGAAGGGTATGATTGCTCTGGAGGGGGTGCAAATGATGTTTTCTGGAAGGAACATTTCAGCTCTGAAGAGATGAATAAGCTTGGGTTCTTTCTGAGCTCAGAAGATTGAGTGTGGGAACCTGATAGAGGTATATAAGGCTATGAGGAGCTTGGATGTAGTGAATAGAAAGCAGACGTTCCCTTTATTTGAAGGGTCATTAACAAAAGGGCATAGATTTAAAGTGGAAGTAGAAGGTTCAGAGAGGAATCGAGGAAAAACCTTTTCACCCAAAGGTTGGGTGGTGTCTGGGATGCGCTGCCAGGGAGGTAGCTGAAGCAGGAAACCTCACAACTTTGGATTATTACTTAAAGTGTCATAACATTCAAAGCTATGGGCTAAGTGGCGGAAAGTGGGACTGGTTTAGGTAGTAGTATATTTTGGTACATATTCGATAAGCTGCTTCTGTACATGTGATTCTATATGTGATCATTTTTCAAGGCTTAATCCTTGGGTCCTGCTCCTTCGATTAATACTCGCCCCTCAGCCCCTGTTATTTATAAGGGAAGGATCATAATCCTCAAGCATGATAGCAGTGTCCCACTCGACTGTCAATTTCTAGCATCATTCTTGCTGTCAATTCCAAAACTATTGCAACATTTTATTACTGTTTACCTGCCTGTAGGTTCTCAATCAGTTTCCTTTGCCTGAAAATCAATGCTATTGTCTTCAATTTCTGTTGGTGAATATTCCTTTTTATTTGACTTGCTGGCCATCACCTTGTTTTGTCTGCTGTATCAGATCAGACCCCTGAGCTGCCTGACCATATTAGTTAGATGAAAGTGAGTACTACAGATGCTGGAGATTAGAGACAAGAGTGTGGTGCTGGAAAAGCACAGCACATCCTGATGAAGGGCTTTTGCCCGAAACGTTGATGTTCCTGTTCCTCGGATGCTGCTTGATCTGCTGTGCTTTCCCAGCACCACACTCTCTTGACTATATTAGTTTCCATTCCAGGAGTCCAGCCTTTCTTCAAATCATCACTGGTAATACCTCTAAACCACTTTGGAATCTGTTTAAATCCTAATCCATACGTTTGTCACGTTGAGGGTTGAACTTTAAACCTCTGCTCGCCAATCTTTTCACCAGCTACAGACTCCTCAGTTTGTTTAAAACCAATGTCTTTTTTTCTGTTGTCGTCTTGCACATCCATTATCCTTCATTACCCTGCAAGAAAAAAACGCATCACTTTCTGTCCAGTGAAATAAACTTCAAGAGTCTGAATTTCTCTCTTTAAAATCCATTATGGTCTGCTCTGTTGACTTGTTGCCATGCATAAATCCTCAACATCATGCTAGGATGTTCTGAGCTGCTTCTAATTTCTCTGTTTTCTATTTATTCCTGCAATCTGCAATACTGGACTTTATAATTTCTTTATTTTTCTAATTTTCTTTTCCTAAGAAATTGTACTGAAGAATTTGTCCCTAGATACCTTGTACCTAAGATAGTGTAAGTGGCAACTTGTAAACCTTTCACTGTACTCATTTGAGTACATGTGACAATACAGCTAATTCAATTCAGTTGATGCTGCTGGGGTAGATTACCTTCTGATATGAGAAAACAAATAAATGTTCATGGTTGCTGTGTACATGGAAGTACCACATTAATTTTGTAATTCACTAGTGAGTTGCCTGCTTTCATTTTGATATAAGAACTCTGTATGCTCGAAGCTTGCAGATAAAATTAACAAAAATTTGCAAAGTGTACTTGAATTTTAACTTCTGCAACAGTAGTACGCCTTGTGTTTGCAAAGTGATTACTAACTTATAAGTAAATGGAGATTATAACATCTTTTCATTTGCCTGTCAAATTTGAGTATTGCTGAAATTTCTTGCATTGTTTTTAAAACATTTTTGATTTTTAAGATATTCCGTGAAATTGATCCTTAATGTGATACTCATATATCACCTTAATATCACATATCGATATTATGTGAACTGCTCTCAGTTGTGACTAGTTAATTTAGGATTAGAAGACTTAATGTATTTTAAATATGCATTTTGGAGTGGAAGAACTGAAAATATAATCGAATTATAATTGTCTGGGTGAAAACCCTCCATTCAATAATGTAAGTGGATATAAATTGTAATTTTCTTCAATAATTCTTTTTAAAATTTGAAACAGGTTGTTTGGATACGTTAGCTGTTATGCAAGATCTGAAAATGGGTGTCACCAACACAGAGGAGGAGATCCAAGCAGTTACTAAAGTGTACTCCAAAGAAGACTATAGTGTGGTTAATAGATTTGAAAGTAGGTTCATAATATAAGTTAGCAAAGATTTCATTAAATTGTTTTCATTTTTGCGAAACAGTTTGTATTCATTATATTTGTAACTGCTATAATTCTTTAGGCCATGGAGGTGGATGGGGATATTCTGCTCATTCTGTGGAAGCCATTCGCTTTTGTGCGGATACAGATATATTACTTGGAGGCCTTGGCCTGTTTGGTGGCAGAGGTGAATACACAGCAAAAATAAAGGTGAGGTGACCGAGAAAGTTGCAAAAATTGATATTTTTATAATAGAGCCAATTCAGGAGTTTGGAGTTATTTGCACTTGTCTGCATGAGTGCAACTCTAAAAATGTTTCAGCTCAATACCATTTAGGATAAAGCATCCCACTTGATTAGTACCCCATCCATCCTCCACCTTGATGTTAATTTATTCTGCTATCAACTCCATGCCAGTGTCTACAGGATGCAATGCTAAATTGCTTTTCACAGCACTTTCCGAACCTGTGATATCAATCAAAAGGGCAGTAGGAATGTGGGAGCATCACGTACCAGGTTTTTACATAAACCTGACTTAGAAGTAGACGGTCGTTCCTTCGATGTGGAGAGGTCAAATATCCTGGAGTGCTCTACCTCAGCACTGTGAATATACTTCAGTGTATGGATAGCAGTGTTTCAATAAGGCAGCTCAACACCTTCCATTTAAGGGTAATTAAGGATGGACAGTAAATGCTGCCCTCGCTAGTAACAGTTACTCCATGTGTGTTTAAAAAACATGCAATTCAAGTATATTATGTTCTTAAGAGCAAGTACAACTGAATTTCCATTCGACCATAAAACATGGCAGCTTTAGCAGTCGATTTGACCCATTAGGTCTTCTCTGCTTCTCAGTGAGATCATGGTTGATCTGATGATCCTTACTGCCTTTTTCCCGAACTCTTGATTCCCTTGCTGATTAAAAATCTGTTTGTCAGCGTTGAATAATCTTAACCATCCAGCTTTGCAGCTCTCTGTGGTAAAGAATTCCACAGATTCACCACCCTCAGTGAGAAAACAATCCTTCACATCTGTCTTAAAGGTTGATGCCTTACTCTGAGATTATGCCCTTGAGTCCTAGGCTTTTCCAGAAGAGGAAGCAACTTTTTGCAATTAACCTGCCAAGCACCTGCTAAGAATCTCGTATGTTCCAATTAGGTCACCTCCCATTCTTTTTAAAACTCCAGACAGTACAGGCCAACCACACAATCTCTCATCATCCTGTATTGGATGCTCTTTGTGATTTGTGTACAGATCCTCCTCTGCAGCTTGCTGCGGTCTTTCTCAACCTATATGGTATTCAGCTCTTCTTTCCTGCCACAGTGCAGAACCTCATATTTCCCCACATTAGTTTTCATCTATGCAACCTCACTTAACCTGATTTCTTAGTGTCATCTGAAAACTTTGGAAACAGTACACTTGTTTTGGTTATACAAATTATTAATATATTATAAATAATTGTGGCCCCAACACTGATCACTATGACTCTGTCATCTATTAGTTAATTCTTCATCAATGCAAATATGCAATACCCCCCACCCCCCCAAAAACAAACCATGGCTCTTAACTTAGAGTAGCCATTTGTATGATACCTTGTCAAATGCCTATTGGAAATTCAAATATGTTATTATTAGATTAGATTCCCTACAGCGTGGAAACAGATCCTTTGGCCCAACAAGTCCTCAACAACCCTCCGAAGAGTAGCCCACCCAGACCCATTCCCCCACCCAGTATTTACCCCTAACTAACCCACCCAACACTGTGGGCAATTTAGCATGGCCAATTAACCTGACTTGCACATCTTTTAGATTGTGGGAGGAAACAGGCGCACCCAGAGGAAACCCACACAGACACTGGGAGAATGTGCAAACAGACAGCCGCCCAAGGCTGGAATTGAACCCGGGTCCCTGACGCTGTTGAGGGTGCAGTTAACCACTGGGCCACCATGCCCAGTATCTCCTTGTTCTGCTTATTTATCCTGCATGTTATTGCCTCCGAATTGTAATAAATCTGGCAGGCATGTTTGCCCTTTTTTTCTGAAGTCATGCTGACTCTGCTTGATAACATCATGGTGTGGAGGAGCTGGTGTTGGACTGGGGTGGACAAAGTTAAAAATTACACAACACGAGGTTATAGTTCAACAGGTTTAATTGGAAGCACTAGGTTTTTGGAGCTATGCTCCTTCATCAGGTAGCTGTAGAACAGGATCATAAGACACAGAATTTATAACAAAAGGTTACAGTGTCGTGCTATAGGTTCTGTGTCTTATGATCTTGTTCCACAGCAATCTGATGACGGAGCAGAGTTCCGAAAGCTAGTGCTTCTAAATGAACCTGTTGGACTTGAACCTGGAGTTGTGTGATGTTTAACTCTGATTACATCATGCGTTTGTAAATTCTCTGCTGTGAATTCCTTTATAATTGACTGTAACATTTTCCCAGTGACAAATGTGAAGATTCACTGGCTTAAAATCGCTTGTTTTTCTTTCTTACTTTTTGAATAAACATATTACGTTTACAGTTTTCCAGTCATCTGGGACCTTTTCTGATATCCAAGGATTCTTGGATGATTGCTACTACAGTATCCAATATCTCTTAACAGCTTCCATGAACATCCTACAATACGATCCATCTGGTCTAGGGCACTTACTGGCCTTTAGCCCTATTCATTACTCTTGTACTTATTCCCTAGAGATATTGTATTTATTCACATCTATGCCTTTTGCTTTTTGATTATTTAGTATGTTTGGAATGCTATTAGTGTCTTCTACCATTAAAACTGCTCAGTTTTCTTTTACTTTCTCTGCATTTCCAGTTTTGCATTACTATTACCTCAGCCTTGTTCTCTGACGTGCCTAGGTTCTCTTTGGCCTTTCTCTTTGATTTCATATTTTTAAAGAAGCTGTCCTTTTTTTTAGCTCTTGTTAGTTTAGCCCCCCAAAGTTTATTTTCTCTTGTTGTTGGCTTTTGTTGGCTTCTCAAACTTATCCAATCCTCTGGCTTACCATTAAACTTTGCCATATTGTATATTTCTTTCCTTTCAATTAATATTAGTTTTAACTTCCCTAGTTAATTGTGGTTGAGTTATCTCTTTGCAGAATCCTTCTTTCTCGCTGGGATATGTTTGTTGCAAATTATGAACTTTTTTTCTTAGAAGTTGCCATTGTTCACCAACCATTTTTTCTGCTCTTTCCCAGTCCACTCAAACCAGCTCTGCCGACCTTCATTTTTACATGCCCTTAGTTAACTTTTGAACAGTTGTTTTCAACCTGAACTTTTCTCCCTCAAACTGAATGCTAAATTTTATCATGCTATTGTCATGTTTCCGAGGGGACCTTTGACTCTAACATTCTTTATAAAACCTGATTACACATCACCAGATTGAACAAGGGATTAAATTATACTCACTCCACAGCATTTTGTTCTACAAAAGTCTCTGGAATAAGTCTGTCCCCTCAAAACTGCTCCCTTCTACCCCAGTATTAATGTCAGTGCCCCATGAACTGAAACCTATTCCTTCAATTCCTATCTTTGTAACTCATTAACTACTTTTCGTTTTACCCCGTGGTACTTTGCCCATTCTTTAAGGTCGTAATCTTGTGATTATTTGGAAATGGTTCTTTTTAATTAATCTGCCAACTTGCTTTCAACAGAACTTCTTTTCTAGTCCTATCACCGTCATTGGTACTAACATGGACAATGACAGTTGGATCCCTTCTTGCTATTGTCTCTTTCCAGTCCTGAGGAGATGTCCTTAACTCTAGCACCAAGGTGGGCAACATGGCCTTCAAGACTCTCAGCTGCAGAGAACAGTATCTATTCCCTAAATATACTGTCTTTTGCCACTATTATATTACTATATCCTCTCTACCTTGGTTGGGTGGTCAGCTCATTCAGCCTCCAGATAATCCTCAAACTCATTCACACAGCTTGCAAAAACCTCATAGCTGTTTGACAATTGCAGGGATCTTGGGTCTTCATACTGGAAGTCACACTCTGCTTAAGGTTGTCAACAACAGACTTTGCACTGTAGATCTCTCTTTGATGTCAAAGTACAACATGAATTAGGCTTGAGCAAATAAGTATTTAAACTTTCTTACCCAATAAATGCCAACACTCAGCCCTGGATTGAAATGAGTTTGCTAGTAGCTAGACAAATTTGAGTACGTGTAACTCATGATAAATTATACAACTGCAGCTTGTACAACCACAAAAGGTGTTTTTGATGCCCCTGGACAGTTTAAATTTTATTGGTTTACTAAGGAAGTAAAAGAAAATTATTTTAATCTGTCTGTCCAAGCATACCACTTGGTAGCTTAACATGGAAGTAGCTGTACGTTTTTTTCCCCCCTGTATTTGGAGAACATCAAAACTAAACGGAAAATCTAAACTATACTTTTTCTTCTTATACTAGCTGTTTGAGCTGGGACCTGATGGAGGAGATCATGAAATTGATGGTGACCTGCTGGCAGAAACTGATGTTCTGGCATATGACTGTGCTGCAAGGTACTTGTTAATCTGTATTGACTGAACTTTTAATTAATCAAACTGCTGACTTGATTTCCTTTTATAATTTGAAATCACATGGGTAGAATGGTACACCACATTTCATTTATTGATACTGAATTCCATGTTTTGTTGATTCTACCTATTATCAATGTTTCCTTAAATGCTGTCAAGTTCTATGTAATTCTTTATTCTTTTATTTCCTGTTTTCTACAGATTTTGATGCCTCTCTCTAGTTCTGTTTCCAAATTATTGATGTGCATAATGCCTAGACTGTTGAATAAAATTTGCATCAGATTGAAAATTGCTCGTGTTGCTTTCATTGCCTTCAGTTAATGATTGGTTTTATTTAATGTGTTTTGTACAACCATCTTTTTAAAGAGTTTAATTGACCAAAAGCCTATGCACTAATTAGTTCTGTTTTCCAAGCTCAAATGGCTTCTTTCTGACCCAGTAAATCAGATCTTAAGATTGTAAACAACAACTCTTCTGATTTAATTCATTTTTTACCAAGCTATTTCTCTCTAAATCAGGCAGCTCCTTGATATTTTCCTTTGTGTTCCACTCCAAATTCCTTTGTTTCAGGTCCAGTGTACACTTTTAACAAATTGCAACAGTACTGTCTTGCTTTATCTTGTAGTGGATCTTTTAATTCTATTAATACACAAAAATTGTTGAAAAGTTCTCTTGTCCTGACCTAAATACAGAGGAACCTCAATTATCCGAACTTGATGGGTGGGCACTTTTTCGTTCGGATAATCGATTCTTTGGTTAATTGATCAGTGCCTTTTCTCTGGGACTTGGAGCTTTTAAAGTCTGCTCCCCGTTCAGGAGACTGCAGCAGCACACTACGTGAGCCCTGCCACCAACTCCGTTCAACACCACCCTGTCCCCGTAGACACTCTCCCCTCTCCGGGGCAGCTGAACTGGACTGCTGCAACCATACTGCTGCAGCTGCACAAACACCACACCACGTTTGCCCTGTACAAGTGTTGGAGGGAATATCTGGGGAAGGGGGATGGGGTTAGGGTAAAGCCTGTGTAGAACTCCAGGGAAAGTGTGGAGAGAGAGAGAGAGGGCAGGCGGCCAATCATTTGGAGACTGTGCTTGTTTAATCACTGTAAACAAAAGATACGATCACTGTTGAAAACACGTCTTTGATGTATTGTTTCCATCGGGACCTCGAGATCTCCTTTGGACAATGCAATTTTTGGATAATTGGTATTCGGATAATCAAGTTTCCTCTGTATATATTCCAAGGTTTGTGACTATTTCTATAGTAACTGTTTCAGGGAGCGGCCAGTCCACTGATTTCATAATTAGTTGAAGTCTGGATATTACTATTAGTTTTGAATGAGGCTGATCCAAATGAGGGAAATAAAATAGATCTGGAGACTTGAGTGGAGGTCACATTGAGCAGGAAAATAACTTCACACAATATTGTGACAGGCTTGACTAGCCATGTTTGGTTAAACCACGAAGCAAAGCATTAGAATAGGGCTTAGAAGCAGGAATAGGCCATTTGGTCCTTATAGAAGATAGTGTAAAAAGTGTTATTTACAGGAAAAGGTGACATTTTGTTCTACTTCACACATGTGTTGTCTTGAGGTTGTTTATATTTTGTAAAATTAATTAAATCATTTAAACTTAAAATTCGATCTGAAGTTCAGTTTCTCAAACACAGCACAGCAATGTACAAGATATTCTGGGGCCTGGAATAATTTGATAGCTAAAAATGAATAGAACAATTGTTCTCATTGTCATAACAACAAGCCAAGTGAAGACTCAAAATGATGGGCTGATGCAATTTGCTAAAAAGGGTTATCTAATTTCAGAAATGTGACAAGCCTGGAGTAACAATCACAGAAAAGATCTGAAAACATTAGATTCACCTCTTATCTTTTTCATAAAGCACTCTGATGTTTTACTTTGGAAATAAAATATCAGTTGGAAGTGTATGGTAATAATACATTTGTTGTGCTTAGTGACAACATAACAATTTGACTAAATTGAGTGTAACAAATTGTTTACATAGATTATTGTTTGGTTCAGTGGATACTTTGTTTTGCTATATCAGTTGTCCCCTTTAGCGTTTTAATAGTTCTGTCATGCACTTGTAACATCTCTTCAAGACAATTTTTTTAGAATTCCATTGTTTTGTGTTGAGCTGATGATCTCTAGTACAGTCAATATCTTGAATCTTATGTAATTTTTCTGTCAAATCTGTTTGCTATTGTCAATTTGTTCACCTTTTGTAATTCAAGCACCCCAGGCCGCATTCCTGATTAAGGGCTTTTGCCCGAAACATTGATTTTTCTGCAACTCGGGTGTTGCCTGATCTGTGCTTTTCCAGCACCACATTCTTGTCCCTAGCTAAACATGCTGTCCTGTAATTACAACTTCTTGCCAATAGTTCTGCTAGAGCATACTGCTTCATTCGTATTGCAGAGTAATTCTTGTTAGATCGAAGTCTGCTTCCTAAATTGCTGTGTATTGTGCAAACTAATTGTGAATATAAACTTTAAAATTGGTTCCTTACATTTTTTGAACAATGATCTTACTAATTGCGACTAAATTATGTATGCATTATTGTGTTTGCTGTTCCCCACTAAATTACCTGAACCTAAAAGCACGTTTTGTAGAGGTCAACTTCTAACAAAGTTTAAAAAACATTATCCTGAACTCCCTTCTCTGTATTTTTCAGAGAGAAATATGCAATGATGTTTGATGAGCCTGTGGTGTTGCAGGCTGGTTGGTGGTATGTGGCTTGGGCTCGGGTTTCAGGGCCAAGTAGTGATTGTGGCTCTCATGGTCAGGCTTCCATCACCACTGATGATGGGTAAGATTTTGCTTTGCATTTTTATTTGTTGGTAAATGTTTTTTATATCTTCAGATTCAAGAGTACAGTTCTCGTTTATTCTCCACATTGAACTCTGAGATTTAGTACGTTATTGCCAGAATCAGAGCAAGATTTTTGCACATTCTCCCTGTATACTGTGGGTTTCCTCTGGGTACTCTGGTTTCGTCCCACAGAGCAGAGATGTGCTGGTTAGGTGGATTGGCCATGGTAAATTGCCCATAGTGTCAGGGGATGCACAAGGTTAGCTGTAGGAAATGTAGGGTTACAGGGATAGGGTAGGGGGTGAGTCTGGGTGGATGATCTTTGGAGGGTCGTTGTGGACCCGATGGGCCAAATGGCCTGCTTTCATGATGTAGGAATTCTTTGAGATTTGTTTGAGTTATTCAAAATCATGACGTGTCTGGACAGAGCAGATAAGGAAGAGCAGGTCCCATTGGTGAAGTGACTCTCTATTTCGCTCATGTCCACTTCAACACTAAATTATGTGAATATTTTCATTTTCCACATTGACTATCTTCTTTCGTTCTTTAGTGCTCTGGGTCAGTTTCTATTAAGTTCAAGTGAAGCACACCTTTTAAAGAAGAAACTTGTGTCCTATTTAAGACATGTCTAAGTCTGGGTCACAAAGCTTAATGTCTAATCTTTGGTAATGAATATGTTGTCAAAGTAGCAAGGAGAAGCCAAAGATTGTTTTAAATCTATTTGTTCTTGTTTCAGAGTTGTTTTTCAGTTTAAAAGTTCCAAGAAATCAAACAATGGAACAGATGTGAATGCGGGTCAAATTCCACAGTTGCTGTACAGGTTGGTTCGTAATCAAGTCATTTCTAAAGGAAAAGAAAATCTTAGTCTCCCTTTTATCTTTATCTTTATTACTTCTCGAATTTGGCTGATTCATTTGTTATAATTTGGTTGAATTTGATCATCTTTTGTGCAGGTTACCATCAAATGATGGAAACTCAGGAAAAGGAAAACAGCAACCAAGTGAGCCAGTGCATATTTTGAGAAGATCATTTGCAAGGACTGTCTCAGTGGTGAGTGGACAAATTTGAATGAAAATTATTTTCTTTGTAAAAAAGTTTTGTTTGTAGTTAAACCCCAAACCAAATATAAGAGATTCTTAGTCGTACATCAAAGGGCAAATTAATGCAGTTTTGAACTGTAATTTTGTTTTTGAAATAGTTCTGCCAGCTCCTTGCAGATAGCTCATCAACACTGATTTATTTCAGAACTATTGGGAGAAAGATGGGATGCAATTGGGCTTGTAACTTTGACTTATATTTTTGGTGACAAGACTTCTTAAAGCTGAATTAACAATGTGTGTATTGTCCTGCAAAATCTGATGCAATAAATTTCTTTTTAATATTGTTGGCTGCAGGGAGGCTGGATAGAAAATACTCCATTTTCTGTTTCATTTATTAATTTTGTTATTTGTATGTTTAATTAGGTGTTTAATTGTAAAAGTAAATTGGTGATAGAATTGTGTGAAATATGTTGTACATTTGTTCTTAAAACAAAATTTGTTCAGCCACACAGGCCCAAGTTCCTATAAAATATATTTGCAATGCAGAATCATTTGATTAAATCCATCAATTCTAAATATAGGAATGTTTTGAGTCATTGCTGAGCATTCTACAATGGAGTTGGACAACCCTGGTATTGGGAGTGGAGGAGCTGCAGGGCTTAAAAGGCTTTCAATATACAGCCACTCTGCTGGACTTGGAACGACTAAAGTTTGTTGGGACTTGTTGCCTGCGACTGCTGCGTGTCTACATCTGTGAGATATACCCTATATCAGGTACTGTTGGTTTAGCAAGTAACACCAAGTTTGATTGTTACTAACACTTAGTCATTCTGATGCGGTCTTTCCTATTTTAGACACACTCTAAAACAGCAGTTGTATCGTGAAGGCCTTGAGTTCAGTCAATCTTAGATTGAAAGGATGTATTTCGTTCAGTGCTTTTGAGTATTATGTTTATATGTAATACACTTGGCCACGCTTAAACAAAATGGAATAATTTATGTAACAGCTCCAATAAATGATAACACTCTCATTAAATGTGGTTCTGAGAGTCATTAAAGTGGTAAACTGACAGGCACAAAACATTTGTGAACATATTGCCAGACCAGCTGTCATTTTGTACTATTGTTTTTTTCAGATTTCTAGTATCCACAGTATTTATTTATTAGCATGTTAATGTATGTACTCTTGGAAACTGTAGCTGTCATTCTTTTTAGCTAACACATAGCATTAATATTTGGCTCAAGATTCTACTTAAGTATTTGATATAGCCATAATTTTATTTCTTTTAAGAGATTGGATCAAAGGTCATAGTCTGGTCTTCACTCATTTACTGTGTGTGCATTGTATTGTTCAAAGAGAAGCACTTAAACCTCGAGTTTGAACATTGTTTTTCAATTTTGCGTATTTCCTTGGCTACTATTTCTTTTCATTTATGTTAAATATCTTGTAAAGCAGCAGCTTTACTTCAGCTAAATTGGTTCCTGTATCATGTCTTGTGGGAGCAGCATTCATCAGTTAACGTAACAATTGTTGGTTTTGGAGGAAGAGTAAAAAACAGTAGTATCAGACAGTTCTTCATACAAAACTATGGCTCTGGTACCCTGTTTTGTTTATCATAAATTTCTAGTGATACGCCAAGTCTGCTTATAGAGTTTCAAAATTAAGTTCTGCTTGCAGACCAGCCGGATCACTGATTTAAAAATTGGTTTGTGTTTAAATATGCATGTAACATTATCCAGCAGGACAGAAGCTAACATGTCAATTTTGATTTAATGGCAGGTGCATGTTGATTTGTTGCTTTATATTTTGCTTTGCAGTTGGTACTAAAGCAGTGATAGAAGAAACAAGCAAGCTAGCAGAATGTGTTGGAAAGACGCGATCGCTCCTGAGAAAGATTTTATCAGAAGGAATTGATCATTGTATGCTGAAACTTGACAATGATCCCCATGGCTACCATTCGCAACCAAAGACTCTATTGGAAGCTGTTCTTCAGGAATGCCACAACACATTTACAGCCTGCTTTCATTCCTTTTATCCTACCCCTGGATTGCAATGGGCTTGTCTTTGTGACCTGCTTAACTGCCTAGATCAGGTACATTCGAGAGCTGACAATTTGCTGATGTTTTATTAGAAGTTTAATACTGGCTTTTATCTGAGTTTTTTTGTTTTAGAAAAAGGAAAATTGGGTATTTTTTTTAGTCTGGGAGCTTTGGCAAAACTGAAAATATGGTTAGTCTCTTATAATGGGGTCTTGTTGATCTTCAGTATATTTTTCATAGAATTATAGAAGAATGGATAGAATCTCTACAGTGTGGAAGCAAGCCATTTCAGTCTCTTGAGTCCACACTGACCCTCTGAAGAACAACCAACCCAGATCCACCTTTCCCTGTAATCCTGCATTTCCCACGGCTAGCCCACCTGGCCTGCACATCGCTAGACACCATGGGCAATTTAGCATGACCTAACCTTTGGACTGCGGGAGGAAACCGGAGTGCCCCGAGGAAACTTGCGCAGATATACAAACTCCACACAAGACCGTCGCCCAAGGACAAAATTGAACCTGGGTCCCTGGCGATGAGGCAGCAGTGCTATCTACTGAGTTACTGTGCCATCCCTTGGTTTTTGGTATATGTGTGTTTCTGTTTGTAACCTTCTGAGACCCACAACACCATAGTTGAATCTTAGCTGCTTTTCCACTAATTTCAAAGAGAGTTGGTGATGGGCAGCAAATACTGGCATGTCAGAAACACCTGTTCCATGATAGAATTTTAAGCATCCTAATTTTGCTTCCTGATGCCCATGCTACTTGATATTTTCAGCATTCCCTGTTCTCACATACAATTCTTCTCCCTTTCAGAACCGCTTTAATCAACCTTCTCCCCAACACTTCTTTGTAAAGCCTATCCATACAGTTAAAGCACCATTTCAAATCTTCCTTTACTCTAAAATGCACCAATTTATTGTTGCCTCCAAAATAAGTGACTATCTTTTTCTTTCACAATTTCTCATTTGAAACTTTTAAAAAAGGTCCGCACCCTTTCATAGTTACCCCAATCATAATGCAGTTGACCAGTGAACTATCCACCGTCATCTTTTTGATCTTTCCAGTCAATTCCACTATTGTCCTTCATTGCCTTTCTTCTATTGGTTAGTTAAGTGAAACTGCCTTTCAATTGGTAGAAAGTGGGAGCATCTGAACTGATCTTAAATAAAACATTCATGACCATTTCTTTTGCAATCTGATCAATGTGTTCTCTTTTTGAAATTTTTACATCTACCAATTATTCTCTTTTCATTCATTAGGACATACAGGAGGCTAACTTCAAAACATCAAGTAGTCGGTTACTTGCAGCAGTCATGTCTGCATTGTGCCACTCTTCAGTCAAGCTGACTACAATCCTTCCTATTGCTTACGATGGTGAAGTGTTGCTTCGGTCCTTGGTGAAGCAGAGTAGCACAGAGAATGAATCAGCTATGGTTCACAGATTTGCCCTATTAGTCTCTCATATGGAGAAACTCAGCCAGGTGAGAACAACGGAGTTTTCCTTCTGTTTGAAGCATAATAAGTTTCCGTAGTCAGTTGATCAGGACCTGGTTAATGCACAGTTAATTTGTCTTAAACGTACAGCAACAAATATTTTACTGCAAAATTACTATGAATCATAATTTCTATTTAACAGTTCATTGCAAAATTATTAACATTGATTGTCGATTTAGAAGATCATGTTAAATTGGAAAACTTAGTTTATTGCTTTATGCAATAGTTCCAATGATTATGCTTATGCTTACCTGAGTTGGAAACATGATTCAGATTCATAGAAGCCAAACTACCGCTTCTGTCCTCTTGACATGCTTTTTAAAAAAATGTTCTGTGCCATCCTGCTGAAATATTGACAGGTCAAAATTTCATACCTCCTCATTAAAATGCCTCTCTGTTAACTGGTACACATTGTGAAGAATCTGTTAGAAGGAACTTTAATTGTAAAAATTACAATTATCAAAAATCATGTGTATTAAATCGTAATATATTTCCTCTAGATTGAAGAAAATATTACAAGTATGACCAGTTTCCGAGAAGTTCTTGAAAAGATGTTGGTCATCGTAGTGCTTCCAGTTCGAAAAAGTCTTAGAAGAGAGGTCGAACTCTTCTCTCCTCTCCTTGTGTCCAATACTTGTGGTCTCCTTGCCAGTATAGTCAGTGAACTCACTGCATCAGCACTGGGAACTGAGGTAAGCGTCTAGGTCTGAGCTGATTATTTAGAGAGAGTATTTTTGATTAAAGTATTTATGATTTTGCTATTATAATTTATAAATTATATACTTTTGCCTAAAAATGATTATTTTAAATAACATCTACTTATTTCTGTTTCTGTCAGCTACATTTTATTGGTTCTGAATTTGAATGTTTGTCCAAGTGCCACTCTTGCACTTGAACATAAAAATTAAAACTAACACTCCAGTGCAGTACTAAGGGAGTGCTGCATGATAATGGCACTATTTTTTGGATGAGACATTAAACTAAGTCAATATCTTCATTAGTGCACTTACAAAGATGCCAAATACAAGAGCCTTTGTCACTGGATATGTTAATTATAAGGTTGGAATTATAAAGAGAAGTAATGAGGTAATGAAATGTTACAAGGTATCTTTCAAGGAATCTATATTTGGAAATATAGTGATTAGACCTGTAGCATACATGTTGCTATGAAAGTACGTCAGAGACATCAGGTGAATAATGACCAAAAGCGTGAGGAAGAAAATTATGAAGCAATCTGAGTCAATTAACCTTCAAGATATTGTAATGCATTAGTTCTTTCTCCAGCTTTAGTAAAATTAAGCATGAAAGAGAACAGAGATATTGATGGATGTATGTTTGCTCGCTGAGCTGGGAGGCTGTTTCAGATGTTTTGTCACCATACTAGGCAACATAATCAGTGAAGCACTGGTGTTAGTGTCCCACTTCCTATTTGTGTTTAGGTTCTTTTGGGATGGTGATGTTATTTCCTGTTCTCTTTTCTCAGAGGGTGGTAAATGGGGTCCAAGTCAATTTGTTTGTTGATAGAGTTCTGGTTGGAATGCCATGCCTCTAAGAATTCTCATGCGTGTCTCTGTTTGGCTTGTCCTAGGATGGATGTATTGTCCCAGTCGCAGTGATGTCCTTCGTCATCTGTATGCAAGGATACTAGTGAAAGTTGGCCATGTCTTTTTGTGGCTAGTTGATGTTAATGTATCCTGGTGGCTCATTTTCTGCCTGTTTGTCCAATGTAATGTAACCTAAATACATAAATAGAAAGCGGGACACTAACACCAGTGCTTCATCAAAGGCTTACTGATTGTTACCTAATATGGTAACGAAACATCTAAAAATGAACCTTCCAGTTCAGAGAGAAAGCTTACATCCAGAACCTCAACCTGAGTTACAAATTTTTTCAAAACTTGCTGGAGACATTGATGTAAAGCTATTTTGGGATTGGGGTGGTGTTTAGTATTCCATGAGGAGAAAGTGAGGTCTGCAGATGCTGGAGATCAGAGATGGAAATGTGTTGCTGGAAAAGCGCAGCAGGTCAGGCAGCATCTAGGGAACAGGAGAATCGACGTTTCGGGCATTAGCCCTTCTTCAGGAATGAGGACAGTTTGTCCAGCAGGCTAAGATAAAAGATAGGGAGGAGGGACTTGGGGGAGGGGCGTTGGAAATGTGATAGGTGGAAAGAGGTCAAGGTGAGGGTGATAGGTCAGACTGGGGTGGGGGCGGAGAGGTCGGGAAGAAGATTGCAGGTTAGGAAGGCGGTGCTGAATTTGATGGATTTGACTGAGACAGGCTGGGGGGAGGGGAAATGAGGAAACTGGTGAAATCCGAGTTCATCCCTTGTGGTTGGAGGGTTCCTAGCCGGAAGATGAGGCGTTCTTCCTCCAACCGTCGTTTTGCTGTGGTCTGACGATGGAGGAGCATGGCCTGCCTCAGTATAGTGAATTACTATGTAACACTTTGCAAACTTGAGAAACCTGAATTCAGTTAAAGATGTAGCCTTTTTGAGCATGCTATTTATTTTCACAGGCTGATGGATTAAGTTCCCTTCATTCTGTGAAAGCCACACCAAATCGGTTTGTTAAAACCAGTCAAGGACGAAGTTGGAACACTGGTAATGGGTCTCCAGATGCAATCTGCTTCTCTGTCGACAAACCTGGAGTAGTTGTGGTAGGATATCATGTATATGGAGGAGGTGGCATTCATGAATATGAACTGGAAATGCTGGTTGATGATGTAAGTTTATTAGTTTTATTTAAATACTGAAGTAATGAAAATTTCAATATTTGAATAAATGTTATTCTGAGGAGCGAATTATCCCTTGATTTATTATTTATTTTTGACAGAGTGAACACGCTGGTGATTCAGCACATTCTCACAGGTGGACTTCCTTAGAACTAGTAAAAGGGACTTATAGCACCGATGACTCCTCTAGTGACACAGCAGAAATCAGATTAGATAAAGCAGTCCCTTTAAAGGTAAGAAGCAATGCTTAAGCAGGTGCTTAATGCTTTGTAAAGGTTAGATTAAAACATCAATGTTTTGGAGCAAGTTCTTTGACCCAGTACTTCTACAGTTGGGTTATTACAAAATTTTGTTCTTTTTTAAACAGAGATAGTAACAGGAGTAGACCACTCAGCCTACTGATTGCTCTACCATTTAATACGATCATGGCTGATTGAAAATTCACCCATACTATCCCCATAACCATTTACGTATTGATAACCAAAAAAATTGTCAGTCTCTGCTTTCAGTATACTCTAAGGCTGAGATTCCACAGCCTCTAGATAGGGAATCCTAAATGTTCATCATTCTCTGAATAAAAGAAATTCTTCTCTTGGTCCAATATGATATCTCTCTTAATTTTACATTGTGCCCTCTGTTTCCAGACTTCTCAACCAGTGGAAACATTTCACCTATGTCAATCCCTTTCTGTATTTAAGTTTCAATGAGGTGACTTTTCCCTCTTCAAAACTCTAGAGGATATAGCCCTCATTTGCTCAATCTCCATTTTTAGGAAACTCCTGCCATTCTGGTATGGTGAACCCTTATTGCTTCTCTCTATGGCAATAGTATCTTTCCTGAGATAAGGAGACCAAAACTGTGCACGCTACTCCAGGTGTGACCTATCTCCTATACAACTGAAGCCAGACTTCACTCCTGTTGTATTCAAATCCTTTTGTGATTAAAGGTTAGCATTTCATTAGCCTTCCTAATAGCCTGCTGCACCTGCTTGTTAACCTTTTAATGACTTATTGAGAAAGACACACAGGACCTTTTACACAGCTGGGCTTTTCAATTTCGCTGTACTTAAGCAATGCTCTCCACATCTGTTTTTCCTACCAAAGTGGATAACTTCACATTTTTACACATTATATTCCAATTGGTATATTTTTGCCAAATTTCTAAGCCTATATAAATCCTCCTGAAACCATCTTCCTCACAATGTAATCTTGTTTTACCTTTTATCATCTGCAATATTAGCAGTGTCACATTTGTTATTTTTCAATTGCATTTGTACCTCTTCCTCCTTTCATTGTCAGTTCTTGGTTCTGCTTTTTTGTATTCTAGAAGCTTTCTACTGCTCAGATTTATTGCTATTTCTGGCCACTTTATCAGTCTATTTTACTCTTAGCCAGTTCTTAACTTAATTCGTCAGCCTTGATTGCATGACCTTTTTGAATTTCTGTACCTTGAATATATATAGTTATTGTAATTGTTCTTTGAAGACTTGCATTGTCTGTGTCCAGTTATGACATTTAATATATTTTCCCAATCCAGGTCAGCCAACTTGTGCCTTAATCTTTTATAATTTCCCTTATTGAAATTTAGCACCTTTACTTCAGATTGCTTCACTTTCAAACATTATGTAAAAGTATTATACTATGGCCACTCTTTTATACAGTTTCTTTTACAACACAATTTTTTATTAGCCATTCTTCATTGCCTGATACTAAATCCACCCCAGCCTGTCTTCTAGTCGGCTTTGCAACATACTGCTCTCGAAAGCAGTCTATAATATGCTCCAGAAATTCATTCCTCGTAGCCTGGGTGCTCAAATTTAGTGCCAGATTTCTAGCATTAATGTACTTTGTGTGAACTTAGTTTCTGTGTAATGCCTGCTGAATTGATTGCCTTCCAGGAAAATGTCAAGTATGCAGTTCGTCTAAGGAACTATGGAAGTCGTACTGCAAATGGAGATGGAGGAATGACAACAGTTCAATGCCCTGATGGTGTAACCTTCACTTTCAGTACCTGTAGCCTCAGCAGTAATGGAACTAATCAAACTCGAGGTCAAATCCCTCAGGTACTTTATTACAGGTAAGAATGTGCAAAGCTTTTTTTCAGATTTGCTGGCCAGCTGGAGAAATAATTCAGAACCATTGTGTTTATGAAACAGTATTACTAAACAGATTCCAATAACCAAGAAATATCCTCTAGCATATTGAATCAACATAATATGCTTTGACATTCTAGCCCAATTGTCTGTTAATAAACAGTAAAGCATGAAAACGCCTAGACCCAAAAGACTAAAGGATGCAACAGTTTGTTTTTAGGTTACTGATATTTTCAGTCACCATTCAAGGAGCAGTCTTTTAGTCAATGCTCCAATGACATTTTACCTTCAAAAATGTCCATAAGCACTTTGCCTCATGAGGAAGGAATTACCTTAGCTAGGAGCTTAAGGCACTCCATTTATAGAAAATAAATGTGATATTTGTTCTTGCACAGTGTTGTAAAAGATTATTATCAAGATACTGTTGTTGTGTAAAAAGAATAACAGAGAAAGAGAGAATGTAAGTAAGGCCCATGTGCAAACTTGAAGGAAAAGGCATCAAAAATCAAAATAAAAAATGCATGTTTGGTGTTGCAGATCTGCTAATTATAGGCAGGGAATGTAATGAACTTTCCATGAAATTCCATGTTTTGATTTATGCTAGACACTAATCTTGTATTGTGAGTTTCCGAATAAACCTAAATGCAATAATAGCTACATTGTTAACTCATTGAAGGTAATCAGCTGAGCTCATAATGTGGTTCATTTATACTTGCTCGAAGCAACATACATTCTCACACAAGATTCCATTCTCTGCAAACAAAAGGAATAAGTTCAGCTTTTGTGCCTCTTGTGAATTAGCCCAGGAGCTTGAGGAATCTGGAGTTCCCTGTTGCTTTTTCCATCACATTTCCTCAGCCAAAGTTGACATAGCAACAAACCAACATCTTTTCTCCTGTGGTATAAATTGATGTGATCATTTGAAATTTGGCATTCTTGTGTTTGTCTTGATGAGTGCAAAATATTTCTCTCTTTTCAGCATTATTCTTTCAATCAAATGTTAATCTAGCCTCCCCTCACCATTCCCATTTTATAGGAGTCCTTCTGTGAATAATTGGAGGATCTAACAAAGATCTGAAGTTACAAAAGACCGTATTCAGACCCAAAGTCAGCATAATGACAAACTGAAATACTGTTTGTGAAGATTTAGTTCTAATAAAATGAAAAGATTAAATCAGGATAGGAGATGAAATTAAAGAAATAGACTAAAGACAGGCAAGATGACATGTCAAGAGAGAACAAAACAAGTTCTATTTTCAGAATTTCCTATACTGTCATTCCACATGGATCTCTTATCATTTCACCAGTACTGTTTGAATAATCTTTTATCCTTTATATGTAGCATATGACTGATATTTTTATATTAACTTGTTTTCTAATGAGGAATTTGTTTACAACAAATTGTATCTATTGACACTTCTCGTTTCCCCCTCCTTTCCATTTCACACCAGCTCCCACCTTTTCTAAGTGTAATGAAGCAGTAAATTTAGAATAAAGTTTACTGTTATCTAAGTTGTATAATAATAAAAATAAAAATAATGTTGTGAAAAGTTTCAGTTTTTATCTCCGATCTGATACTTGTTAGCTGGTCACCGCTAGGTGCGAAAAGGACATAAACATGGGTTTGTAAGATGAGCAGTTATCAGGTTTGGTCTCTATCCAGTGTTGGTAAAGTGACTTAAGTGTAATCTAAGATTAGGTTGATAAGTTTTAACTTCATCTAACTATAGCAGACCTTTGCATATTCAAATAATTCTCACTTTTTTCACTGAAAGGTTGGGGAGGAATGGATGGAGGAAGTGCATCCCATTGTACAGTTCTTGCTCAAAGTTAACTCTTGGCTTTGGTTATGGTTCTGTAAATACAGTAATATCAACCCATTGCCATCATTTGAAATCACGTGATGTTGACACAGTTGGTTTGTTGGTGAGAATTTTAAATTTGATGCATTGGGTGAAGGGTGGGTCAAAGCCAGGTGATTAGACAGCAAAGAGTACAGTTAAGGACACAAGAGTTCTCGATGAATTTTTATTTTTATAAGTTGTGCTTGAAAGTTCAGTTTGGAAACTTTTGAATAAATGGAATAGTGTGATGGCAAAGAGATGGTTTAGTGTTAGAGAGTTTGTGTGCTGAGGTATGGATAAAGTGGGCAATATCTGAGGTAGAAACGCTCAGTCCTTTAGCGTCCAAAGCTCAGCTCAGAATTAAACACAATGAGATTCACCTTGGTAGAACCTCAGAAAATAGCTAGACAATATTAGCCAGGGTTTGCAGTCTAGAGTACTTTGGTCTTACTAGTTGGTGATCTTTTTCTGGTTGGTTTTCACAAAGGTAGCAAAATAGTACAACCATGGTGAGATCTCATTAATTGACATCCATCCATTTACAATTGAAGACACTAAGTAACAATTCAGCGTGGAATCATATACTGTTCCCATGCACCCCCACATGATGCAGCAATTTTAACATATTATCCCATGACTGTGATCAACTATCCAAATAGGTATGTGACCTGAGACCTTCAAGCTAAGGTAGATTTCTCGATAAATTCAGCCATTTTGGAGTGAACATAAATTTGCTGTTGCAGTGTTGACTGAAAGAATGTTTCTTGCATTTCTATTTCCTCCCTGTGAACTTTCAGTCACAGTTGCTTGATGGAAAATATTTAATTTTAAAATCAGTTGTGATAGCAAAGTTTTAAAAAAATAAACTTTACAGGCATTTTCTATACTATGCTAAATGTCCATGCAGTGTCTGGTTAGCTTTTGGTTAGTCAAATCATCTATTTGAATAAATCAGATAATTATGTCGGAAGAATCAAATCTAATGAATATTTCATGCCAGTAATTTGTGCCATTTAACTTGTAGAAGTGAGTTTGATGGAGATCTACAATCACAGCTGCTTAGCAAAGCCAATGAAGAAGATAAAAACTGCAGCAGGGCCCTTTCTGTTGTTTCTGCAGTTGTTCGTGCAGCTAAGGATTTGTTGCACAGGGCCCTGGCTGTAGATGGTATGTATGTATTTTCTTAAATAAGTCTAACCAAAAGTTTGTTCTTTTGATTAGCGCATGGATGTTTTAGGGCATGGTAGGTGAGCTGATTTGAAAGCAATGAATTTGGCAGCTGCCGTTTGTTCTTTGTTAAACTGGTGTTGGCAGGCTTGAGGGGCATATTTTGTTGATCATGAAGTTTGTGTTGTATGTTAGCCATGTTACAATAAGGGTTAAAAAATTTGAAGTTGATAGTTTATGCTATGGTTATTGAGAACACCAATATAAATTTGGGTTGTGGAGGGAGATTTTGACAAGTGCAGGCAGTGTTCTTTACAAAAGACAACCTAATGTTTAGCTCTCTGAAGTTGTCAGAATAGATAAAAAGGTGAGATGTTGTTGATCTCAACGAAAATAAGTTCAGTGACTTTGATAGTTGTGCATGTACATATTCCATTAATCAGGTACTCTATTAACTGTGCAAGAAATATGAATATTTATGAAGAGTGCTTTGGCAGAGAGCTTAGCAAATCTCTTCTTTATGGCAAACACTTTGTGAGTTGTCCAGTTGACTAGGTTTCTGATTTGTGTTTATTCCCCGGCAATATTATTTTGCTCGTGCATTTGCCACCACTTGGGCAACACCTAGAAGTTAGCTGAAGTGTGTTACTATGTTTGACTTTTGGAATCTTGTGTTCCATAGGCAAAAGTGAGGATTGCAGGTGCTGGAGATCAGAGTCTAGATCAGAGTGGTGCTGGAAAAGCACAGCTGGTCAGGCAGCATCCAAGGAGCAGGAAAGTCGACGTGTTGGGCAAAAGCCCTTCCTGACCTGCTGTGCTTTTCCAGCACTACTCTGATCTAACATGTGTTCCATGCTGACTTTAGTCACCTATGGTCAGTTATTGTGTTATTTATTTTTCTGTTACTAAGTGATGAATAAAATAACTGAGTAAAATGGTCCATAATGAGGACTTTGATTTAGCGAAATAGAGGATGATCTCTGCTCATTTAGCCTTTGTATTCCTAATATTAAAAGTGGTTGGTATAAAGGTTACTATTCATTGAACTGGGGATTTAATCAGGGCTACCTTGTGCATGTTCTGAGAACAGTATTTGACAAAGGCAAAGTGTGGACTACCTGCTTGTTTCCTTTGGGGTAAGCTAGAATGCATACAATTTAAATAGACTTGACATAGGAAGTCATTGAGTTTTCTTTTCCATTTCGTTATTTTATCACAACTTGCTTTTGATTATGCTGATTTGGGTAACGCAGTCTTCATCTTTCCACTGAGCAAAAAACTTAACTATCATGCTGCAGTAGAAATATTCACAAATCATCCTATCTGTCACCTGTCAGGAAACAGGGCTAGGCTGCAGGGAAGCAAGAAGGTTCTTTAGTTAACAGCTAGCTTTCTGGGTGTTAATTTATTATGTAATGCTTTCTGTATTAAAATCTAAAAACTGTTGTGCTTTGTTCACAAAATAATTATGGTTAAGCAATAAGTATTTTTATTTAGCGGAAGATATTCCAGAACTACTCAGCTCTTCCAGTCTGATATCTATGCTGCTTCCACTTATTTTGGCTTACATTGCACCAGTGGCTGCTAATGTCCCAAAAGTAAGTAAATTATTTTCTGAACATGATTAATGCTGATTATTTTTAATGTTGTTCTTCGACTCATTCTCAGTTATTTCTTTAAGCTTTATCAAGTGTTTTTTGTTTTTTTTTAATAAAAAGGCTGCCGTTGAAGTTTTTGGTCTTGTCCAGGAGCTTCTGCCTCCAGTTGCAACATTGAACCAAAAATATGCCCCACCTGCCTTTAATCCTAATCAGTCAACAGACAGTGCAACAGGCAATCAACCTGAACAAGGCCTCTCTGCTTGTACTACTTCTAACCATTATGCTGTGGTGGAGAGTGACCATCCTTATAAACCAGCTTGTGTCAGTCAACTGAAGGTATGCTCAAATGAGATTGTTACAGTATTGTAGATGTGTATTTTAAAAGCAGAATTTCTAATCATAGATCTCCTAAAGTGCAGAAAGAGGCCATTTGGCCCATCAACTCCACACGAACCCTCCAAACAGCATCCCAGCCTTCTCACCTTTTCCCCATAACCCCACATTTACCATGGCTAACCCATCTAGCCCGCACGCACCAAGATATTATTGACAATTTATCACTGCCAATCTGCCTAACCTGTGGGTGAAAACCAGAGCACCCAGAGTAGACCCATGCAGATTTCACACAGACAGTCCCCCAAGGCTGGAATCGAACCCGGGTAACTGGCGCTGTGAGGCAACAGTGCGAACCACTGCTGCTGTCCTCTAATTAAAAGCCGACTGATCACGTCAGACCTTTTAAATTAAGAGCAGCTTTGCTTAGGGAAAGAATTTAGCTTTAAAAAATTGATCTTGTATTGGTTTCTTCCATTTTTTCCAAAAAGACTCTGTGAAATGGAATTGAGAGTTATAAGCACAGAATTACATGAATATTGTTAATTAGATGCTGCAAGATTGTTTCTCTTGGCTGGAGAGTCCAGATAAGAGTTGTAGTCTCTGAACAAGGCCACCTTCAGCAAGTTGCCACCACGGGACACACATTCCCCTCCCTTGTCCAGCTACCGCAGGTGCCATTCCCTCCAGGGCAATATGGTCCACCCTTCCTTCACACCCAATACCACCCCCACCCACCCCCCCATAGCCCCGAGGCACCTTCCCCTGCAACCACTGAAGGTGTAACACCTACCCATTTACCACCTCCCTCCTCCGTATCCAAGGGACCAAACATACCTTCCAAGTGAAGCAGGACTTTATCTGCACTCCTCGCAATCTCGTCTATTGCCTTTGCTGCTCACCATGTGGTCTTCTCTACATTGGGGAAACAAAGCATAGACTGGGTGACCACTTCGCAGAACATTTACATTCTGCCCACAAAGAAGACCCTGAGCTTTCAGTTTCCTGCCACTTCAACACACCATCCTGTTCTGTTGCCACCATCTCTATTTCGGATTGTTGCAGTGTTCCAGCAATGCTCAGCACAAGCTGGAAGAAACATACCTCATATTTGGCTTGGAGAGCCTGCAGCCCTTCAGACTCAATATCAAGTTCAATAATTTTAGGGCCTGAATTTCCCCACATCCTATCCGCTACCACAGACACCTGGACTTGTTATCACAGTCAATAAAATGTGGAGCTGGAAAGGCACAGCAGGTCAGGCAGCATTGGAGGCACAGGAAAACTAACATTTCTGGTCAGGGCCATTCCCAGGACTAAGAGGCAATGTTTTCACACACAGGGTGGTGCATGTATGGAATGAGCTGCCAGAAGAAGTGGTGGAGGCTGGTACAATTCCAGCATTTAAAAGGCATCTGGACGCCTATATGAATTGGAAGGGTTCAGAGGGATATGGACAAATGCTGGCAGATGGGACTAGATTTGTTGAGGTTATCTGGTCAGAATGGGCGAGTTGGATGAAGGATCTGTTTCCATGCTGTATATCTTTGACTATGTTAAGTGTGACTATCGTATATTTCTCTGAGCTGTGAATTTTGATAAAATACAAAATCTTGTGTTGAACATGTGTAATGATCAAACGTTGGAGACTGCTCAAATACATTTTGATTAAAATCCTACTGAAAGCAGTTGGTGCATCCATTTGGTTTAGATTAAAATAAAGATACTCAGGTAATAAATGAATAGCTGCCAATTGGAAGCTGAAAATAATAATGTTTGTTTCTTATTTAGGTAACTTTTCCAGATTGTGTCAGGTGGATGACTATCGAATTTGACCCACTGTGTGGTACTGCACAACCAGAAGATGTGCTCCGTTTGCTGATTCCAAATAAAACTTTGCAAAGTTCAGGATTTGGACCTAAAAGTACAAGCCATGATGGTCTAAATTCATGGATAGAATTGAAAAAATTTTCTGGCTCCACTGGATGGCCAACTACAGTCCTTATTTTGCCAGGTATATGAGGGAAGAAAAGTCTTCTGTTTTTAACAGATTTTAGTTGTGTTATGTTTTGTTGGGATTTCGGAGTGCTGCTGTATTTTTTTGAGATCAAAATGACTTTGCAGTTTGACAACAATAGCAGGGGACAGCCAGTTGTTGTGTGAATCTGCAATGACATTATAGAGCCTCAGGAACCTCTCATCAAGCCTAAAATAACACCTTGTCAAATTCTTATGTAATTTGACTGGTTCTGAAAGCTTGACACTACAATTTGTGACCTTTTATTCAGAAGTATTTGGTATTAATGCTTGAGTGACATCTCTGTGGCCAACAATAGACACTTTATTTCAAAAATTCAGTCAGATTTGAATAGCTTTTGAGGTTTTTTGTTCTGCAGCTTTTGACTTTGTCAATTTTCAAGGTCTTCTCTGCAGGATATGTAATATGTTTCGTTAAAGAATGTGGCATTTGAATCATGAGATGTGGATGGATTAATAACAAGCACTTTAATTTTGGAGGCAGAATATTGTTCAGCACAAAGCAATATTTATAAGACTAAAGCACAGTCTAGAGTGAAGAATTACAGGGAAGTAAAAACAAAATCAAATACTCAATATGTAGGATTTTGATACTGCCATATATATACCCAAATTTCTACATTACAATTTAATGCAACCTTACTTTGGTTGATTACATTATTTAATAAATTCTTAAAATGGCCGGGATTATGGGGAGGCTGTGTATTATTGCTAGATTAGTATTCTCCAGACTCAGATAATGCTCTGGAGACCCAGGATTGAATCCTGCCGTGGCAGATGGTGGAATTTCATTTTAGCGGAAATCTAGTGAGTCTGATGATGGCCATGAAACCATTGTTGATTGTTGGAAATACCCAACTGGTTCACTAATGTCCTATTGAGGAAGGGAAGTGCTTTCCTTATCTGACTCCACAGCCACCACAATGTGATTAACTCTTAACTGCCCACTGGGCAATTGGGGATGGATAATAAATGCTGACTGAGCCAACGATGTGACTCCGTCCCCATTCTTTCCATTTCCCCCCCACCCCCCCACCCCCCCCCCCAACCCAGTAATTGAGGTTGAATACCTTTCAAGCATTATGTATGACTGTGGTATCTTAATGTTTATCTTGGTTCAGTGTTTTGCATTACCTATCCTTAGATTTCTTTAGAAAGATGTAAAACAGTTCCCTTGAGAAACTGAATGTGGAATGTACTACAAATCAGATGTGTTCAATAAAGCTGTCCCCTAAGGCAGGATGTGAGGATGCAGGAAGAGAAGATTATATGAGTCATGTTGGAGAAAGCCTTTCTATTTTGCAAGTTTTTGTTTTAGATTTATATGTACATGTGATTTTTCTAGGAAATGATGCTATTTTCTCTTTGGAGACTGCATCAGACTATGTAAAAGACGAGAAGGCCAGTTTTTATGGTTTCAAGTGTGTTGCTGTGGGTTATGAATTCAGTCCTGGACCTGATGAGGTAATCTTTTGTAGTGCATCTAATACAATATTGTACAAGAGACTATATTCTGTTATAGAGCTGTTCACATCTTAAAACTTTTGCTTTTGAAATCAAACTTGAACTAAAGTTTCGCTATGCAAAGTTGTAAATGCTGTGTTGAAACAATACACTTTACTAGATCAAAGTGGGGAAAAATTCTTAAATCAGAATTGCTTGTTTAATTGCCAAAATTAACATTTTATTGCATCTTCCTCATGTTCTTCATATAATAATCCAATAAACCAGTGGGAGACTGCTGTTAATATTTCTTCACATTTTATATCTGTAAAAACAGACATTCAAAGAATAGACACTTAATTTAAGGACCCCAGTAGCTTACATTGTAATGCATAAAAGAGCTACTTTTGAAACCATGAACAGTGAAATTGAAATACACAACTTTCAATCCACCGAATCTGTTTTTTTGGAAGCTTCAGTATATTAGCACCACCTGTTCCTCCAATATTTTCCTCTTTGGTTCTCTGACTGACTGGATGATGATAAGGACAACTGTGAAATACATAGCTGTACTATGAAGGTATTCTGTGCTCTAAGTGAGGATAGTTTGAAATGGAATGCGCCTGAAACTGTCAAGCTATTGTTGACAGGACTGACTACTGATGTGAGAGTGAGAGCTTGGCATTAATGCAATTAATTAGATACTGATAATAGTTGGAGCTGATTATATAACATTGGGAACATTTTTACAGTACACAGGGCCTTTTATTGCCAGTCCCTAAGGTGTCAGTAATTTGTAAGTTTCACTGAATTTGTTAATGACTATGTAGGTTCCACTCTGGTATTAAATTCATTGTTTGCTTTAGAGTTATTGCCTCAGGTTTTGCTTTGGCCTATTTATCTTCATATATTGACCTAGATATACATCAACGGCCAGCTAGTCAATAAGGATCATGCAGATACACCAATACAGCTGACTCTGGGGAATTGCTGAGAAATTTGAATTTCCTTATGGGCAATTTCCTATCCTCTGATAAAACTGCTTAATGTGGGAGAATTTGGCGTATTCCAACTCTATTAATAAAACAATAAGATGGAGGAATAAAAGTAGGCCATTTGGCCTATCCAGCCTGCTGCATATTCAGTGAGATCATGGCTGATTTGATAATCCTCAACTACATTTTCCTGCCATTTCCCTATAATCCTTGATTCCCTTACTGATGTAATAATTTGTCCATCTCACCCTTTTAATATACCTCATGACCCAGCCTCTACAACCCTCTGCGGTAAAGAATTCTACAAATTCACTACCCTCCTCCTTCTCCTAACTGGTCCTTTATGCTGGACATAATGTAAAAATGCTGGTGTTGGGCTAAGGTGGACAAAGTTAAAAATCACACCATACTTGGTTATAGTCCAACAGGTTTATTTGGAAGTACCAACTTTCAGAGCACTCCTTCGGCA
This sequence comes from Chiloscyllium plagiosum, assembly GCF_037043375.1. Classification (NCBI taxonomy): domain Eukaryota; kingdom Metazoa; phylum Chordata; class Chondrichthyes; order Orectolobiformes; family Hemiscylliidae; genus Chiloscyllium; species Chiloscyllium plagiosum. The sequence goes on along the minus strand of NW_028270144.1, from coordinate 31,253,025 downwards.
GGTAGCTAGGTATAACCTGCTGTCTTGCGATTTTTAACTTTACACTGGGGTTATGCCCTCTGTATAAGAATTAGCAGGGGATTAAGGAACACTTAAACAATTAAACTGAAACCTGTCTCAAAACTAAAAATCTCACAACACCAGGTTATAGTCCAACAGGTTTATTTGGAAGCACTAGCTTTTTGAGTGCTGCTCCTTCATCAAGTGGTTGCGGAGAATAAGATTTTAAGACACCGAATTTATAGCAAAAGTTTCCAGTATGATGTAACTGAAATTATATATTGAAAAAGACCCTGGATTGTTTAAGTCTCTCATCTTTTAGAATGACCATGTTGGTTTCAGTTCTTTCATATGTAAATCGCAAAACTATTTTTAAAAGTTACATTCTCAAGTGAACTTTAACAATTGGTGTCATGTCAGCCCAGATAACGCATTGAAGGTGTTGGCTTCCTGTTTGAGGCAGTCTGTGCCATAATGGTCAGACTGATTCTAATCTAAAAGAATGGATTTACAGAATCTTACATGGATTCATTCAGTTTTTGATCAAACTAAGATGTAATTCTGCAAGTACAAATTCACCCCACAAACCTTTGTGTGTGGGGGGGATGGGAGTATGAGTGTCTGTAGGAAGGTGTATGTGTATGAGTGTAAAAGGGTTCATGTCTGTGAGACGGTGTGTGTATGTGTATGAGTGTAAAGGGGTTTAAGTCTGTGAGAGGGTGTGTGTGGGAATGCATGTGTGAGTCTGCATGAGTGTGTGTCCATCCGTCTGTGTGTACGCACACCCTCTCACAGGCACGCATAACTCGCACCCACACATATTAGTTTGTGGGATGAATTTGTACTTGCAGAATTATATCTTACTTTGCTCAAAAACTGCATGAATCCATGTAAGATTCTGTAAATTCGTTCTTTTAGATTAGAATCAGTTTGACCGTTGTGGCACAGACAGCCTCACATAGGGAGCTAACACCTTCAATACATTATCTGGGCAGATATGACACCAGTTGTTAACATTCACTTGAAAATGTAACTGTTTTTAAAAAACTTTTGCGATTTACATATGAAAGAACTGAAACCAACATGTTCATTGTAAAAGATCAGAGATTTAACAAACAATCCAGGTCTTTTTCAATACAGTGGAACCTCGATTATCCGAATACTAATTATCTGAAAATTGGATTATCCGAAGGAGATCTCGAGGTCCCGATAGAAACAATACATCAAAGACCTGTTTCTGGCAGTGATCACATCTTTGGTTTACAGTCTTCAAATCACTAACCTCCCACTCCCCCTCTCCTCACACTTTTCCTGGTGTTCTACAGAGGAGAAAACCCCCCACCACTCCTCCTCCTGCTCACCACTCCTCCCCAAATAATCTGACCAACATTGTCCTGTACAGGGCAGAGTCGGAACCTGTCAAAACGTTGTAGTAAAAGTGTGTGTGGTGTTTGGAGACTTGCCCCACAAAGGCAGCAGCAATAGTCTTGTTGGTGTCCAGTCTTGCTGCCCTGGTGGGGGCAGTAGCAGTGTTGGATGGGTGAGATGGGGTGGGGGGGTAGTGTTGGGCGGGTGGGGTGGGGTGGGGGGATAGTGTTGGACGGGGATTGGGGGGCAGGGCCAGTGTTGGATGGGGGGCGGGGCAGTGTTGGACGGGGATTGGGTGGGGGGGGGGGCAGTATTGGGGCAGGGCCTCGCACGCTATGTGCTCCTGCAGTCTCCTGAATGGGGAACACACTTTAAAAACTCTGAGCCACAGAGGAAAGGCATTTAATCAATTAAGCGAAATAGTGCCCGCCTATCACATTTGGATAATCTAGGTTCCCCTGTATATAATTTCAGTTACATCATACTGGAAACCTTTGCTATGAATTCTGTGTCTTACGATCTTATTCTCCACAACTGCCTGATGAAGGAGCAGTGCTTCCAAATAAACCTGTTGGACTATGACCTGGTGTTTCCAACTCATGTCTCAAAACTGACATCCCCCACTGCCAAAAGACTCCCCAATTCCCCCAAGCATTTGATTGGTACCCTAACCTCACCCGCCTGCCACTGTATTTACCCCCATCCCCTCTTTCTCTGGGGGTTGTATTAACCTGTAACACCATTCCTACCTAGCTGCATTTTTCCCTGGTTTATGTGATGAATGCTTTTGGGGTAGGCCAGGTTTGAATGTTTGATTGGAAAAACTGTCAACAAGTTGGTAGTTTAAAAAGGATTACAATTTGTCAGATTTGTTCCGATGGTAATCTAAGGTTATTATGTCAGCATTCCTTTGGACCTCAGCACAGCATTGAAATCTTGTATGACTTGTACGCCTGTTTGCTGTGTGAAATTTTCAGTGATTCATCACAAAGGTAAATTTTCTTCAAATCTCTCCTAAGCTTGGAATGATTCAAGATCAAAGAGCCAACAGTTTTCTGCACTTTCTCTTTTAGGTACCCGTTTAGTCTCTTGGCTAAGTGTTTATCTGCAGGGTGACAGGCTGACACTACATGTTATAATGTTGCTTGCCTAAATATAGTGTAGTGTTTTTTGAATTTTAATAATTGAAAAGTATATCATTATGTAGTTTTATATTACTCTTCCCTCAGATCTATTTTCCCTCTTCTTAGTGACCAAAAGGAGTTTAAACTTAGCTTACCACTGTGACATGTTAATAGTTTCTTCTAGGTTCAGATTATGTTGATAAATTTCTTTAGATTCTTGGCTACTAAAGGCAATAATGAAACAAAATTGTACTGTCTGACCCTTTTCAAAATCCCATCTCTACTTTTTTTCTTAACAAAATGTATGTCTTTATTGGTCAGAGCATTGAGTATAGGAGTTGGGAGATCATGCTGTATAGAGCATTGGTTAGGCCACTATTGGAGTACTGCATGCAATTCTGGTCTCCCTGCTCTGCTGTATGAAGGATGTTGTGAAACTTAAAAGGGGATCAAAAATATTTATAAGGATCCTGCAAGGGTTGGAGGGTTTGTGCTGTATAGAGAGACTGAATAGGCTGGGGCTATTTTCTTTGGAGCATCTGAGGCTGATGAGTGACCTTTTATAGAGGTTTATAAAATTGTAAAGACCATGGATAAGGTGAATTTCCTGTGGTGAGGCAGTCCAATGCTAGAGGGCATAGGTTTAAGGTGAGAGGGGAAAGATTTAAAAGGATCTAAGGGGTAACGTTTTCACACAGACGATGATGTGTCTATGAAATGTGCTGCCAGAGCAAATGGTGGAGGCTCGTACAATTACAACATTTTAAAAGGTCTTTGGATGGGTATATGAATAGGAAGGGTTTAGAGGGATATGGGCCAAATGCTGGCAAAGGGGGTCTAGATTTATTTGGGATATCTGGTCAGCATGTATGATTTGGACCAAATGGTCTGTTTCCATGCTGTATATCTCTGTGAATATGACTTTTAAAATATCCTGCTTCAGCTTGTTGAGTTTTGTTAATCACATATTTATACCTGGGATACAAAACTAGTTTGTAGTAAATTGTAAATCTTGGTTCAATGGTGATGCACTTGTTGCGAAGGTGAGGACTGCAGATGCTGGAGATTAGAATCAAGAGTGTGGTGCTGGAAAAGCACAGCAGGAGAGGGAGGATCTGAGGAGCAGTAAAATTGATGTTTCAGGCAAAAGCCCATCATCGGGAATGAGGCACTCGTTGCCAAGTCAGAAGATTTGAATGTCCATGTACGTGTATTGCAAAAAATTAGGATGCTGGTGCATGAAATAATTTGGAAAACCAATTAAATATTAGTCTTTATTACAAGGAGGCTAGACTATGAAAGTCTTGTTGCAACTGTATAGGCATTGCTAAGATGTCACCCAGAATACTTTGTACAGTTTCAGCCTCTTTACGTAGAAGAGACATACACACCTAGGAGGCTGTTCAGAGAAGATTCACTATACTGATTTCAGGTCGTAAACTCAGTTTTCTAAATGTTCTTAAGGCAGACCAGCACTTTGGGGAAGTAAACTGACAATTATGCTCATGCTTATAACTCCCATTATTGTTTTTCCCATTATAACTTTAACTTGCTAAAACCAAATGTGCATCAAGACATTTCTGTTTTGCAGGGAATTCTACAATTAGAAAAGGAATTGGCGTACCTTGGAAGTATGTGTGCAGCGTCACTAATGAAAAAAGACCTTGCACTTCCTATGGGTATGGATCTTTACATTTGTCAATCAAAAGTGTACGATGATGAGGGTTTTGCACAAAATGTAGTGTATTGCTGGATTGTAGATTATTGCTGAATGATGATCTTTAGTGTATATTGATTACGTTTGAAGTCTTTCAGTTTATACAGTACTAGTAATGTAAGCTATGTGCAGTAAAATAAATTTGTGCTGCTGTTCTGTTAAATCATCTTTGTTTGGACAGGAAATGAATTGGAGGAGGATCTTGAAATTCTTGAAGAATCAGCTCTGCAGGTGAGTGTTCAGTTGCTATAATTAAATTACTCATCATTTTTCATAACCTTACTCACTTGCATTTTCCTCTTGCCAGGTGTGTAAAAACCATGCCGGTTTATTAGGAAAGGGACTTGCTTTGTCTCATTCACCAACTATATTGGAGGCACTGGAAGGTAATCTTCCCCTCCATCTGCAAAGCAATGAGCATTCTTTCTTAGAAGACTTTGTTGCATGCTTACCTGGGTCTAGTGGTGGACGACTTGCAAGGTAAAACCGAGATTTAATGTAGAAAATTACTGAGCCCATAAATCTATGCCTTTGTTAAAATTTGTATTAAATTTTGTTACCATGTCTTTCTTGTTGTCAGGTGGCTTCAACCGGATTCTTATGCAGATCCTCAGAAAACCTCCCTGATATTAAATAAGGACTACATCAGATGTGGCTGGCCTGCTACCATCACTGTCCAAACCAAGGACCAATATGGAGATGTAGTTCATGTTCCAAACCTGAAGGTAAAAAGTAATTTGGAATAGGCTGACCAAAGAAACAACTTAAAGTAATAAATTTGTATATGCAAGTTAAGAATAAGTTAAGTATATATTTTTGGAGCATTAAAAATTTGCCACTTGGATCATACAAGTGAACAGGAAATACCTTTGTTTGGGAAATAAATTCCAAATTTCAAAAATGAATTTTCTTTTGCTACTATTATGCAGCAATGCTTGAAAGTTCAATGAATAGTGCTTTTCCTTAAGCACCTGATTTTTTTCATAAAATGTATTTTGTAAAGATGACAGTAACTAGCTTATGTGCTACTGCTATAATACAGAAGATCTTAGGTTCTCTGAAACATTCTTTAATATTAAAGGCTTCTGAGTCACCATTTCTGTTTGACTCATTTTTTTTCCTACAAAAAACCTCTTTTTTTTGTCAAATCTAAATGCAGACAAAGTTTATTTCAATGTAGATTCCTTGTGTTCCTTGGGTAGCACTGTGGCTCAGTGGTTAGCACTACCGCCAGGTGTACAGTGCCAGGGACCCTGATTTTGTTTCCAGCTTTGGGTTGCTGTCTGTTTAGAGTTTGCACATTCTCCCTGCATCTGTGTGGGTTTTAGCTTGGTACTCCAGTTTCTTCCTCTAGTCCAAAGAGCTGCAGGTTAGGTGGATTGGTCGTGGTAAATTTCCCCATAGTGTTCAGAGATGTGCAGGCCTGTTTGGTTAGCTATGGTAAATGTGGGTTTGTGGGGATAGGGTGCAATGCTATGTCTGGTTGGGATGCTGTTCGAAGGGTATGGGCTGTATGGTCTCTCGCCGCACTGCAGGGATTCTATTATTCTGCAAACAGGAAAAGACTGGTCCTGCCATTCATTAAGATTGTGACTGATTTGGCTGCAGGAAGATATACCAAGGAACCTTGATTATCTGAACATGATGAGGGGCACTACTTCGTTCGGATAATTGATTATTCGGTTAATCAATTAAATGTCTTTCCATTGGGGCTCAGAGTTTAAGCCTGCTCCCCGTCCAGGAGGCTGCAGCAGCACACCCCGCATGGGCCCCCACTCCCTGTGTCCAATAGCACCCCCTGCCCTAGTCCATCAATGACCACCATCCCCATTTAACACTGCCTCCCCACCTTTTGCTATTTGAGGGTCCTCTGTAAATGGAATGGTTTAATGGACAGAAAAGTAGCAGATGGAATTTAACCCGAACAGGTGTGAAATGATACACTTTGGAAGGAGTGGGATCAGGTTGAAGGTGAGGTATTGCATTGTAAATTTCAATGCAAGGTAACAATATAACTATGTCTAATCATGATAATCTTCAACTTGCACATTGGTTTCTCGTTCTTTATTTATCCAGGCAATCTTTAACAAGCTTGTCACAAAAACAAATGGAAATTGCTGGAGAAACTCAGCAGTTCTGGCACTGTGTGTGGAGAGAAAGCAGTTAATCTTTCGAGTCCAGTGACACTTAAGTTTATTCCTTTTCAGATAACTATCTAATTCCCTTTACTTAATTGAACTTGTCTCCATCACACACTCAAGCAGTGCATTACAGAGCTTAACAGTGGCTTCATTTTTTAAAAAAGGTTTTTGCTTGTGTCACCTTTGCTTTTTTTAATCAATTTCTTTAAATATTTACCCTCTTATTCTCTCCTTCCTGTCTATTCTGTGCAGAACTCTCATGGTTTTGAGTCCCTCGATCAAATATCCTTCAGCCTTCTTTTCTCTGAGGAAAGCTGTCCCATCTTTGTTTTCATAACTGAAGTTTCTCATCCTTGAAACCATTGTTGAGAGTCTTTTCTATGTTCTCTCCAATGCCTTTGCATCTCAGAACTAGACACAATACTCCAGCTAAAGCCAAATTCATTCTCTTATAGGTTCAGCATAATCCTGTTGCTCTTGTACTCTTGCCTGCTAAGACAGTCTAAGACATAATATGCTTTCTTGACTGCACGCTTCGCCTGTCTGCCATCTTTAATGACTTATATCTGCATACATTCAGGTTCTTCTGCATATCCTTTAGAGATTAACCTTTTTTTTAATTCATCTGTTCATGTTCTTTCTTCCTACCAAAATTATTTTCTTTACATTTTCATGCATCAAACTTTACTTGTCTCTTGTCTGCCCCTTCCACCAATTTGCCTATGCCCTTTTTGGAGTTCTGAACTGTTCTCTCAGTTTACAATGATTCCATGTTTCATATCACCTTCAAATTTAGAAATTATGCCCTATACACCAAGGTCAAGGTTATTGCTCTATATCAGGGGGATCAAGGGACTCAAAACTGATGGGTAGAGATCTCCACTACCCTTCCACCAATCCAAAAACCATTCATTAACCACTACTGTTTCCTGTCACTCAGCCAACTTTGTATCCATGTTGCTACTGATCCAAGGGGATTATGCTGAACCTATTTCATGAGCAATAACATTGCTCAAGAATATTGTATGGCATTGTATCAAATATACCTTTTGAATGACAATGTGTGCGACACAAACAAATTTGCCATTTTCAAATATTCCTTACCTCTTCAAAAAGCTCCAAGTTACTTAAATACAATTTTTTCTTCACTCCATGCTGGCTTTTTTTTTAATGCAGTTGCATTTTTTCATCTGACTATGAATTTTGCTTCAAATTGTTGTTTCTGGAAGTTTCCCCATCACCTAAGATAAACTGACTGGCCTGTTATTAGTGGGCTTATCTTCACATCTTTTCTTGAACAACGGTGCAACATTTGCAATTTTCCAATCGTCTGGAACTACCCCCGCAACCTTCCAAATCTGAGAAAAATTTTAAAGTTGTGGCCAGTACCTCAGCACGTTTTGCTCATTCCTTTCAGTATCTTCCGGTTCATATGTCCTCAGCTTGGTAACTGCTTATGTTAAATTTGCTGATTTATCTGTTCTTTAATTTTTTTTGTTCTTGTTCTTTTTTAAAAAAAAACAGAAGTTAAGGAAGCTATCCCAAGAACTTCTCCTTATAATCAGGATCAAAATGAACAGCAGGGAAATGCTGAGCTCATGACTGGGAGGCATGGTTTCTCTGTCTGATTTGATGAGTCAGATTCTTTGGTTCCACTGATCCATAGAGCCTAACTTAACAACTGAAAATTTCATTAATTGCAGAAGATACTTGTGTTTTCTGAAGTAAATTTTGATTTTCTTCATCTTCAACTGGGAGAATGAATTGTTTTTTATAGTTTAACTTCAAATCATTACAGCTGCAAGCATGCTGGAACCATTCGGCAGAATTAATTAATCCAGCACATGAGCTTCTAGTTTGTCTCTAACAGCAAAGCCTTTTATTTAAAAAATGGAAACAGACCATTGGTGTTTATTTCAACACAGTATGGAAGAGAAACACAATTAAACATTAGTCTTTTCCAATTTTATTTTTGATGATTTTGTTTTTGTCGTGGCTCTTCAATTTCTTGTCAGTATGAAGATGTATAATAAATTGACTGCAATGTAGTCATCTTTATTCAAATTCATTGTGCAAAATGAAAGGCTTTCTTAATGAAAGATATACCATGTCACAAGTCAGATAAAGTCTCACACATTGGCATACAATTCCTTTTGTTAATGTTATTCTCAAGCGGCTCCTTTTAGAATTAAGATGTTTTTACTTCTATCAGAAGGAACAAAAAGAGTAATCTTTGTAAAATCTTATTTTTTTAACAGGTTGAGGTGAAAGCTGTTCCTCTTTCTCAAAAGAAGTCTATGCAACAGGAGAACACTAAAAAACTGCACCGTATCCCTGGCAGTCCTCCAACTGTTGTACCATGTACTGATCTGACGTTCGGTGGATTGCCGTCTCCCAAACTGGAAGTGTCTTATGAACCAATGATAGTTAAAGAAGCTCGGTATACTGCAATCACTATGATGAAGGTAGTTTATACACTTTGTTGACATTTTGATTTCACTGCAAACCCTTTCTGAATTTGATCCCAGCCTATGTAATTGGCTTCAGTGAGATACAACCCAGCCCACATTAATTGTTCCTTCACGTTTGAACCTCTGACCTCTCTGATTTAAATAATTGATGTAAACATGTTTCAACTAACCTGTTATAACATCTTTGCCTGAAACAATAGGTGGTTAATTTCTTACAACAGTTTTGAATCATCTTACAATGTACCTGCCTTATAAATGTGCTTTTGCATTCCTCATCATTCAGGCATACGAAAATTACTCATTTGAAGAGCTTCGATTTGCATCTCCCACTCCAAAAAGGTAAAACGACAACAACAGACATAAACAAAAAAAATTTAGTGCCACGTATCTCCGAGTGAATTGACTTTATTGACTGATTTACTGGTTAACTTTCTCAGACCAAGTGAAAATATGTTAATTCGGGCTAACAATGATGGAACTTACAGTGCTAACTGGACACCTGGAGCTGTAGGTCTTTACACTATCCATGTCACGATAGATGGGATTGAAACAGGTAACTTTATTGTGTTAAATATTACGTTACATTAACAGCTACAAGCAACCTGGTCTACTGGTCAAGATTTGGAAATAATTTCCATGATGATCTTGAGACAAATTTGTAAATTTTTAGTTTTTTTGCTTTTCACCTTCTACGGAAAAATGAATTTTGATAGTGTGTCATCCAGTAAAAGTGCATTTCTTCTGGTTTAGCTAGTCTAGGTCTATTTTCACGTCAACCATAACCCTTTAATTTGCAACGTAAGAATACTGCTATCGGGTAAATAGAATGTTTGTCTTGGATGATTTCTATGGCGCTGTCTGTCTTTGAATTAAATCAGTTACTTCTATGTCATTTAACTTTCTTAATTTGAAATTCCTTATTTGTTAAAGAAATTCCTAGGCTTTCCGAAGCTTATCGTTTCATTGTTCTTTGTCTTGATATAAGGTATGTTTGGAAATTGAGCTTGAAGTTGGTTGTTCTCTTTTTGGCAGATGCTGGCCTTGAAGTAGAAGTGAAAGACCCTCCCAAAGGAATGATACCACCAGGATCTCAAATGGTCAAACCAAAAGCTGAACCACAGCCAAGCAAGGTAGGATACCTGATGTGCATTAGCAAAAAATAATAGCAAGGCATAACTGAAGTTTGCTGCAGTAGGATTGCTGGAATTTCAATATTCTCATTGTAAAGATGTTGGAAGAGCAGAACACAATTTGTAGGTGATTAGGTATTTACATTAACAAAAGTCGTTAAATCGTGTCTCCTGCATTATAATTGTACATGCGCATGCTCCGTCAATTAACAATTGTGTTCTCTTTCCATACTTGGATAATTTGTGATGCTTGTATAAACAGTTCTATAACACGATGGTTGTGTTCTTGTGCAATCTGGCATTACAGAAAAATCGTACTTTAGAAACAGCACTTAGTGTTGGCGATGTAATCTCATTACTGCTAGCACACATTTTAAATGTATGAAATAGTATCCCTAATCCGTCAATCGTGTTGCAGTGAATTCACTTTAACAAGATGCATATTATAGCAGAAAGACTTGTCATTAGATTCCTGTCTGTATGAATTTACCAAATTTTGATGACAACTACTACATGCAACTTAAAGCACTACAGGTTTTTAATCTGCTAGGGCATTTGTTCACCTTTCTAGATCTCAAATATAAAGTAAAATTGTGGCTTTAGAACTTTTTTTTACCAGAATAACAGAATTAGCCGATTTCCTCTAACACTTACTTGAACCAAATAAATTCTGCTCTGTCAGTGTCAGCTTTTAATTCTCAACTGTTTAATTTACCTGTTTAATCTATTGCTTTTAATCTGAAAAGCTTTTTTCTTATTTCTTTGTCTTACTGTTTCCTTGCTTCTCTCAGGTCCGCAAATTTGTGACAAAGGACAGTGCAGGGCTTCGTATACGTAGCCATCCCTCTCTCCAGAGTGAGCAGATAGGCATAGTGAAGGTCAATGGAACCATCACTTTCAATGATGAGGTAAAGAACGTTACTTGAGGAGGTTTTGTAGATGAGGAATGAAAAAGTCTGCATAAATGTGGGGGAAGTATTTTTAGAGTTTAAACATTTGTTAGCAATAGTATAATCAAGTGAGCAGTCTATATATCACAAGCTTCAGTACATTTTGCAGCAATAGTTAGATTGTATATGCAGTTTCATTTTTGATTTGCTTTGACACACATGCAGGTAACTTTGAGGCTGCAGTCTGGAAATGCTGCAAGTGGGCATCATTTAAGAATTTCCTGTATACAGGCTTAATAGTGTCACAAGATATTTTAACATCTATCAGAATTATGTATAATGTGATACAAAATTTAAAGTTCTGAAAAGTGTTTACCTCAGTAGTATCAAATCCCTGTCCATTTATGCAGTCAGTAAAGAAGGTCACTATGTAACTGAGTTTAGATGAATCGGTACAATAGTACAAATTTGAGGAGAGAACAGGAGCAGAGGAACCTTGATGTTCACGTGCATAATTTTCTGAAGGCGGCCAGACAGGTTGAAACAGTTGTCAAGAAAGCTGATTGGATTCTTGGGTTTATAAATAAAGTCAGAGTGTAAAAGCAAGGAAGTGATGCTGCAACACTAAAATCATTGGTCAGACTACATTTGGAGTACTGCATGTCTTATTTAAGGAAGGATGTTAAATCCCTGGAGTGCAAAGGAGATTTACTAGAATGGTGCAAGGAATGAGGGAATTTTGATACAAGAAACTGGGCTTCTTCAAGTAGAGAAGATTAAGAAGTGGCTTAATTGAGGTGTTCAAAATTATGAACAATTTTGACAGGGTACAAAACTTGGTATGATAGTAACTAGGGGTCACAATTTCAAGATTGTCAGCAAGCGAACTAGGAGCAAGATTAAGAGAAGGTTCTTTATTCAGAGTTATTAGGATTTGGAATGTGCTGCCTGGGAGTGTGGTGGAGGCAGATTCCAAAGCAGAGCAGATATATGCTCGAATGTGATCAATTTAGGCTGTGGAGGTAAGGCTGGAGAATGAGACTAGCTGGGTACTACTTTGAGGAACCATTACAGACACAATGGATCGAATGGCTTCTTCCTGTACTGTAAAATTATATGGTTCTATAAATTGGTGTACTTGAAAGTGCAAATGCTAATCATTTGCTTTCTTTGTCTGTAGGCAAGGTCTCTATTAAAAATAATCACTCATCCAGAATGGAAGCTCTTTGTTTTTGTCAGCCTTCAGACTATTTCCAATATTGCAAATATAAATTCTCACCATCTAGTACACTGGTTACAGTGTTGTCGAGAAAAGACTCTTTGACTTGAAAGATTTGCATTGTATTAAAATAAATTCCAAATAGTATGTCTTGATATTGACAGTGATGTGCACAGGTGAAAAACAGAGCACTGTGACAGGAAATTGGACTCATCAATGAAGTGAAGCCTTTATTGCATTTATGTTACTGCCATTGCAATGTAAGACTTATTTCTGGCAGGATTGGGAATTGATAAACCATTGATATTCTGTTTAATCTGAAGGTTAAAAAGCAAAAGCCTTTTATTCAAATTAGTTTAAAATTGTGGGGCCCAAAGTTAGGCATCTAGTCACACGTTTTTGGATCATTGGAAGCAAATATAGATTGTGGGGTCTTAGAATATTGTATATTCGGCAAAGAAGCTGCACCTTACAACTGAATAACTTCAACTTATGTTCGCAGTGAGAACAGTTTACAATGGCTGCCAGAGTGCATAGTGTAATTAGTGTGAATTGGAATTTATTTCCATGGGCCACCTTCATACTGTCGTTACTGGCTTCAGTGTACATGCTACAGTTCTCGTGGTTTATTTCTGTTTTTTTATTCAGGCCAGTTTAAGCGGAAGTAAGATTAGCTTTTGCTGTTAGAGTTTCAGTGCTGAATGAAAAATTGGACTCCTGCTTTGTTAAGCTGATCATTTTGCTATTTGTGGAAAAAAAATTGCTATCTTCAATGCATTTAAAGGTTAAAATTTAGTGTCTGATGCCCACCTTCTCTCTAGTCTGGAGCCTCATTGTCCTTTTCAGCTCTGGGGCAGTTACAGGAGGGCATGGCTCGTTTTGTTGCTTGTTTCCCATAGATCCATAATGATGATGGTGTATGGCTGAGACTGAATGATGAGACTGTAAAGAAGTATGTTCCCAACATGAATGGTTACACTGAAGCCTGGTGCCTCTCTTTTAACCAACACCTGGGCAAGAGCCTTCTGGTCCCTGTTGATGTAAGTAACGGTGCCAATGATGAAAAGCCTGTTATGGCAATTTAACCCCTTTGCTGTCTGTGAGCACTGCTTCACACTGTTTACTAAAATCTCCACTAATTAAAATTTATTCGCTTGTATCTTTTAGTCTTTTAACTGTTATAATTGACATGATGCTGCAGTTTATTTAGTTCTCGCGCAATAAGTACACTCATTTTAAAGGCTATGTTTTAGAAGGCAGAAGTCCTTTGATAGGAAGGGCAGAATTCTCTTCAAAGGGTTTGTAGAAAACAAATAAACTAAGGCACAGAATTAAGCTGCAGCAAACTAATGCAATATTTAACCAAGTAATACTTTGTGTAATTTCTGTCATTGCTTTGTAGGATAAAGAAAAAAATGTCAGGTCATTAGTGAAAATTACTTGGTCAAGTTCAGACATTTAGTAATTATCAGAGGACACGTGTTGAATATTTTTCTGCACGTTTCATGTTCCAATGTTGTCCTCTATTTTATCAGTGATAATGATGCTGGCTACATTGAGACTAAATATAACTTTTGAAATATATATTTGATCAGTTAGCCAATTAATTTATTGATTAATTGTGCAGCACCTTTTTATAATGCTTGGAATTGTCTGATACAGACTACTTTCATGCAGAATCTCATTTAACAGTTATGCAAGATGTAGAATGCAGAAAATTTGTATTGAAGATATTTGGAATGTAAGAGGTGGGGAGAATACTGTTCAGTCTTAAAGATAACTTAAGTCTCTGGCATAATACAAATCCAAGTAAAATTCTTAATTTGCCAGCCACACTCCTGTTTAATTTGTTTGCTCCACAATTCTAGTGCAGAACATTGCTAATTGGTGAGAAAATTGGGGGTTCAGTATTTGAATGATAAATGACACTGGTTATTGCTAATAGGTTAAAAAGTGCTTAATGATTTTTAAATAAGAGGCAGTGTATCCCTTCCTTCCTGTTCCCTTGATTCTCTTCTTTCCCAAGACCAGTATCATGTCACATGTACTGTGACAGTACTGCTAGTCACACCACATCTTTATTGATGGTATTAGAAGAGGAAAAGCCTTTATAAATGCAGTATTAAAGCAGTACTCTCCTGTCATAAGTGCAACCTTTGTCTGCAGTGGAATCCTATTTGCAGAATTGTCCCTTTTGGCCTGTTCTCTAATATTTAAAAGGGAAGAAAAGGTGCAATCCAGAAAATGTAAATAGAAGTAATGAAAATCAACAATACTTTTAATACTGTATGCCAGCAGCTTTGCAATTAACACTTGATGGGTGTTTCATAATCTATAGCTTGTGCTATTAACCTGTGCCAATATTCAAGGCAGGGTTGGTAAAGTTTACAAGTATTTTTAATGGTTTAAATTCAGTTAAAGTAAAAATGCTTACAATGCAATTCAACTATGTTTGGCCACATCTTAGTCTAATATGAATTGATTTTTTAAAAATAAAAACCATCTGAATCTGAATATTCTTTAAATTGGCTATAGCTACAATTAATATAGTTAATTTACATTTTTTGAATCTTGCAATATATGCATTTATTATATTTTTGCGACTAATTTCCATTTGCCAATGATTTATTCTAACATCCAAGAAATTAAAGTCTGCTTGCATGCTCTAAAGCCATTTATTATAAAACATTTAGTCAAAGGAGTATCTGAACTCACAAATTGTTCACACATGGCAGCTTACGGGTTAATGGAATCAAGCAACACGATGGTATTTCTAAACGATAGCACATTTGCTGTTAATTAAGATTTTCTCAAGCAAGCCATATTATTTCTGGCTTGTTACCCACAGTACAATTGCAGGTATCTTATATGCATGCTATAGGGATTTCTTTGCTAATATTGGCACTTCTGTATTGCAAGATTGCAGGTGGGTTGTGGACTGGACAGTTCAAAAATTGCAGATTGAGGTTTGCATCTATCTAATTGAGTTTTGTCAAGTAAAAGTCAAAAGAGAGGTACTAGTTTAGTACATTCAGTGTTGTGCAGTCAGCTTTTGCTTTATTGATTTCATGACCATGAATCTCATTAAATTTCAACAGTTTGTTTCAAGTAAGTCATATGCATTCCTGACAAGCTTATTTTCTGCTTTATTTTGAGCAAATTGTTAACACATTTTGCATTTATCCAGAAGAACATTTAAATTGAAGTTGCTTTTGATAAGTGCATAAATTTCGTTGTGAATTTTCCAATGTAGTACAATTTTACTGAAGGTGTGAAATAACTGCCTTTCTTTAAATGTGTGCCTTGTTTTTAAACAATACTTAGACCTGTGCTTATTGTGTGATATGTAGTGAATCAATTGTGACTTGCCTGTTGAAGGCTATATGGATGTGATGGACCAAGTATGTTTAATGTTTAAGTATCATTATGTTGAATCTCCTGTAGTTTTTTCACCTTACAATTCTCTTTGAAATTTTTTTCAATTGCATGATTTTCTGAATAATATTGTTCTTCTAAAATTAATGGATTGAATAATACTTAATTTGCCTTTGCCAATTAATTGTATTCTTTAGCAATTCTTTTTCGGTTTGCAACACTTCTTCCACACCTGCACAGGATAATTGAAAATGTGTTGCTATCTGATTGGCGATGCTCCTCTCCAGTACTTCCCATCGCAGCCTCTTGTTTATTTTACCAAAACTTTCCAGAATTATATTTCAGTCCTGAAGTCTTCTACTGTTAATAATTTATTTATCCTTGAATCCTCGCTATTGAGATTGACTCATCGCACTATCTGCTCACATAGCAGCATAAAAACTCCATCCTTCTGTTCGTTATCTTCTCCTGACACAATTCATGCAGTCTTTTACCTCAAACCTAGCATCTCTTCTTGCCTTTCTAACTTTGCTGACCAACATGTGGCCCTCAACCTTTCTCTTCTGCTGAAGTTACTTTTTGGCTAATCTATTGAGCAAAATGTTATCAACTTTGAATAAATAGGATATTATTTAATAAGTTAGAATAATTGACTCTTTATGGAACATGAATTAGCTCATCATTCACAGAAACAAATAAAAGCAAATTTATCTCTCTTTTCCATAACTGTCTTTTGTTAATTCATCCAGTTTAATGTCCCTCTTTTCCTTTATGTATAGTTCTTACATACTTTTCACATGCATTTTCTATTAATCTCACTCTTGTGTGCATTATTCTGCTGTATGCATGTCCATGTAATCTCATTTTTAAGATTTAAAACATAATTATTTTGTGTAGTTAGTTTTTTAATTTAAATTTTATAAAGTTCTGAATACTCTGCAAGAAGTTTGAATTTGAAAGTTGGATTATAATGACTTTGCTATTTTGAAGTTATTTGAATACATGCAGTTTCCTAATCTTATGTTTCCCAGAACCTGTTGGGAATGTGTGATAGGTCCTGGCTGGGAAGGAGCGGTTTTCCTGGGGTTTCATTCTAGTGCAGTAGTGACTGGGAAAGATCAAGGCTGGAATTACATTTGATGGATCAGCTCAGGAAGTTGAATTAAATGGGCCTCTGCGTTAGATTGCCAGAACATAGGGCTAGGTCCATAGGTGTAAGAAGGATGAGACCTTGAGCCTCTTGAAAGCAGCTTATTTGAGGTTAGAATGTGATGTCTTAATATTTTTAATGGATAGGAAAGTGCAGGAAGTTGGTATACTTGAAGGGCATGCCTACGAAGCAATGTTTAGAGCTGGACTTGGGTCAAATAGCAATGGAATTCATTGGGAGAAGTTGGGAAAAGTGGTGACATGGTGGTAACATTATTGTATGAGTAATCCAAAAACCTAGCATAATACTTTGGGAGCAGTTGGTTCAAATTCCATTGTATCTGATGAAAATATTTTAATTCAGTGACAAGAATCTGAAATAAAGAGCTTCCCTAATATCAACCATGTAATCATTGTTGATTGGTCTAAATTGTCATTTCGCTCATTAATGCCCATTCAGGAAGGAAAACTTCTATTCTTATCTGGTCTGGCCACATGTAACTCTACTTGCAGCCCATTGGTTGACTCAACTGTCATCTGCAATGGCTTTGTCTGACCAATCCGCTTAGGAGCCATTAGAGGTGAGCAGCAAATGCAGGCTCAGCGGGCGACAGCCATGTCCATCGATTAAATATCAAATAATTACAAGGTGATACATTTGCAGAGGTCGAATATGGAAAATGAATGCACAATTAATGGGAGAATACAGAGTTGTAGACAGTAAGGTACCTTGGGATAAATGTCTCTAGATCCCTGAAGGTAGTAGGATGAGTTTATTAAATGGTTAAGGATATAAGTAGAATTCTTTCCTTTAACTAGCATAAAAGACCAGGAGGTTATGTTTATTCATTGGGCCATAATCTGAGTACTATACGCAATTCTGGTCAGCTCATTACTGAATAGATGTAATTGCAGAGGAGATTTTTGAGGGTGCTGCCAGGACTGGAAAATGAAGCTATGAGGACAAATTAGTTTCAACAGAGAAGATTTGGTTAAGATGTACAAAATTGAGGGCCCTGGAATGGAATAGATATAAAGGAGAAAGTGAGGTCTGCAGATGCTGGAGATCAGAGCTGGAAATGTGTTGCTGGAAAAGCAGGTCAGGCAGCATCCAGGGAACAGGAGAATCGATGTTTCGGGCATAAGCCCTTCTTCAGGAACTTGCAAAGTGCAAAACTTGACCTACTCTTGGGAAATAAGGCAGGGCAGATGACTGAGGTGCCAGTAGGGGAGCACTTTGGGACCAGCGACCATAATTCTATTCATTTTAAAATCATGGAAAAGGATAGACCAGATCTAAAAGTTGAAGTTCTAAATTGGAGAAAGGCCAATTTTGACGGTATTAGGTAAGAACTTTCAAAAGCTGATTGGAGGCAGATGTTCGCAGGTAAAGGGACGGCTGGAAAATGGGAAGCCTTCAGAAATGAGATAACAAGGATCCAGAGAAAGTATATTTCTGTCAGGGTGAAAGGAAAGGCTGGTAAGTAAAGGGAATGCTGGATGACTAAAGAAATTGAGGGTTTGGTTAAGAAAAAGAAGGAAGCATATGTCAGGTATAGACAGGATGGATCGAGTGAATCCTTAGAATATAAAGGAAGTAGGAGTATACTTAAGAGGGAAATCAGGAGAGCAAAAAGGGGACATGAGATAGCATTGGCTAATAGAATTAAGGAGAATTCAAAGGGTTTTTACAAATATATTAAGGACAAAAGGGTAACTAGGGAGAGAATAGAGCCCCTCAAAGATCAGCAAGGCGGCCTTTGTGTGGAGCCACAGAAAATGGGGGAGATACTAAATGAATATTTTTGCATCAGTATTTACTGTGAAAAAGATGTGGAAGATTAGACTGTCGGGAAATAGATGGTGACTTCTTGCAAAATGTCCAGATTACAGAGGAGGAAATGCTGGATGTCTTGATACGGTTAAAGGTGGATAAATCCGCAGGACCTGATCAGGTGTACCCTAGAACTCTGTGGGAAGCTAGAGAAGTGATTGCTGGGCCTCTTGCTGAGATATTTGTATCATCGATGGTTGCAGGTGAGGTGCCAGAAGATTGGAGATTGGCAAATGTGGTGCCACTGTTTAAGAAGGGCAGTAAAGACAACCCAGGGAACTATAGACAAGTGAGCCTGACCTCAGTGGTGGGCAAGTTGTTGGAGGGCATCGTGAGGGACAGGATGTACATGTATTTGGAAAGGCAACGACTGTTTAGGGATAGTCAATGTGGCTTTGTGCGTGGAAAATCATGTCTCACAAACTTGATTGAGTGTTTTGAAGAAGTAACAAAGAAGATTGAGGGCAGAGCAGTAGATGTGATCTAAATGGACTTCAGTAAGGCGTTCGACAAGGTTCCCCATGGGAAACTGATTAGCAAGGTTAGATCTCATGGAATAAAGGGAGAACTAGCCATTTGGATACAGAACTGGCTCAAAGGTAGAAGATAGAGGGTGGTGGTAGAGGGTTGTTTTTCAGACTGGAGGCCTGTGACCAGTGGAGTGCCACAAGGATCGGTGCTGGGCCCTCTATTTTTTGTCATTTACATAAATGATTTGGATGCGAGATAAGAGGCACAGTTAGTAATTTTGCAGATGACGCCAAAATTGGAGGTGTAGTGGACAGCGAAGAGGGTTACCTCAGATTACAGCAGGATCTGGACCAGATGGGCCAATGTGCTGAGAAGTGGCAGATGGAGTTTAATTCGGATAAATGCGAGGTGCTGTATTTTGGGAAACCAAATCTTAGCAGGACTTATACATTTAATGGTAAGGTCCGAGGGAGTGTTGCTGAACAAAGACCTTGGAGTGGAAGGTTTGCTCCAGTAGTTCGAGAGGGTTTAAACTAGTATGGCAGGGCGGTGGGAACCTGAGTTGTATACCAGAGGTGAGAGTTGATGCAGATGATGCAATAGCAAGAGGTAGACCAGCTAGTGGGAAGGATTTTCCTGGGAAGGAACCAAGGGATCAGTTAAAATGTTTGCTTTAACGCAAGTAGTATCAGAAATAAAAGTGATGAACTTGGAGCAGGATCAGTACCTGGTGCTATGATGTTGTGGCCATAACAGAGACATGGGTTTCTCAGGGGCAGGAATGGTTGCTGGATGTTCCAGGGTGTAGAGCATTTAAAAAGAATAGGGAGTGGGGGGAAAAGAGGAGGGGGTGTAGCACTACTAATCAGAGAGGGTATCACAGCTCCAGAAGCTTCCATTGTCGAGGAAGATCTGCCTACCGAGTCAGTATGGGCGGAAATTAGGAACAGCAAGGGAGCAGTCACCTCGTTAGGGGTTTACTACAGGCCCCCCAATAGCAGCAGGGAGATGGAAGAAAGCATAGGTTGGCAGATTTTGGTAAAGTGTGGACGTAGTAGGGTTGTTGTAATGGGTGACTTTAACTTTCCCAATATTGATTGGAACCTCCTTCGAGCAGAAGATTTGAATGGAGCTGTTTTTGTAAGGTGTGTTCAAGAGGGTTTCCTAACTCAGTACGTTGACAGGCCGACGAGGGGAGAGGCCATTCTAGACATGGTGCTCGGAAACGAGCCGGGGCAGGTATCAGATCTTGTGGTGGGAGAGCATTTTGGTGATAGTGACCACAACTGCCTCACAATCTACATAGCTATGGAGAAGGAGAGGATTAGGCAAAATGGGAGGATATTTAATTGGGGAAGAGGAAACTATGATGCAATTAGACATGAGTTAGGAAGCATGGAATGGGAGCAATTGTTCCATGCTAAAGGCACTATAGACATGTGGAGACTGTTTAAGGAAAAGTTGTTGCAAGTGATGAATAAATATGTCCCTCTGAGACAGGCAAGAAGTGGTAAGATAAAGGAACCTTGGATGACGAGAGCAGTGGAGCTTCTCGTCAAAAGGAAAAAGGTAGCTTACATAAAGTGGAGGAAGCTAGGGTCAAGCTCAGCTCTAGAGGATTACAGGCAGGCGAGGAAGGAGCTCAAAAATGGTCTGAGGAGAGCCAGGAGGGGGCACGAGAAAGGCTTGGCAGAACGGATTAGCGAGAACACAAAGGCATTTTACACTTATGTGAAGAATAAGAGAATGGTCAAAGAAAGAGTAGGGTCGATCAGGGATAGCTTAGGGAATTTGTGTGTGGAGTCTGAGGAGGTGGGGAAGACCTAAATGAGTTTTTTGCATCTGTCTTTATGAAAGAAACGAACTTTGTAGTGAATGAAATCTTTGAAGAGCAGGTGTGCATGCTGGAATGGATAGAGATAGAGGAAGCTGATGTGCTGAAAATTTTGTCAAACATTACGATTGACAAGTCGCCAGGCCTGAACCAGATTTGTCCTCGGCTGCTTTGGGAAACGAGAAATGCAATTGCTTCGCCACTTGCGAAGATCTTTGCATCCTCGCTCTCCACTGGAGCCTTACCTGAGGACTGGAGAGAAGCAAATGTAATTCCTCTCTTCAAGAAAGGAAATAGGGAAATCCCCGGCAATTACAGACCAGTAAGTCTCACGTCTGTCGTCTGCAAGGTATTAGAAAGGATTCTGAGGGATAGCATCTATGACCATCTGGAAGAGCATGGCTTGATTAAATGTAGTCAACACGGCTTTGTGAGGGGCAGGTCATGCCTCACAAACCTTATCGAGTTCTTTGAGGATGTGACTAGAAAAGTTGATGAGGGTCGAGCTGTGGATGTGGTGTATATGGACTTCAGCAAGGCATTTGATAAGGTTCCCCATGGTAGGCTCATTCAGAAAGTCAGGAGGAATGGATACAGGGGAACTTAGCTGTCTGGATACAGAATTGGTTGGCCAATAGAAGACAGCGAGTGGTAGTAGAAGGAAAATATTCTGCCTGGAAGTCTGTGGTGAGTGGTGTTCCACAGGGCTTTGTCCTTGGGCCTCTACTGTTTGTAATTTTTATTAATGACTTGGATGAGGGGATTGAAGGATGGGTCAGCAAGTTTGCAGACGACACAAAGGTTGGAGGTGTCGTTGACAGTATAGAGGGCTGTTGCAGGCTGCAGCGGGACATTGACAGGATGCAGAGATGGGTTGAGAGGTGGCAGATGGAGTTCAACCTGGATAAGTGCAAGGTGATGCATTTTGGAAGGTCAAATTTGAAAGCTGAGTATAGGATTAAGGATAGGATTCTTGGCAGTGTGGAGGAACAGAGGGATCTTGGTGTGCAGGTACATAGATCCCTTAAAATGGCCACCCAAGTGGACAGGGTTGTTAAGAAAGCATATGGTGTTTTGGCTTTCATTAACAGGGGGATTGAGTTTAAGAATCGTGAGATCTTGTTGCAGCTCTATAAAACTTTGGTTAGACCACACTTGGAATACTGTGTCCAGTTCTAGTCGCCCAATTATAAGAAAGATGTGGATGCTTTGGAGAGAGTTCAGAGGAGGTTTACCAGGATGCTGCCTGGACTGGAGGGCTTATCTTATGAAGAGAGGTTGACTGAGCTCGGACTTTTTTCATTGGAGAAAAGGAGGAGAAGAGGGGACCTAATTGAGGTATACAAGATAATGAGAGGCATAGATAGAGTCGATAGCCAGAGACTATTTCCCGGGGCAGAAATGACTAACACGAGGGGTCATAGTTTTAAGCTGGTTGGAGGAAAGTATAGAGGGGATATCAGAGGCGGGTTCTTTACACAGAGTTGTGAGAGCATGGAATGCGTTGCCAGCAGCAGTTGTGGAGGCAGGGTCATTGGGGGCATTTAAGAGACTACTGGACATGCACATGGTCACAGAAATTTGAGGGTGCATACATGAGGATCAGTGGTCGGCACAACATTGTGGGCTGAAGGGCCTGTTCTGTGCTGTACTGTTCTATGTTCTTGGTGTACAGGTTCATAGCTCCTTGAAAGTGGGGTCGCAGGTAGAAAGGATAGTGAAGAAGGCGTTTGGTTTGCTTTCCTTTATTGGTCAGAATATTGAGTACAGGAGTTGGGAGGTCATGTTGCGGCTGTACAGGATATTGGTTAGGCCACTGTTGGAATATTGCGTGCAATTCTGGTCTACTTCCTAACGGAAAGATGTTGTGAAACTTGAAAGGGTTCAGTAAAGATTTACCAGGATGTTGCCAGGGTTGGAGGATTTGAGCTATAGGGAGAGGCTGAACAGGCTGGGGCTGTTTTCCCTGGAGTGTTGGAGGCTGAGGGGTGACCTAATAGAGATTTACAAAACTATGAGGGGCATGGATTGGATAAATAGACAAAGTCTTTTCCCTGGGGCGGGGGAGTCCAGAACTAGAGGGCATAGGTTTAGGGTGAGAGGGGAAAGATATAAAAGAGACCTAAGGGGTAACTTTTTCATGCAGTGTGGTCCGTGTATGGAATGAGCTGCCAGAGGATGTGGTGGAGGCTAGTACAATTGCACATTTAAGAGGCATTTGGATGGGATCTGAAGAGGAAGGGTTTGAAGGGATATTGGCCGGGTGCTGGCAGGTGGGACTAGATTGGGTTGGGATATCTGGTCAGCATGGACGGATTGGACCGAAGGATCTGTTTCCGTATTGTATATCTCTATGACTCTAAGTTGGGTGGATAAATTTTAATTGGCACAGACACAATGGAACCAAGTGGCCTCTTTCTGTGCCGGAAACATTGCGATTCTGTAGAGTGCTGCAGTTGGATCCAGGTCCTTTTGAGACTGTGTAGTGTGCCTATGCAGTGGAAAGCTATTTTACATAGCTTAGGTCAGGTTTAAGGGCACTCATTTCCTTAAATATTACTTTGTTTTGGAATTGTGGAATATACTTGCGAATGAAGTGCTTGGGAAGCCAAAATGACTGGTGCAAGTACTGTGAACAGACCTTTTCCAGAAATATGATTGATCCTGGTATCGTTCCTTCAAGTGAAATATTCAGGTTCTCTTTGAATGTGAACTTTGACTCAATCAAACAAAATAAGACTTT
This sequence comes from Chiloscyllium plagiosum, assembly GCF_037043375.1. Classification (NCBI taxonomy): domain Eukaryota; kingdom Metazoa; phylum Chordata; class Chondrichthyes; order Orectolobiformes; family Hemiscylliidae; genus Chiloscyllium; species Chiloscyllium plagiosum. Next base: position 31,229,559 of record NW_028270144.1, on the reverse strand, counting down.
GTAATAATCAAACATATTTGTCTTACACCACAGATAGGGCCATGTCATAATAGAAGAGTTAGGTTGTGTTACTCAAAAATGTAATTTATGCTTAACTAATTATTTTAAGCTCATATTTTCTAATTGGTCTGTTTTATCTTCGAGAAAGTGAGGATTGCAGATGCTGGAGATCAGAGCTGAAAAATGTGTTGCTGGAAAAGCGCAGCAGGTCAGGCAGCATCAAAGGAGCAGGAGAATCGACGTTTCGGGCATAAGCCCTCCTTCAGGATTCCTGAACAAGTGCTTATGCCTGAAACGTCAATTCTCCTGCTCCTTTGATGCTGCCTGACCTGCTGCGCTTTTCCAGCAACACATTTTTCAGCTCTGTTTTATCTTAGGTCTTTACTTTTGAGTAATTTTCATCTGATCAATCTTATTTCAAATGGGAGGGTGAATAGACATTTGGCTACATACTAACTTTGGATGCTAGTGCTGTTGGCTCCTTATTCCATTGGAGAGTACCTTGCTTTGCTTCAAGATTGAAGAATGTGTCATCAATTTCTTCAGGCATGCTACCCCACTTAGTAAACTGATTTGTGTTTGATCAGTTGGACTTCAGTTAGATTCACTGACTGGAATTTTGTATCTGGTTGGGAATGTAATTTGAGCTTTTTAATTTAAATGCATATTTCAACATTTGATTAATTGGATATTATGGTATAAATATGGTGATGATTTAGTTAATTCAAACATTTTATCAAGCTATCTTGGCATCTTAGTTAGAATCTTACTAGCATCTGCAGTACTCACTTTCACCTATCTCAGTTAGAAACCACTCCAAGTATCTCCTAAACGTTGTTAATTAACTTTCCTTTAATGTTGGTAAAGGCATCCAGGGCCATGGATACCATGACATGGATTTGTTTGTGTAGTGTCAGGTAGGTTTAAACGTAAGTGTAAATGCTCGGTGTTAGATCTTTAAAAGTGTTTTTTTTTAATTGCTGAAATATTATGAATCTTTCAAAAATAAATCTAGGTAAAAGTAAGTTTTGTATGGCATCAACATCTTGATGACATTTGTTTTGTATAACATGACTTTGCTCATAATTTTTCATATCAGATTTTTATTTCTTAACCTTCAGAGCACAAACACAGCATGAAACAGTTTCTCGATATGTGATTTGTCTTCTCCAGGTTTTCATCTTCCAGATGTAAACTACTTAGTTATTTAATTTGCTGTGAAGGGATGCAATTAACTTTTTAATAAGGGTTTGATAATGAAATTGTGCAGCTACAGAATACTTTTAATTAAAGAATGTAACAGAAGTATGAATTATGAAGTGAGAGGGGAGGCAGTATAAAATAAAGGACAATTCTAAACCGAGTGCGGAAACAAACAGTAAGAAAGTCTGTACAAGTTATTGAAGGTATAGGGGAAGTTGAGAAAATAGTTAGAATTCCAAATTCTATAAATAGAAGCACAGAATGCATAAACAAGGCAGTTATGTTGAACCTTTATTAAACACAGTGTCCCCATTTGTGGGCATTGCATTTTAGGATGATTCCAGGCATAAGAACTTGATTTATATGAAGAGGTTGGAGAAGCTGGGGTGGCTTTGAAAAGAGAGAAGGTTGAGAGGAAATGTGATAGATGTGATCAGCACAAAGATGGCTCTTGACAGATGTCAAACATTCCCATTGACAAAATCTGAGAGACAAACACTGTTTTGAGGTGGTTGGGAAAAGAGCCAAAGGGAACATGTAAAAACACTTTTTTTTTAACGCTGTGGCTGTGGTCTGAAATGCACTGCTTTTGAGTGTGGTCAAGGGAGATGCAACTTTTGCTTTCAAATGAGCATAAAACAAGCACCCAAACTTATGTGCAGGGCTACGGGGTAAGTGGGTTGAGCTAAATTGCCATTTCAGAGAGCTGACATGGGTTCAGTGGTCCTCCTCATGTATTGTCACCATCCATCAAATTTTTCTTGAGAGCTTGTTCTCTACTGAAACATTTTCAGCGATCTTGTAGAAATCTTCGTTAACCTTAGTAAAAATGAAACATTTTAACAGTTACTATTGTTGAGTACCCTTCGACTTTTTGGAAGTTACAAATTTCAGCCTTATCATTTAAATATTCCAGTTGTAAGAGTTTAGCAATTCTCAGCAATATCAATAACCTTTTATATTTATATAATGCCTTTTAAGCAGTAAACTCTCTCAAGCTTGACGAGCTTTATCAGATGAAGATTTAACACTAATCCACTTTAAGGCAAAGACGACAGATGACCTAAAACTTGGTCAAAGAGTTAGGGTTTTAAGAAGCATCATAAGGTAAGAAGGAAGCAGCAGCAAAGAGTTTTAGCAAGACAGTTCCAGAGCTTGGTAGGTATTCACAGCTACAACTGTTAGGGTGGTTAAAATGGGAGGTGCGAGAGATGGAGGACTGCAGATATCTTGGAGTGTTGTAGGGCTGGAGGAAATTAAAGGTAATGAGGAGAAAAGCCATTGAGAAAGCTGAAACAAGGAATGAACAATTTAATATTGAGCCATTGCTGACCAAAGCTTAGCGAGTATAGGGGTACTTATGCATGGTTCTTGGTTCGAGGCTGAAATGTCCAGTAATGAATTGGAATAGTTGAGTCTAGAGCAAAGGCATAGATGAGTGTTGCATCAGCAAATGGGCTGCAGTAATGGCAGATTTGGGCAATGTTATGGAGGTGGAAGTAGATGGTCTTGGCGATGTCAGACTTGTGTCTGGAAGCTCACTTTGGGGGTGAGTAAGATAAAGTTGGCAAGCAGTTGTTAGCAGAAAGGTTGGAGTTGGCGACAGAATGGAGTTTTTGCCAAGACTGAAGGCTATCATTTTGATATTCCAAATATTCAATTGGAGGAAGTTTTATCTCTGCTGAAAATGTGTTGCTGGAAAAGCGCAGCAGGTCAGGCAGCATCCAAGGAGCAGGAGAATCGACGTTTCGGGCATAAGCCCTCCTTCAGGCGTTTTATCTCCTCCAGTACTGGATGTCGGGCAGCATAGAGACTGAGAGGGGATCCTGGGGCACTTGGTAATGCCACATAGGCTGCTTTCTGACCCACATTGCTTTTTGACTGTTAAGATTTCTTGGTGTTTGCACGCAAATAGCAAAGACACTTAATCCATTGTATGAAGGTAAGTATTATATTCTCGTGTTCTGTGGCAGAAATGCTATGTGCATTGACTTGAACTTATTATGAGAAGTCTTTGCTTTCTGATTTACTTTTGTTTATTCTGCACTTCAGAAACTAATTTTAACAGGTTACAGTTAGCACAGTAAATTTATCTGCTTTTTCTTCCCAGGAGCCTAAATCCATCACTGATGATTACTTCAGAGAAGTAAATTCACGTCGGTCCCATGAAGTAGTGTTGAAAGAGCAGGAAAAGATGTTCCTGCAAGGCGGACCAGGAGTATATAAGGTAGTGAAGACTGGGCCTTCAGGGCACAACATCAGGAGCTGCCCTAACCTTAGAGGTATCCCCATTGGAATGTTAGTTCTTGGGAACAGAGTCAAGGCATTAGGCGAGGTATGGATTCATGAAAGTGTTATTGCAGGTACCAATCAACACATTAGAGCAAATGCTGCAAATTTGATGTCTTCTCAAGCTTTTGCATAATATTATAAGAGGACATCTGATATTGGTATAATTCCTTCATTAAGAAAATTAGAAATGATGCCTTTGGGTGCTGTGACAAATCGTGGAAGCTTTTATACCGTGCTAACCAAATTTGGTGATCTGAAGGCTCGTACTCTGCTTCTGAGCTGAAAAATCCTATGATTCAACATGATCTATTGCTTTGATTTGATTTGCTTCTGTGTATTCTACACTTAAGGAACTAATTTTCTTTACTGATTTAACTCTTGTTTATTGGATTGTCTTTGCAAATTAATTATAAAAAATACATTTTTATTCCTGTATCTCTCAAATTGCTGCAGAAATTTTGGTAAATATATTCTGGCTGCTCCTTTTATAATTTGAAAGCCAAAACTAAGCATCTAAATTGTGTTATGTTAGATTTTACTGAAATTATTATATTTCACAGAATCTAACAATTTTGAGTGTGTAATTTAAATGTCAAATTTATTCTAAATTTAGTAGTTGTAGTGAGTGTTAAGTGAAACAGTGAAAACTATAATTCACGCATTTTGAATCCTGTACTTACACTCAATAAATCTTTATCGCGGATCCTTATTTATGAAATATGGTTTTTAAAGAAATATTCAAGAACGATACATTCATGAGAAATAATTCTAAGACCTTTTTCTTAATAAAAAATCTGTTGGGCTGGAATTTGCTGAAAATATGATGGCATGTGAATAGCACCAACTTTTGAATGTTTGTTCATGAACAATTGGCTAGTAACTTGTGACAAGGAAAAGGTACCTTGTGAATTGCAAATGGTGAAAGCAGTGTCCATATTTGTTTTTCATGATATTAGTGAAGGTGCTGCATTTGCTTCCTTAATTGTCCACTGCCTTCATCATGTAGTTACTACTATTAATAATAAATACTTGTTTTCATCAACAATGACCTGCTATCAGAACTGAACAAACATAGAAATGATAGAGACACAAAACATTTAAACAATCGAAGCTATGCAGAGTTCTCTTGTTAACTATGAAATGGGACTAAAATGTCAATCGTGTATAATAATTGTTAATGACTTTCAATGATTGTCACCTCTAAATTTTTAAAATTGAGTAACCTATCCATGGTTGTGTGCATGGTACAGTGTCCTTCAGTTTTAAGTATTGAAGCTTCACAAAATTTAAATTCTTAATTTCCCACTTTGTTTCTTTTCTCTTTGTGCTGGATGTTTGTCTGCAGTTGGGGGTGGAGAGTGAGGGGGTGGTGGTGGTGAGGGGCGTACTATAGGTCAAGTGGCAAACCCACCACTTTGCTAATAATGACCAAACATATGGAAGGTGGGAAATCAGCAGCCTACTGTATGCAAATAAGTAATTGCAAGCTGCTTGAGCTCGTTCCAAGTTCAGTTTACCCTGACATTACACTATCCAGGCCATAAAATGGTTGGAGTGAGGAGGTGAGTAGGTATTCTGTTTTTCACAAGATGCTTAACAGAGTAGAAGATTGTGGACACTATCATCATTTGGAGGGCGGGAGGGTATGATGTGGTGGGGGTGGGATGCCCTTTTCCCATTGAAGACACCCATCCACTCCATTTGTCCATGCACACCTATAATAAGGATCTACAATCATCCCTTGATCCCCATCCTTCACTTCCATAAGTTGTCAAATCCATCCTGCCCAAAGCATTCCATTCCCCAAAATGTATTAGGTTTCCTTCATGGATCTGTGTGCAATCCTGCAATCCCCACTATGGAATTCTGTCAGGTGTTGCTCAAATGTTCTTCCAGACGTCCCCTCCTACCCACTGTACATTTCTGTTTCCTGTCTATCTCATTTCTTCCTTTCATTTCTCAGCACCTAAATTGATAGTGAATTTGTCCTCATTGTCAGTTCTTCCTCTCTTTATTTCTCCATATTTTTTAATGAACCTGTGCAGAAATGTTTTGATATATCTCTGGAGCATATGGGACTTGAATCCATGCCTTCTGGCCCAGAGGTAGGGACACTAACACTGTACCACAAGAGACCCGTTGTTTAATCAACCTAGTTAGATGTGTTATTGTACAGTTCAGAAGCAGGTGAGACTTCAACCTGCTCCTTATACCATTCTATTTATTTCTTAGTCCTTTATCCTAATTGGTTGAGACAATATTGGTTCCATCATCCACTCAAAGTCCTGGGTGCCATGTTGTGCTCCACCTAGTATCAGCTCCTTCCATCAATTTGCAAGTTAAACTCATTTCAAGCGAAAGGTGAGAGGAAAACCTGAACTGTTCATGGTGCCATGTGTACCCCTGCTCCAGCAAATTCCAGCCTTTTGTGTTTAAAATCAGAGTGGCATTTTAGCAGTCAGTGGTTAAAAATTCAGAAATTCAATAGGCTATCATATTCCGACTTTGTTTCCTAAGTATTCAGCATTTTAATTTACACCACAGTGTAATAATCTTTAGGCTATAAAAGACCTTTCCAAGCTAAGGCATTTTAAATTGAGAGATGTAAAATATTTAAACAGTCTGAACTCTGCAGGCACCCAAATTCTATTGTTAAATATGGAGCAAGACAAAAGTGTTGTTTGTATAATAGGTGGCAAATCACGAGGGCATATGGATCCAGCTAGATAAGAACACCATGGTGGAATTCTGTGAAAGCGGTGAAGGTGAGGCCTGGTCCTTAGCCAGAGACCGAGGTGGTAATCAGTACCTCAGACACGAAGAGGGTAGGTGCTCATTATTCAGTTAATCACTTTGTGCCAAAGTAATTCTGTTCTCAGTGGTATTTTCAAAACATATTCAAAGTTGGAAGCTAAAGCTGATTATTTGTGATCCTACATACAAAAGTACAAATTGAATCTCTCAGAATGCCACTTGAAATAACAATTCCATTAAAATTATTTCATTATTCGAATTATTAATTCACACTTTACAGCCTGTAGTCTTGCATGACTTTTTCTGTGGGGAAGACTTTATTCCTTTATGATGTACTTGTACTAGAGTTTTTTCTCTTATTTCTCACCAGTATCTTGTAGCTGCATCTGTCTTCAGTCTGGTGATAACTATTTAATCTGCAGAGCTCATTTTCTAAAAACAGGTATAAAACAATTGTGGTTCAATTCCTTTAGTTGTGCCCAACCTTTGCTGGTAATGCACCAGCATTGCCACTATTTTGAGGAGCATCAGTGGTGATCTTCCTTTAGCTGTGAGAATCCGTGCAGGAACACATCATGCCTATTCAGTGAGTCACGTAATAAAGAAAGATGTTATGACTGGGTGAGGCAGGCTGTGGTTCAAAGACCTGCTCGGTTAAAGTTATCTATGGTGTAATCTGTCACGGTCTTGGGCAGAGATTTGTTTTAGGAAAATCCAATATTTTCGACCTTAACATGTCTGTACAGTGTCTTTCTTTTTGGTAAGAGTTGGCTGAAAGCATCAAAATACTAAGTAGTTCCAAAAACTAGTCTTTCAGAATATCAGGTGAAGGCTGCAGAACCATCCATTGTGACACTTATCATGTCCTGGTAAGAGCTTCCCAGGGGTGCCTTCACTGATCATTGAATCCTGCTTCTCTCCAGAGGAGCACATAAAACAGAATTAAACAAAGCCTCGTAGGGAGACATGTTTAGGGCAGGTAGCCTTGGAAACTAGCTCTGCAATTCATAACTTAGTACATGAATGTCAACAGAATGGAGGCTGCAAAAGGTAGATTTATTTTCTTAGGTAGCAAGCATTCCTCCATATTTATTGCTCTCTACTAGGTGAAGTGATATAATGTGTTTACTGTTTTTGGAATATGTTTGTAAGAAGTATGTAAAGAAGTATATAAAGAAGGATCTTAGCTTGAAGGATGTTTTTACACTCAGGAATTTGATACAGTTCAAGCTTGCTACCTTCTAGTGTATCTTAGAGATGAGATAAGTTACCAAGAGTGAAACATAATTCACAATATTGTTGTTAGGCTTCAATTTTAGAGCCCCTTCCCAATGTGAACTCACCTACTGAGCCATTAAAATCTCATACTAAAATGAGACATCTGTTTTGTCAAAAGGCCTTGGACTCGAAAACATACTCTGAAAAGAATATTCCATTGCTATATGATGGTTGTTCTTTTCCCCTTTTTGCTCAACGCCCCTCTAGCAGGTATTCAGGATTAAATGTAACACAGAAACTGTCATTCCTTTGTTCCAGTGTAATCTCAAATATTTATGTAAGCATTTTGCACTTCAATTTCCAAGCAATACAGCAGAAAACCGCAGTTTTAAAACCATGATTACGCCTAGTAAATTTTGACCCCAGTGCAAATGTTAATTTTATTAAGCTGCCCTAACTTAGTTTACAATCTTGCCAAAAATTGCTTAAAATAATTTTCTTTGACAGAACAAGCACTGCTGGATCAAGCACCTCAAACACCACCACCTAGTCCTTTCACAGCTCCTGCTTTCAACAGGAGTGCAAGTGGAAACAATACTCAAGGATTTGACTACAGTCTTGCAAATGCTAAAGGTATGTGAAAATTATCATGTATTTAGGTAGAGGGGATCCACATACTGTAAATATTGCCCTGTTTTGTTTTGCTGCTTCATTCGAGTCAGTCTGTTCTGTGTTTCTCTCCTTTTCTAATTGGAATTATTTGGTTCATAAATAAAGAGAAAGAAATAGAATTCAGTCTCTGAAATAGCATTTATAGTAACGTTTGTTGGCAGAAATCCTTTAAGCTCTGGAATTTCCTCCCTAAACCCATGTGTGTGTCTCATTCTGTGATCTTGAAGATGTTAAATCAAAGGTAGTCATAAGAGATATACAGCATAGAAACAAATCCTTCGATCCAACTCATCCATGCTTACCAGGTATCCCAAGCTGATCTAGTCCCATGTGTCAGCATTTTGCTCATATCTCTCTTAACCCTTCCTACTGATGTACCCTTCCAGATGGTTTTTAAATGTTGTAATTGTATCTGCCTCCACCACTTCCTCTGGTAGCTCATCAAATGCATGCACCACCCACTGCATGAAAAGTTTGCCCCTTAAGTCCCTTTTAAATCTTTCCCCTCTCATCTTAAACCTATGCCCTCTAAGTTTTGGATTTGACTACCCTGGGGAAAATGACCTTGGCTATTTACCCTCTCCAAGCCCCTCATGATTTTCTAAACCCCTATGAGGTCATCCCTTGGCTTCCGACACTCAATGGAAGATAGCCCCAGCCTATTCTGCCTCTCCCTATAGTTCAAACCCTCCAATCCTGGAAATATCCTTGTAAATCTTTTCTGAACCCTTTCAAGTTTAACAACATCCATCCTACAAGCAGGGAGACGAGAATTAAACTCCATATTCCAAAAGTGGCCTCACCAATGTACTGTACAGTCACAACATGACCTTCAACTCCTGTACACTGACCAGTGAAGGCAAGCATGCCAAATGCTGCCTTCACCACTGTCTACCTGCAACTCCCACTTTTAACGAACTATGCATCTGCATCCCAGGTCCCTTTGTTCGGCAACACTGTCAAAATCTAAATACTACTTTAACTCTAAAACCTCTGATCAAGCTGTTGATTGTCTCCTCATCTTTCTCCCCATGCAACTTTGTGCTATTTTGTTTTATAATGCTTCTTGAAAGAGAGAAGGCTGTTCTAGATCTGGTCATGTCTAGCAGCCTGATTAATGACCTCAAAGTGAAAGTATCCCTATATAGCTCTTAATAGGGCTCAATAGGTTTCTTCAAACAGATAAAGTAGGTTATTTTCTGTGTGCTCCAGAATAATGTAGTCGTATACATTTTGGAGACCTGTTGCTGTCATGCACAACGGTGTTAGCTTTCCAAACTAAAAGATTGAAGGCAATCTATTATACCTGTATTTAATTTGGACCCTGGGTGAGAGGGCACCTTTGCCGTTAGAATGATGCTAGCAAGTTGGAGAAAACTGAAGGTACAAACACACTGTTTTATGTTGATTCTGATTGGAAAAATCATCACACATCATTATGTTTAACAGTTATACTGATTTGGAAATCCATGCACCATTTCCAGTGATAAGATATGTGTACTTGAGCTAATTAATGCTGAAAATGAAAATCTACTCTCTTTTCTTGGTACAGAAAATTGCTTGGAATGAAAGAGTCTTTCTAGTCCAGGTTTACTTGCACTCCTTTCAAAAGTGCATCCCAAAACTCACTAGCAATTTTCAAAGCAAATGTTGATAATTCTGTGGTGCCTTGTTTATATACATTGGCTTTGAGTCATATTATTGTATGCTGTATTTAATTATTTCTTGTTCACTCTCGTTGCTTCCATTTTGTGTTAAAACAACAGTTTATAAACTTGTGTTAAAAAGCTTTTGTTAATTGTATCCCAAACTTTTCTCTTAAAGATGAAATCACTGCAGACCTTGGCATAGGATCATTCACTGAGCCTGGTAAGTGTAGGGTATTATGATGGGGAATATTATGGAGTATTCATTTGCTTTTCACTATTCGAATAAAGGTAGGAAGGAATATTAATTTTTAATAACTATGGCAAGGTAATGTCTTCCATTCTCCTTCCAAAATAAAGCTTGTTTATTTTCCTAATTCAATGGAATCTGTTGAGCTTCATTTGCCCATAACTTTGTAAAATTGGAATATTATGAGTTCAAAACTGAATTTAAATTTGAAATTTGAATAATGTAGTTTACAGGACCATTCTTGCAATTTTGATTCATTTTGCATCCAAATAAAATTTATTGGAAGATTCCAAATTTTAAGTTGGTTCTGGCGGCATGTTTGAGGAATCTAATTATTTTGTCTATGTTCTTTGTTGGTTGACTTCCAGAATTACTGGACTGTAATGTAAAGGTTCTATCTTTTTGTTTTCCATGTATAGAAGATATCTTAAGCACACCATGATTCAATAAACTAATTTTTATATTCATCATGACTTGATTGTTTCAGTTATGTGTATAATGTCAAGCTTTATAGTAACGTTTTGCACATTAGCATGCTGCCCATTGCAAATTTTTTTTAGTTGAGCTCCTTTGTCTAGTTCATAACCTTAACACCGTCCCTGGAAAGCAAGGATCTCAACTGACATATTTTCAGACCAAGTAGAGATCTAAAGTTAGCACTTATGAGCTTAGCAAGAGAAGCATGAAGTAGATTGGTAACATTAAGTGGAATATTTAATTTTCCCTCTGCGTTTTGTAGAAAAGCACTGAGCATCAGATTAACACTTCCTCCTGTGTGGTATGATTTAAGTTCAGGCTATTAAGATCTTAATGGAACCTGAAAACCCACTACTTCTACCATCTTGCAGTTGGACATCGATTATTCACTGAACTCATTCTCAGTCAGGCATTTTATCTCTTGGATCAATTTAACCTTCATACCTATTGTAGTGTTTCCCCAGATTGAGCACCTTGAAATTTCTCAAAATGACTTCCTGTTTGAGTTCTTGTTGAGGAATAGAAAATGAGGAACCTCTGTCACACCAACATCCAGTAATCACAAGGAGCTTGTGGTGGAGACCACTGGGCCAAAACACACAGTCACCACACAGCATCTTCTGATACACCTGTTCTTTAAAAACAAATCTTTTAATTAATCCTAAACAGTCAGGGCAAGGTCGGGTTGTGGATTCTGCACGATTGCCATTATTTTCATCTTTTGAGACTTTAACCCAAATGATATAGGTAGTAGAGATCAAATTGTCAAGTTATTTTGCAACCTTTACAGTTAACTTCTGGCTTCCAAGTAACTCAAAGACTTTTGCACAATCTCTTTAGAAGCTGATCACAGCGAAATCTTTTTAAGCCCCTGTGTATGTTACAGCTGATGCTTAGACCAGGGGCTCAAAAGTTATTATTGTATACTCAGGCTGCAGGATTCTTCAAAGTAGTCCATGTATTTACATTGCAGAGCGTGACTTGCACTAGAGTTATTTTGTAAATTAAACCAAGGTCACTGAGAAGTTAGATTTCCTTTGTAAATTCAACTATGACACTATAGGAGAACGTTTTATATCTAGTCTTTTATTCTGCAGAAGTAATCCGAGGTTCTCTGTTCACATTCTGTTATTGTATCTATTTGGAGCTGTACTTTCGAACATAATCTTTGTTTCTGTTTCTTAAGTTTGAAGTATATAATTGTCAGAATATGCCTCCAGGATGATTGCTTCCATATTTGCAACTCATCCACAGTTTTGGAAAAATTGAAATACACATGTACAACGAACATCCAAGGCAACAAATTGTTTTCTAATTATCTGTCCTCCTCTTAACTACCCCCCCCCCCCCCCCCACGCAAAAGAAAGAGTACGAACAGGGATAACCTTTTGTGAAAAGAGTCACTTTGTTTCATAAAAGCATAAATAATAGGAGCAGCCATCCAGCCACTGAATCTGCTTCGACATTTGATATAATCATGGCTGATTATCCAATTCAGTACCCTGTTCTAGCTTTCTCCACATTTTTTGATCTTGCTAACTCCTTCTAGAATACATTCAATGTTTTGGCCTCAGCTGCTTTCTGTGACGGGGGATTCCACAGGCTCGCCACTCTCTGGGGGAAGAAATGTTTCCTCATCTCAATTCAGAGGCCTATCCATATCCATAGCTTGTTATTCCTCTTTGTGGATTTCCTGCTCAGCAGGAACAACCTTCCTGCATTTCCCCTGTCTAGGCCTGTTCAAATTTTATAGGTTTGTTTCCCTCCTGTTTGTTTCTTTACTCCAGTAATATATTCCTAACTGATCCAATCTCTCCCTGCCATTTCCGATTTACTCATGTGAATAATTCCTATGTTGCACTTCCTCCATAACCAGAGTATCCTTCCTCCAGCGTGGAGACCAAGATTGTATACAGTACTCCAGGTGTGATCTCAACATTGTACATAATTTCAGGAAGATATCCCTGCTTTTTTACTTGAATTCTCTTGCAATGAAAGTCAGCATAACATTTATGTTCACTGCCTGTTGTATCTGCCTACTTACTTTCAGAAACTGGTATACAGGTCTCATTGCACCTCCCTCTTTTCTAATCTATTGCCATTCAAATAATCTATCTTCCTGTTTTTGCTGTCATAGTAGATAACCTCATATTTACCCATATTACGCTCCATCTGCTATACATTTGCCCAGTCACTCAACTTGTCCAAATCTCACTGAAGTATCTCTGCATTCTCCTTGCAGGTTACACTCACACCAAGCTTTCTCAAATTGTCCTAACATAGGGATCATATTTTGGCAATTGGTTTTTCACTATGCGCATTGCATTTCTCAGCAATTTAAGGAAAGCTCTATTTTGTATATAACACAGCTTTCTATCATATAGTTGTCTGTTTTCTAGCTTTGGGAATTGTCCTCTCCAGCAGGCTACTTCTGATTTCAGAATGGTGTCATCTCTGTGAAATTGAGTGTGCAGATGGGCTTTTGCTGTCTGGCCCTTAATTGTCATTCAAAAGCTGCTTGAAACCTGTGTGGTGGAATATATTCTCTCTGTAGGTGCCATGCTGACTATAGAAATTTCAGTGGCAACAAATTAAAACTGAGCATTGAGATACCACAATGTTGGGTTAAAAAGCGAGTTCAGTGCATGGATCATTAGTTAAGTTCCTGTCTCTCTTTTGCAGCATATATTGAAAAATATTATTTCTGATTCAGGTGCTAGCAGCCCGCCAAATTGATGATCATATTTCAATTGGAATCTCCTGTTAAAGCATCACAGTCGATTGAAGCTGACATGAGCATTCCATATTACTCAGCAAGGTTAACTATAAATATTTAAGACACGGGAGAAGGACTGCATACAGTAAGACAGTGTCAGTGAAATCCCTGACCCCCGAAACATTGTGAAGTATTGAGTTATGAAATGTAATGCAGAAAAGGGTGAATGGTATATTTTGCTAAGAAAAATGAGATTGAACATAAACAATGGACAAGTGTAAAGTGGAGGTTGAAGAATAGATCCTGAATAAAATTCAGTATCTTGTTATTTTTCTGAATAGATTCTTAGAACACACAAGCAAAGAAGTAATTGAATCTTCAGAAAAATCTCGTTCAGCCTCAATTGGAGTATCATATCCAATTCAGGGCACTACACTTTAGGAAGGACATGAAGGCTTCAGAACAGGCTGAGAAAAGATTTAGGAAGACTGTTCTGGGATGAACTTCTGTTACATGGATAAATTGTCAAAGTTGGAACTCTTTTCCTTGCAGAATAAGTTAAAGAGTCATGTAGAACAGACACTGACCCTTGGGTCTAACCAGTCCATACCGACCATAATCCCAAACTAAACTAGTTCCATATCCCTCTAAACACTTCCTATTCATGTACTTACCTAAATGTATTTTTAACGTTGTAACTGTAACCACATCCACCACTTCCTCTGGAAGTTCATTCCACACGCAAACCACTCTGTAAAAAGAAAGAAAAAGTTGCCTCTCATGTCTTTCTCAACTTTTTCTCCTCTTTTTCCATTAAAATATGTCCCCTAGTCTTGAATCCCCACCTGCTATTCACTTTATCTATACACTTCATTATTTTATAAACCTCTATAAAGTCACCTCTCAACATCCAATGCTCCATTGAAAGAAGCCCCAGCTTATCCAGTCTCTCCTCCATTCCCAGAAATATACTGATAAATCTCTGCTGAACCCCCTCCAGCTTAGTAATATCCTTCCTATAACAGGGTGATCAGAATTGACACAGAAGAGGCCTCACCAATTTCCAATGTAGCTTCAACGTGATGTCCCAACTCCTTTTACTCAATGAATGCAAGCATGCTAAATGCCTTCTTAACCACTTTATCTATATGTAATGCAAACATCAATGAGTTATGTACCTGAACCCCTAGGTGTCTCTGTTCTACAACACTTTCCAAGGACCTGCTTTTAATTATGTAAGTCTTGTCTTTGTTTGTTTTACCAAAATGCAATACCTTACATTTATTAAAGTTAATCTTCGTTTGTCTCTTTTCACCCCATTGACCCAATTGATCTCTTTGTAATTTTAGATAGCCTTCTTCACCGTCCATTGTACCTCCAATCTTGGTGTCATCCGCAAATTTACGAACTGTGCTTTCTATATTCTCATCTAAACCATTTATAAAAATGACAAACAAAAGTGGACCCAGCACCAATCCCTGTGAAACACCTGCTGATCACAGGTCTCCACGCTGAAAAGCAACCTTCCACCATCATTGTCTCCTGTCATTAAGCCAGTTTTGTGTCCAGTTGGAAAGCTCACTCTGAATCCCATGTGAACTATCTTTACTAATTAATCGACCATGTAGAACCTTATCAAAGGCTTTACTAAAGTCCAAATAAACAATGTCTCCTGCTCTGCCCTCATCAATCTTCCTCAAAAAAACTAAATCATGTTTGTGAGACACTTATCCCTCACACAAAACCATGCTGACTGTCCCTAATCATTCCTTGTCTCTCCAAATGCCTACACATCCTATCTTTCAGAGTCACTTCCAACAACTTTCCCAGCACCAAAGTCAGACTTTCAGGTCTTTCATTCCCAGGCTTCTCCTTGCATCCCTTCTTAAAGGCACAACATTAGCCATTCTCCACTCATTGTCACCTCCCCCATATTTATAGATAATACAAATATTTCTGCAAGGGACCGTGCACTTTCCTTCCTTCACCTCCCACAAACTCCTGGGATACAGTGTTATGGACCAGGCCAGACCCCCTAAAAGCACTTCAAGAAAGTAGCCCAGACCCTAACATTGCTAGTTGCTTTAAGCAGGTATACAGTGGATATTCTAGGATAGATGCAGCTGGTCAAACCACTTTGTTTTAAACCAAAACAGAATTTGTCATTTGCCAAGGCCATCTCATATCGTCTCTGTGCCTTCCTGACCTCCCTGTTAAGAATGTCCCAATACTATACTCTTTAAGAGATTCATTTGAGCCACTTGAAAGGGTATTTGATACTAGTGTTCAGAATTGAAGATAGTCAGAAGAGGAAAGCATCTGAGAATGAGCAGATCCTAGTTAAAATGGCTACTGAGGAAACTTGGGAAAGAGCAGCATTTGCCTTCTATCGAAGTTGCTCCAGTCATTGAGAATTTTTCTAATGGCAGAATACTGTACACCTACTGCAGGACTTCGAGATGTGTTCATAAGTTCTGTTTGTGAATCAAAAAGATCCTTTAGGTGGAGACACTTAGTGCATTGTTGCCACCACTGCACCTCAAAGAGCAGAATGAGTGGAATCCACACTTAATTTTCTCAATGTTAGTTATGAATAAAATCTGAAAATAGTAATAAGTCAAAAAGATTATGACTTGGAAGAATTTACATAGTTACACAGCATACAAATGGACCCTTTGGTTTAACACACATCCATGCTCTTAGTCCCATTTGCCAGTATTTGACCTTTATCCCTTCTAAACCCTTCCTATTCACATACTTATCCAAATGCCTCTTAAACGTTATAATTGTGCCAGCCTCCACCACTTCATCTACCAGCTCATTTATACACTACCATCTTCCCCAGAAAAGTTGTCCCTCAGGTTTCTTTTAAGTGTTTCCCCTCTCTCCTTAAACCTATGCCCAATAGTTTTGGATTCCCCTACTTTGGGGTGTGCAGGGGAATACTTGGCTATTCACCCTATCCATTCGTCGTCTTGACTTATTTTAATTATTTTGATGTGATGTAGTCTTAATCTTTAGTATCCTAGTAGTGAAGAATTGTCACACATACTTTAAAAGCGGGTTTGCAGTAATTGAGGCCAGATTATAGATTGTGGTTCATTCAATGTATGTGTTTTAACTTGCTGAGTAATTGTACGACAGTATGAAAAGTAGTTTCATGTTCCTCATATTTTCATACCAGTGTAATATCATTGGAATGCATCAATTCAGGGGGTGAAGAAGCCAAACATAGTCTTACTTAATTTTGCCTGCCGCAGGTGATCAACTGAGTGCCATACTGAATACCATTCAGTCACAGCCTTTCTTTACAGCTTCTAGCGTCTTTGGTCAAGCTGCAAAGCCTTCCTCCTCCCTTGTTCACAGCCCATTTGTGTTTGGACAACCCCTTTCCTTGCCGCAGTCTCAACCTCAGCTTCTGAGTAAGTCTGTCTGCCTCAGCTGCTTAACATATACTCTGTCCTGTTGCTTTAGTATTTTGGTTCTATATACTGTCTTCTATCAGTACAGTAATAAGTTTAATTTTAAACATGAATTTTGAAACATTTGTCTTCAGTGCACGTTTTACAGCATTTTGTTACTTGGTAGTCTGGGATGTTCCTTATTCAGAACATTTTTTTTTAAAATGGTTCCATTGCATTAGCTCTGACAATGTCCCAACATGTGCCACTAAATTGTCAGACTTAAAATTGGAAAGGAAAACCCAACTTGTACCTGGTTTGAAAACATACAGCTTATTGAAGTTTGTGTTTTACTTGTAAATCACTCTGTAAAGTGCTTCTTTGCTTATTTTTGCTGCTGAAGCATTTGTCATTGAACCTCTGCTGCTTATCTGCTAATGTCTTCCTCTGTAGACCCTTCATCACGCAGCCTTGCCTCACGTGAGCGCTCATGCAAAAGTAATGGTCCTTCAGGGCCTGGGTCAGGTGTCTGCTCTGTGTCTCTGAAGTCAAAGGGTGGGTATGCATGTAGTGACTTTAAAAAAAAAAACTGATTATAAGACTGCTGGACTCTAGCAGAGGATAATAGTGGTGCTTTAGCTCTTGCCTATGGGTTTATGTTGAAAGTATTTTTTTCATTTTTTTGCGTTTCTACCAATATTTTGCATGTTAAAATGCAGAATTATTTATTGTTTCATGCACTTGCCCTTCTAAAACTTCTCGAGCCAAGTATTTCACTATTTTGCAGAAGAGCCAAGATATATTTTCACAATATTCTACATGGGTTTTAGTTGTAAAACTTTGAATGAAGCTCAGTGCTTTCCATTTACTGTTTGCTTCCAAGGATAGGCATGGAGATGAAGGAGAAGTGGTTGACAAGGTTCACCTCATGATTTTTAAAAATATTTGATGTTATGGTTGTTCAGATCAATCCAAAGTCTTGTGGACAACGTTGTAAAAAAGAATCAAGCTGCTGTTTTATGGTTCGGTTCATTTGAAAATATGGGGAGTAGCAGTATAAAAATTTAGTTTACCAGTGGCGGTTTTGACCCTGTCAATCAACTACCACAATCATTAGCTTAGCATTTGTAGCAGTAATCCTGTTTATTTTCATATAATGTTAACTGTGGCTGTATACCCTTCTTATTGATATGTCTTTGTTAATGGAGCCTTAAACCAAAAAAGTATTTATTTTTATGAAGTTTGACCTGAGATGCTTCCTACTCAAGCAAACCCATTATTGTTGTAAGACAGGAGGAAAATTACCTGTATGTTAATTTTACTCTTTATTCCTCAAATATGGTACTTTTAGTCCTGGAATTTCATTAATTTTTGCAGCTGGTCAGCAAAAATTATATTGAAATGGACTTTTTAAAAATTCACTCATGGGAGTCTAGGGCACTATATATTACCCATCCTAAATTGTCTTTGGGAAGGAAATGGTGTGCCGCCTTGAACCACTGTAGTCCATGGGGTAGATGCATTTATGATGCTGTTAGGAAGGGATTCACAGGGCGTTGACTCAGTCCTAGAAAAGGAAAAACCATATTGACCCAAGTCAGGCTGGTGTGTAGCTTGGAGCGACATGCACACATTGTGTTTTGTTTTGTTTTTATTTCAAACATAAAAGTAGTGAATGACTAATTAATTCTGTCAAAATAATTTTCAGGTGAGAAAGGAAGTGTTGTTTCCGGAAGACTATCTGGAACCTTTGATTTGTCCTGCAAACACAAAACTGAAAATCGATTGCAGAAGATTGAAGGTCGGATCAACAAGGCTGCTGCAGAGCAAACAAAGACAAAAAATGCAGAAAATTTGTCTGCAAACGAATCCCTTATGCTTAAATCAGACACTGCCAAATTGAGATCAGACTCTCATAGTAGATCCCTTTCTCCAAATCATAACACGTTACAGTCACTAAAAACAGACGAGAAGATCACTGCTGGACTAAGGGCAGAGTCACCAACACCAGGATCACGTTCAGTGTTGTCAAAACAAAAGTTATCATGTGGGAAAGGCAGCCCATCGAGCCCTAATTCTCCAAGGCCATCTTCTCCTCATGAGCGAAACTTAATTCATAAAGCCAACACGGCGACAAAAATTAGATTGGATCCACCACGAGAGAGATCAAAATCTGACTCCTACACTTTGGATCCTGATACAGTCCGTAAGAAAAAGGTTCCTCTGATGGAGCCTCTGCGAGGTCGATCAACTTCACCTAAACCAAAATTACTCCCCAAGGAGGCAAAAACTGCTGCCAACACAGAGAACAGAACGCCATCCCCTCAGGTAGTGCAAGAAAATCTTCACAGTGAGATAGTTGCGATTTGTACATCTAGCACACTGACAACAACCAGTAATTCACATGCAGTTTCTGAAAAAATAGCTGAAACGCAGAATCCTGATGACTCCTCACCAAAAGTCCACTTCAGCATAGGAAAAGCCCCACCCAAAGAAGAGCAGGAAACTAGGTCATCTCCTAAAATGAGTCGGAAGATTACTGGCAGACACACTAGACCCAAGAAGGAGAAAATGGGAGCCATTTTCAAGGATGAAAGTAATTGTTCTGCTGAACCACCAAAGCAAGCAATGTCACCATCTGTTGCAGAATGTGCTCGTGCAGTATTTGCAGCTTTCCTGTGGCATGAAGGGGTTGTCCATGATGCAATGGCATGTTCATCTTTCTTGAAATTCAATCCGGATCTCAGTAAAGAGTATGCGCCAATGAGAAGCAGTCTTCACAGCCAACAAGGTATTGAAGAAAGAGAGACTAAGTTAAAGAATAGGCATTCATTGGAAATATCATCTGCTTTAAACATGTTCAATATTTCTCCACATGGTCCAGACATATCAAAAATGGGCAGCATTAATAAAAACAAGGTGCTCTCAATGCTTAAAGAGCCCCCACTGCCTGAAAAAAATGAAGATGGAAAGTCCGATTCAATGGGCTATGAAACTGTGAGCCATCATTCTATGAAGAATAGATCCCCTTTGCCTCTTACTTTGCAGCATCTTGTTGCCTTTTGGGAGGATATTTCAATGGCAACCATAAAAGCAGCCACACAGAATATGATCTTTCCTAGCCCTGGTTCAAGTGCCATCTTGAAGAAAAAAGAAAATGAAAAAGATAACAAAAAGAGTAAGAAAGAAAAGAAGAAAAAAGACAAAGCAGAGGCAAGACCCAGAGGAAATCTTTTTGGAGAAATGGCACAACTAGCAATGGGAGGCCCTGAGAAAGACACTATATGTGAGCTGTGTGGTGAATCTCATCAATATCCAGTAACCTATCACATGAGACAAGTTCATCCAGGTAAGTAAACTA
Source organism: Chiloscyllium plagiosum (assembly GCF_037043375.1). Lineage (NCBI taxonomy): Eukaryota > Metazoa > Chordata > Chondrichthyes > Orectolobiformes > Hemiscylliidae > Chiloscyllium > Chiloscyllium plagiosum. The sequence continues at coordinate 31,209,569 of NW_028270144.1, read as the reverse complement.
TTTGTTGGTTAATCCAGTTTAAAAATATCATTTGTATCTACAACTCAAGTAAGTTTGCTTTTATTTGTCTTCAAAATGTATATGCACCTTGGTCACTGGGTTCAGTTCAAAAACCCCACTGAATTTTAGACGAGTGAAAATGGCAAACAGTTATCAATTTTGAATATAGTAGTACTTAAAATCAGATTTTGATCTTTGTTGCTCCGCAGTTGTCTGTATATTTCAAAACTCAGTTATTCAGTGTAACTATCATCTTCATCATTGAACTTTTATAATATTAAGACAGAATCCGCTTCTTTCTGTCAATGGGAGCTCATGGTTGTATTACTTATTTCCAACTGCTTTTATTTCTGACCTTTCTGTATTCTCTGATTCTCGCTGACAAATATTTCACAGATGCAAGCAGGCTGCCCTCCAGTAACTCCCAAAATCAGTGAGTACAGGTGGCTTCTATTTTAACCTACAGCTGAGAGGTGCAAGATGTTTGGGAAGGTTGAGGATGAAAACAGGATGTAAAATATAAGGATGAGGCAACACAACTCATGTCTGGCCTCTTTTTAAGATGCAGAAATTACTCACCCAAAAAGGCATTTAATTATTCGGTCTAATTAATAAACCAAAATCATATTGTGGTGATATGCCTGGGGTAGGTCTAAACTGTAGAAAATCTAGCAGTTGAATCTAACTGCTGGTTCTTCAAGGTAAGTGACAGGAGATGCCTCCCTGGCTCCTAAGAAAGCCTGTGGTCCACCTCTGCACCAACTTACAATGCTCCCCATTGCTGGCATTCACACAGCTATGTCATTTGCCAGTGTCAGGAACTATCTGTAAAGGCCCCTATCTACAACTTTATATTGTAATTTTCCTCTTTGACCGTTGGTTCGGCTAAGATCTAATATGCTGTGAGCTGGTCGGATTAGTATGGCTTCTAGTTCCTCAGCTTTGCTGATTACATGGACTGATCATGGTCTCCACACATCTTCATCAGTAGAAGAATCTAAGTGCCAAATATGTTAGGAGGCATCACTGCTGAGCCTGATCTTGCTTTCATCTGACTTTCACAGGTGAATAGGTATTGTAGGAAAAGCAGATAAAAGTAAGAATCATTGCAACTTCCCTACCTTTCTATTAAACTTCGCAACACGTTAATCATTAATAGTGATCGTATTGCGTTTGTGATTAGCTGGGAGACTGAATTCTTTTGAAGTTAACCTACAGCTCCCTTGGTATAGCATAATAGAATAATACAGCACAGAACAAAGCCCTTTGGCCTATTAAGCCTATGCCAAATAATTTGGATAAGGGGAGGTGCTTTTCTTCTTTTCTTTGTGCATCTTCGTCCTGAACTTTCCTCTGCAGTTGCTCATGGGAGCCTTCCCTTTTCAATTTCAAGTTTTCTAACATTCTTTTATTCTCTTTCTTCCTTTTGGTCCACATTACTCTATTCCTTCAGTTACCACCTTCACCAAACTCCTCATCTTAGAATATTTCCAATCCACTTTTGCTGTTTCTTGATGACTGACTAAAAATCCTTCTTTCCTGCCATCCTGAGACCTCCTTCATTGCTCTTGAGTTCTCTCCAACTGACCTTCTGCATTCCCATTCAGAATCACATTTCCCAACCATTTAATCTTTGTTTACTTTTCACAAGGTCTATTTCTTTCAGACCTGTAGAACGTGACACTCCAAATCTGAGTCTTGATCATTTTTCATAAAATCTCTACTCATGTTTTTTCCAAGCAACACTTTATTTAGAGAATCTATCTTTTGTCATTGCTATTCTAACTGATGTCTTTTTGGCAGTAACCATCTTTTGAGCAGATGTTGTCTAAGTGCTTGAGCTGTGTTATCTGTTCCTGCCTTTCGTTCTTTTTTTTTTTTGTAACTATAAATATTTCACACTCCTGAAGATCAAATCTTAAGTCATCCTGTGAATTGATTTTTATTTCCCCTCTGGACCTTGATCTGTTGGCTTGTTGTACAGGTGTATTTCTCCCCAAGTACTTTTTACTTCCTCAAGTTTTATAAATAAGGATCTGTCTTTATGTCAGTTCCTCGTAGCACTTGCTTCTTCTGACTCTACTCAGTTCTTGATAAACTGAGGAAACGTTGAGACATTCAGTGACATTCCTCCATGCCACCCCCAGCTTCTCTGATGTCACTACAAGATTAAAGCCTCTCATCTTTGTATAATTTTAATCAATCTCCTCTGCACCTTTTTTGAGGCTTGGATATCTTCTCTGATATGTAGAGATCAGTGTCAAACCTAATGTTACAAATGATGCTTAACCAATATATTGAAGATTCTGGACTTTTTTTTACCATCACTGAATGTCTCAATGTTTTCGAAACAACAACTTTTGATTTGTGGTCACCATTGTAACAAAGCATTTCATGGTGTATTGAAGGTTCCTGCACAAAGAAATTGGATTATGCCCAGGTCATCTGTACTTGTAATATTGACTTGGATAAATATCACCAAGGACACCAGCAACAAAGCTCCTGTTCCTCAAAATTGTACCATAGAATCTTTTCCAATCACCTGACCAGGCAGGTAGAGCCCTTGGTTTAATGCCCCATCCAAATGATGTCACCTCATCCCAGTGCAGAATCCTCTTAGAACTGACTGGAGAGTCAACCTTGATTTTCTTCTCGAATTAACTTCATTGCTGATGTACTCAGTGCTCTGTATGCACCATATGTTTGCATTTAGCAGCTCTGCAACTTATCCTGCCCCTCTCTCAGATTTCTGTGCATACAAGCTCAGGGTGCTCTATTCCAACACTCCTTTAAAGCCATGCAGTTCATATAGCTGCTTCTCTGATTTAAACTTGACATGCTGTATGTTGTATCCATTTCACCAATATATATCTTGCTGATGTCTGTTGTGATCTGCCTTGTCATTATCCCTAATTCTACATAGATCGTTCAGTTGTTTGTAAATTTGATACCCAACGAATATGAAGTTAATTAATTTTGTTAGATCTCTGAGCTGTAATAAGAATTTGTTCTCTCTTTGTTTGCGAAAGGCTGTGGTCGCTATGCTGGAGGACAGGGTTATAATAGCATTGGTCACTTCTGTGGTGGATGGGCAGGGAACTGTGGTGATGGAGGTGTTGGAGGAAGCACCTGGTATCTTGTATGTGATCGTTGCAGAGAAAAATACCTCCGGGAGAAACAAGCTGCAGCACGTGAAAAGGTATATTTTCCTTTAGACATACATTTAAAATGAACTTCTGTGCCCTATAAAAGTGATTTGAGCAGCACACTGCTGACTTGCATCCCACTGTGTTATTTCAGATTTAAGAGCTTGTGTCAGAAGTAGATTTAGTTACTATTCGTTGGTAGAAATTGTTCACAAGCTTTTTTAGTAAGGAATTTTGTTATAGATGTGAGATGTGTAACCCTAACATTTTCAAGCATTCTTATTTTGCTTGCATTCTGTTTCTGAGTAAATGTATGAATGTGCTCAAAATACATTCCACATTAGGCGGCATAAATATAGGAAGTATTGTACTCAACAGGTGACTTTTCGAATCAAGTGGCTCATTATCAAATTTTTATGAATCTTTGAACCTGTATTACTTGTGAAAGTGCCTTACATGGGTGTGTCTTATGGGGATCTGTCTATACTTTGGCATTCAATGTTCCATGTTGTACACTTCATAGGCTTCCAAGTCAGCTCTAGGAAAGCTAGTTTTCACAATAAAACTAGTCGCCACAACAATAGTTCTTATACCAAACCTCATGAATATTCCTCACAGTGAATAGTGTGTATTTTTCCATGTCATTAATCATTCTCCTGGCTTTTTTGAGTGTTCTTGATAAATTCATGTCAATTTATGGCAGATGAAAAACTGCCTTGAGGTTGTGAAATTTTATGCAGGATCTTTGTAGCCAACTAAGTAAGCAATGTTTAATTCTGTCTGTCAGGGCGGCATCATGCTCCCAAACCAATCCTCCTCCTCCAATAAATCTAAAAGCTAAATACTAGAGGTTTTGTAAATCTAAACGTAAAATCTGGAACATTAGGAAATCCTCTGTAAAATGCTAACTCTGTCATCTTGTTTGATATTCCCATCTAGTTAAACAGAATAGTTAACAAAACAGAGTGCCTACATATCACCATGCAACCCAACATAATGAGGCATTCACAGTCTGACTATATTCCATTTCGCTATTGAGCATCATTGCAACTTATGCCACTGAAATGTTCTCGTCAGGAGCCTTAAGACCAGAAAGACTTTGGCCATTTAAGTGTTGTATGGTAATTTTAATCTTTTAGGAAGAGTCTTCCAACTCTGAGTTAAAATAATGGATTCTGTTAATGATAAGTAATTTGAATTAGGCTTTAACTAGTTTGTTTTGTCTGGAAATCCTGCTTTGTCACACACAGTAATTTGCTATTGGAGAAAAAGGGAAGTAACTTGGTGTGTCCTCTACAATCCTGCCAAATTGAAATGTGTGCTTGCTTGTCTGAACCAATTGTACATTTTTCACAATTTATATTGACACCCTGTGCACTGTATAAATACATGACCATTTGAAGTACTGCATGTGGAAGTAAACAGTTTGGTTGTATTTTTGATATACTGGTGATTTTATTTCCAAACCCACCTTCGTGGCATTGTAATGGAACTAATCGTAAAAAAAAAAGTGGATCATTATAAGTAGTTTGAAGAAAAGCTGGTGTTCTGCCTTTTAATACCAGGAGCCATGTCATCTGATTTAAAGTATGCGTCTTGTGAAACCTCAATTATTTGGAAAAGTTTGCTTTAAGAAGTAAAATGTAGATTATTTTATTGCCACTCTGATAATTGATCAGAACTAAAATAAATAGAATTCTCCAATCTGCATTAATAAATCTATTCACAAAATGTGATAATTGATATCAAATAGATTTTTTATCCTCTTGAATTTCTGTGAAAAATACTTGAGTTCCCCATTTTTCCTAATTTAGGCAAATGGCATTCTATTAATGTTAGTATATTTTCTTTTACAGGTTAAACAAGCCAGAAAAAAGCCTGTGCAAGTGAAGACCCCAAGAGCTCTGCCCTCTATGGAAGCTCATCAAGTGATTAAAGCAAATGCCGTGTTTTTGC